>NC_134098.1:19650410-19987838 GCF_000715075.1 Nicotiana tabacum
GGTTGATTCTAGATCTAGTTTAAACTAAGATTGCAAGATAAATAATTAAAACTAAGAAATTATTTTTGTTGTTGCTTTCAAATAGTGTAAAAGGCCTAGGGCTATGCCTTTCACCTAGGTGTTTGCCTAATGGGTTGTAAACTGTAAAGCTTGTTTCGTTGGTCGGGGTGTATTATAGCTATCAACACTCAAGTACCCACTCAATACCTCTCGGCAAGAGAGTGATTTTGCCCAATTTGGCTTTCTCAAGTCCAAATGGGTATTGAATAGAATAGTTGATAAAATGCCCAAGTCGGGTTTTACTATCTCTAGGTTCAACCCTTTGATTGGGACTATCAATCTCTTGATTTTATCCCAAATTCTCATTAGCCAAGTTTTTCTATATTAAGTCTCTCTTTCTCAAGAAGAGACCAAGTCGGCATGAACTAATATTTGCAACCATTAATTTTACAATCAAAAGCAAGAACAAGGCTAAATAATAAACTCCAAACCATAAACAAGCCATAAATCAAACACCCATTAGGTTTACACACTAGGGTTGGGTCACAACCTTAGGTAGAAATCTAGCTACTCGTAATGGGTATAGAAAAAAATAAATAAGAAAAGATGATAAAACTCATATTGCATGATTAAAAGATAAAAATCCAATGTTAAATCATCAAAGTAAGCTAAAGTTTCCTAAAGAGGCAAGTAAAAATGGCTACATGACTTTCAATATTTCCAACTTGGCCTAATTTCGTGAAACTAGTCTATTTATACAAAGCTGAAATTTTCGGACAAAAGTGCCCTTTCGGAGGTTCTGCGGTTGCACAATTCCATGTGCGGTCCGCACTTATCTTCATTCTTGACAGGAGTTGACTCTGCGGCCGCACAATTTTGGATTGCGGCTGCATCTCTCATATTCGTGGGTCCGCATAATTCTTGGTGCGGCCCTACAAGGCTCTTCTGCGGACCGCACATTTCTGAATACGGCAGCGTAGCTTATTTCTACGGCCGCACAATTATTGTGCGGTCCGCATTTCTTTTTGAGCTTGAAATGAGACTCTCTGAACTTTAGCTCTTGCATAGCTTCTGCGGCCGCACAATAATTGTGCGGTCCGCACTTTGCACTTTGGCTCTAGTAAATTTCCTTCACATTCTGCGACCGCAGATGAAAATATGCGGTTCACACTTGAGCTTCTGTGCCTGATTTTTGTCCTTGAGTTCAGATCACTCCTTTTTTTAGTTGGATTTCATCTTAGTGGCTCATTTTTCAATACTCGTGCAATTAAGCATATTTCATCAGTTTTCGGGAATACAATTACTTTTGGACTAAAACGAGAGCTAAACAATGCTAATAAGTAGTCAAAATCCCACTTATCAATCATCACCATAAGTGTCAACAAGACTTAGAATCCAATACATAATGTACTTGAACAACATCATGAAGAAGTGAATGACTTGGGTGTCCATGCTTACTAAGAGTGGAGTTATTTTGGAATATCGTTCGTTTATATTTCGTTTTATCTTAAAACATGCCAAGAGAAGAAAAGATTTAGCCTTAACATACATGGTCTTAACCCACTGTGTCAAGAGCTTAACTCGTATTCTCTTCACGACCTATACAATAACAAGAATGATACTATAGTCAATCATACGAACAATTCTCTTAATCACATAACGAAAAGATAATCTATCCTACAACGAAACGGAAAGCATTTCCCCTGTTCTTATCATTCCCTCAAGCCTACCATAGGCAAGGTGACACAACAACACAGTCAACAACTCTTATAACAAGTTTTATAACCCAAACAACGATATAATGAGCGGCAAACTCGGCTATAATTATCAAACACACTTCTCCAATATTTTCTTTCTTTCTTTCTTTCAAAGCACATATCAATGATAACAACAACAACAACAACAACAATTTAATTAAGTTACTCCAATAATTTTCAGCCACTTTAAACAACTAAACCAGCTCAACAAATCCACACAATACAACAAACGACTCAAATATACCATTCACCCATTACTTTCATCTTAAGACAACAACAATGTAATCAAGTTACTCCAATAATTTTCAGCCACTTTAAACAACTAAGCCAGCTCAACAAATCCACACAACACAACAAACGACTCAAACATACCACTCACCCATTACTTCCATCTTAAAACGACTAAGTATAACTATAATATCAATATGTGTATATACATACAAAGGAAGACGGGTTATACCTTGTAATACCTTCATATATTCATAACTATAACTCAGCACCATCTTCAACAACTATACATACCAAGAACAATGTCAACATATTATACAATATACTCAACAATTTGCTTTCATCATCTACTCTTCGACTTATAACTTATAACAACTAACATGATTAAATTATCCAAAATATACAACACAAAAAACCCGCATTCATGTAATTTTCAGCCTTATATCCATCATAAAAACAACATTAGACAGCCCGACACATCTCAAAAACATCATAAACAACTTTCGAGTGCTACCTTGCAACATCTCAACCAAACAATCTAGCTAGGGCTTAGATATGAACAACCAATATAGAAGAAGAGGGTCTAACCTTTATACATCAAGAAAAACTCCAAGAACAATTATCCTTAAACTTGAAAGAACTCACAACTCATCAACAACATCATACAAGTGGTCTCCACCACCTCTACAATACTTTTAATGAAGAACTTAGGTGGTTTGGCCTTGGATTTGTGTATGAACCTTTAAGATATGCTTAGAGAGAGCTTAGAGGTGCTGGAGGTCTGGTTTGGTCGAAATGAGACTTAGAAACGAAAGCCACGACTTTATATAACAAGATATGCCTCCACTGGCTTTGTGGGTCTCAGAGGGAGCTGCTTGTGCAGTCTCACGAAAATGTGACTATCTCTCTACTCTGGCGTCATATCGACAAATGATTTAATGAGCTAGAAACTAGACTCGTAGATCTTCAATTTGGTGAGTGGATCGCCCCATAACTTTAAGTACACTCAGAGAAAAGCTCAGTGACATTAGCCCAAATTTTAAGTAAAATATTTTAGAGGTTATATTGTAATATCACCTGAGAATGTGCTATAAATTGTAGGATGATTATAACATTTTTTATTTTTGTCAATTCTTATTATTCAGTACTTGTATAAACTATTATTTTTATTATGAATAAAATTAGCCAATAAAGCACACTGCCTAATGTTTTTGCTTTTTAAAAAAATCAATAAATGCTAGTGTAACAAAGACAAACTTTAAGGGAGATTTTTAAAATTTATCAAAAAGAAAAAAAAGAAAAGAAAAAGAAAAGGACCAGGGGAATAATATCACAAATTAAAGGATCCGGAAGTGTAATTTGACAAACTGAAGGGGAGATCTGTATTATTTACCCAGGTAAGAGCGTTAATTGCCGTAGATTTATTTCGTTGAACACCAACGTGCTCAAGAGTCTTCCATTCAACCTGCATCACAGCATCATCAGTAACCCTTCGGAAGGTAAGAGAAAAATCCACTCTCTTCTTCGATCTGTCTTTAATTCCTCAATATGTATGAGCACTGCTTAGTTTCTAATTCAGATGATGTTTTAAAAGCAGAAAAATAATGAATTATTGTTCTACCCACAGTGCTTTTGCGGGTCAAACATCTAGATTTGTCAAATAATTGCTGAATCCATTGAGTTTACAGAGTTGGTTGTATTTTCATATTGAATCTTTTCATTTATGGTCTGGCGATTTGTGAGGATTTACTTAGGTGATTTTGATATTCAGGAGAAAGATGAAGACTGTTGCGGTGGCATTGTTGGTTGCTTTAGTGGTTGTAGTTCAAGTCCACATCGGACATACTTTCGCATCTACAGTTCCTTCGTTTCTTTGGTCACCTCATCAACATGGGTATGAATTTCCGTTCTTATTGTAGTTTGTGAATTTCTATTGATTGTCCCTTTTTGTTACAGCTTGTTTAATCATTTGGAATTCAAAGCTGGTTATTGGTTTAGCGGTTACTGAATCAAGTAGTTTAGTTGATTAAAGTGGATCTTAATATACAGTTGTTAGTAGTGGCGGAGCCAAAAGTTTATACTAAGGGAATTCAAAATTGTCACACCTGGGATTTGGACCTATGACCTAAAGCAATTTTTGAACCCCTTCTTCCATTTTACAGTTTTGTCCGTCTGTTTTTAGGACTGCAGTTACTCTTACGCCTTTACCTTTTTCCCTGTTATGCTAACTAGTCTGGAAAGCATGCTTAGTTAAAAAAAACAACCTCCATAAACTATTCCTTTTTTGTTTCTTTAAATGTTTGTAAAGTTGTAGGTATAATGACTATGATCTGTGATTGTGAACAATGTTGTACACAATCTTTTTTTGGAAACTCATTGTTTCCTTGCTGGCTGAGTGATAAAACAAACTATAACTCAAATGTCAACTACTTAACCAAAAAAAAAGGAAGAAAAGCTTAATGTCAGTGGCTACTAAGTAAATAACAAACTCCTTCTAGACTCTCCTGGATTCTTACTAACAAAATGTATCTTTCTTTTTAATCTTATAGAAAATGATTATTACATTAGCTTTTACTTTCTTCATGGGGTCTTTTTCTCGTTCTTTTTTACTATTCATACTGGTGATGATAGTTTCTTAATTGCCTTGAAGCTTGAGAGAGGAAGCCAAAAGTTCCGAGGTGTCTTCCATAGTTTGTTCTTCAAATTAAGTCAACCAACAAAACTTCGTTGAGAAAGAGAAAGAAATTTAGAACTCGTCTTTATTGTTGCTGTTATGGGGCAATTCTTACGAGTGTTTTGTGTTTTGGCTTTGATGATTGTAAAATATTGCTTCCTGTCGGCATGAATATTGTCAATTATTGCTTAGGCATGAACAAGTAGTAAGATCTGCAAATTTAATGTATGTACACTTGAAAATTCTAGCTGCGCTCGTGCTACCTCACTGCTCCAGCATTTAGCTACTCTGTTTGACCCTCTCATGGAGATTTTCTGCTTGCTAATATGCCTGTAGCTTTAAATTAGGTTATTTGTCCTCACTCTTTGACCGCGTGAGGCTTGTAAAGTGCTTGGTGTGAAGAACTGAAGATAATATTAGATAGAAAATGTAGGTTTTCCCTTGTTGAACTGTCCGTTTGTACAAAATTGTCCTACTAATATTTTCCCTTAGTGAGGCTTAAAGCTTTATTCTCTCATAATATTCCGCTGCCTTCTTTCTTTTTTCATGTGTCCATGGCTTATCTACTTGTCGGAAACTTATCGCCAAGTGACTCCTTCGATCCCGTGTAATCCTAATCTGGATATCCTAATAATTTCCTTGTACATCTGATGATTCATGTTACTTGAATGTAACCTTAGCAATACCTTGAGTGTTTGACTCCATTAATGAGATCAATTTTCTTCATAGGCAGCCTTCACTTAGGAAGGCCAATAAATTTAAATGACATCAGATCTTCAGTCTGGGACAATTTCTTTAGCTTATTCTTACATTAGATGTTTTGTTTGGGAAACACCTGATGCCACAGCACATTATTTCTTGTAAGTCTTGAATATGCTCTTCGTATTTCTTTGACAAAGACTTAAGGAGTAAGAGAAGTCTCAGAATCACTTGCTGCTAGAAAGTTAAAGGTTCTAATATGGACAAAAATCTCCAAAATTTAAACCTCAAGCATCTTATATTAAATCTTAGTGACAATCATAAATTCTGGCTACCATTCAAGCTTCTAAAAGCTCTATCATTACTAACTAGTGAAGTCATCCCATCGTTTTTCTAATGCCTCAATTACTCCTGCCAAAGTTCTAATGTTATAGCCTCAACTTCATAAATTTTAGTAGCTCCTTTCGTGCTGTTATTGTTTCCAGCAGACCCAGCAGTTCCTCCCCTCCTCATTCCAAAAGATCGTACATGACCTAGAAGCAACTACTTGTGAGCTTCAAGATTAAGAATCATTTCTCACCATCATAAGCACAAATCATGCTAGAACTCTCACTCAACCCCCCCCCCCCAAAAAAAAAAAAAGATCTTGCTAGATATCTCATTCCTAAACCTGCGGATCAAGTGATTTTGTGTCTTTAACAACTGAATACAAGCAAAATGGTATGTTTTGTTTACTCAAGGAGATTTTGTAGTTAGTAGTTAAATAGAAGACGATTAACTTTATTTTTAGGCCAGAATGACTTCCTAATTTTGGCTGGGTTTACTTATCAAAACAATTTAGGCTAGGTTGTGTAAGCTATAGCCATGTTTAGGATCTTTTTTCATTTGATAAAGATGGTAGACTAAAGAGTAAAGGACCTACACAAAATAGTTACATTTAGGACTTACAAGAGCTGCTCTCTAAAATCCGCATGCTCTCAATACCACTTCATGTAGTCTCAGAAATTCAGCAGAGTTCGTAGCTGAGTTATAGTTGAAACAGAAGTCCACAGCCACGTGAACCATCTAGAAACGTCATTTAGGTCCTTGAAAAACTAATATGTGATGTACTGGTGTGCCTACAGCCTAGTTAATGAGCGATTTGTGACAACAGGTTAATATCCTATTTATGCCGCTTCTTTTGTATTCCATGTTTAACGTGGGAAGGTACATGTGTTTTTGAAAGGGGATCCACACCAAATAGAAACTTATCTGAACTGCATATGCCACACATTTATGGTGATTGTTGACACGGGATCAATTTTATATTTCTTATGTTACAGAGTTGCCTCAAGTGAAGCTGTCAATTACAGAACCCTTTCACTGAAGGATTTAGCCAAGTCTGTTATGGCTGAGGGTGGTTGGTCGGACTTGCTGGTACTTTGTGTTCCTAAGCTCTATAGATTTCTTGCCTTCCTAATATTTTTCTCTGGATTCATTCTCTGAAGGAAACTAATGGTCTATGATCTTCCTTAGTGCTCAGGAAAAGAAGCTGGACAGCATCTGGATCTTGCATTTGTTTTTGTTGGGAAACAGGTAGGAATCTCTTAGTATTAGGGGAAGAGTAACAATATTTTATGGTACTTCCCTGTAATTAAATTACGAAAAAACCTTTATTTAAGCCATTTGGGTCTTAATTTCATATGTTTGGAGCAAACAAGATGGCAAAATTCTGAAACACCTACCTGCAGAATCTAGTATGCTCCACACAAATATCAAGTCGCGGAACCGGTGTTTGGCACATATTTGTATCCTGAGTAACGAGTAAAACCCTTTGTGGTTGGTGGCTGTGAAACTAACCTCGAGTATTTGAGTTGATACATACTATTCCAGTTGATTCATTTAGGCATTGGAGGGGTATTCTAGTTGGGCCGGTGAAATGAACTTTAAGCTCGTATTAATGGAAAGTACTGCTGCGCTGCAGTTTCCTTATGGGACCTTGTTAACACAAGGCCTTTGCATGCTTTTATTTTACTTTCTGAAAGTTTCTATCTTGCCTATGAGTCTAAATGTCTTTTTGTTGTTTAGTTGCAATCTGTGGATATTGCTAGACCCAAAAATGCCAATTCCGAGCTTGTGGACTTGCTGAAGGTAATTAGAAGTCTCCCAACTTCTGAAATTATTTCCATGATTCAAAAATATTATGCTTGGTTCTCGATTTATTGAACAAGTTCAATTTGATTAACTTAGTTCTGGTCAAAATTTTGTCGTGAACAGGTCTCTGTTGCAAAGTCCAACTTTTCTTTGGCCTTCCCCTACATTGATGCATCAGAGGAGAGAGAATCGGTGGAAAGCTCTTTGATTTCAGAATTTACAAACACATGTGTGCATGGTCTTGAGGCCAGCAACATTGCTTTCTCGGAGTCATGCTCTGTGGAGGGTGAAAGTTTTGAGAAGCTTACCGATGTCCTTTCAGTTCAGGTTAATAATGGAGGAATCTCTATTCTATTGATAATGAGGCACCCAAAAAAGAAAAGAAGTGACATTTTTCGGAGTTCTCTGCAGTGGCTATGTTCACCACAGCTACTACAGTTCGTGTGTGTGTGTGTGTGTATATTCTGTTATATATATGTATATTCTGTTTTCTTGTTTTAAGGATGTAATAATATTTTCATCTGTCTTATGTTCATAGAACTATGTTTTCTTGTTTTATGGATGTAATAATATTTTCATCTGTCTTATGTTCACAGAACTATCTGCTATCAAGGATCTCTAAACAATCCAAAGGGCAGTCAAATTTGATTGTTCTCTGCGACCAAGGTCACCGTACTCTGGGAGGGGCTGAAGAACAAACCTCCGAAGGTATGATATTAATGAAAAATATGGTTTATATTTTCTTGGTTGTATTAGTCCTTAAACTCGATAAACTTGCAGGAGAAGTTTTATCTGAACTACTCAGTTACGTGGAGAATCTGGGAGCAAAATACACTGCACTGTATGTATCAGATCCATTTAGATCAATTCAGTTCCCCTCTCATAGGGAGGTAGAAAGATTTCTAGCTGAAGGTACTCATGGAAATAAATCACTTAATGGCTGTGATGGAGTTTGCCAAATTAAATCCTCATTTTTGGAAGGCATATTTGTGGTAAGTTGATACACCTTTGGCCACAGTCCAAAGCTCTTTTAGTGCTTTTTTCTTGTTGCGATGATGTCAAGATCATGTTCTTTATTTCTCTTCCTTGCCGCTGCGTTTGGTGTTTATTGCTTTTGATTGGGTTTTGCTCACATTACTGCTTCACGTTATGTTCCAGGCAATTGTTTTGCTTATAATTTTGATATCCGGCCTTTGCTGCATGATGGGAATCGATACTCCTACAAGGTTTGAAGCCCCTACAGATTCGTAATCATTAGATCTTCTGCAAGATAAATTCATATTCTGAGGTGCTCTGATTGCAGTAATGGGCTTGTATCTTTATTGCTATGCATAACCCTGTAATTTTTTGTTTATTTGTCAAGCAACGTTCCCTTGTATTGGCAGTGTAGAGAGAGTGACGTTCAATAATGTTATGGCCATTCCTCTTATTTTTTGGTTAGATATCATCTTGTATGTATTGAGTTTCAGTTGCCTGCCCCTAGTTTACTGTTTGCCCCATTGTAATAAAGACTTGAGATGCTTTGTTATCAAAGAAAGCACGAGCCTTGATATTATAGCTTTCTCTCAAACATCTGAAAGGTTGATGTTGTTGCATAGTTTTATGCCCATATCAATCTTAGAACGGTATAATGGTAGCCAAAGGGCTTTGCTTCAGTGGTAAAGACACATCACGAGTTTGATCTCTACCACTGAAAGCCGAGTATTCAAGTGGGAGCATGGTAGAGGGGCGGGTTTATATACCCGGAGCCTGGAACCTGCGGGCGACCAGCTGACTCCTGGCGGATTTATTGGTTATTTTCTTTAAGAAAAAACGAAGACGCCCCTTTCCCTCTCTCCAAAAGGGGTTGTAAATATTAGGCGAGACAAAGGCCATCCTGACGCTTGGCGTCGTGAAAAATTGAAACCCCAATCATGAGTTGGAAGAGCTGCAAACCAAATATACTTCTTAGTAATTGATTATAGAAAAATTTCTTTACATTGCCACTTAGCCTCAAACTAATATATCAGTAGGAGGATACAAAATGCGTTGTGATGGTGACGGAATATGTGGACTACCTCACCGTGTTGGTAAAGAGGTTTATCATTTGGGCCTGTAATTATACCATTGATAATCGGGAGAAATTCAAAAATAACCAGATCAAAAGTAATCGAAATTTAGCCACTTTTCATGTAAAGATAAATTTGAACGAAAACACTGTTCAAAATCCGAAAAATACTCCAGCATAATATATTGGAATTCCAGCATAAGTATACTAGAACTCCAAGCATAAGTATACTGGACTTTCAGTATAATATACTGGAGTTCCAGTATAATATACCGGTCCAGCATAATATGCTGGAAGTTCATACACAGGTGCACCGATCTCCAGTATATTATGCTGAAACTTTCCGTGTTGCAGCAAAATAGTGGCTATTTTTTAATGACTTTGCAAACACTGGCTATTTTTGAATGACCAGTCCGAAAACTGGCTAGCCCGTGCTATTTTTACTTGATAAGGGTATTATCACTTTTAGTCCGTACCAGAAACTATTTATATTCGATAGCCGAAAAAATATATAAAATCTGTATAATTTTTGTATATAACATACATAATGTGTATATATATATACATATATACATACAAAAATATATATTTTTCGGCTATTATTTTAAGAGCGGCCATACAACGTCATTTTTCCTTGATAATCTGCTCAATTGAAAGCAAAGCGAAGTTGATTAATAATAAGTACTCCATCCGTTTCAATTTAGATGAGGTGGTTTGACTCGGTACAAAGTTTAAGAAAAAAAAAAGAAGACTTTTGAAACTTGTGGTCTTAAAAGGTTAAGCGGTAAAAGTTTTGTGGGGCCATGACATTTGTATGGTTATAAAAACTTCTCATTAAGGGTAAAATGAGAGTTTAAAGTTGAATTATTTTCAATTGTAAGAATGTGTCATTCTTTTTGAAACTAATTAATAAGTAAAATGTGTCATCTAATTTGAAAGAGACAGAGTAGTATTTATCTAAACCGAGCTAAATTGCATTATGTTTCAAGGACGGTGCGGGATATAATAACTTCTTCCAGAAAGAGTTTGTACATAGAATTTTAATTCCGTATAACTTGTGATACTATGTTTTAATCTCAGAAAGTCAAGTTTATTAATGGATCATCATTGAGTTGGTAGGGCAATTCTCACAAATCCTATGTTCTTTGCACTTTAGCTTTTAAATTTCTAAAAGCCAATAAGAAGTCGAAAACAGTACCTGGCACACAGGATAAAGAATTCACGCCTCGAATCTCGTTTGAAATGAATGAAAAAAAGGAAACTTACTAAATAAACTTACAATTTTAAAAATAAGTACGTTGAAGGATGAGCCAACACCATCCTTCTGCTAAAGACCAGCACTGTGTTAGCTGCTGCATTGCTCCTTGAGATTTACCCACCTCCTTTTGCAAAGTTGATATTCCCAAGATCATACTACTACTACTATTTTCTGTTATCAACCAAATCTCACCAGTCATGTCATCCTCCTGCTGTCAAAAATAATACATTTCTTTATGAGTTTATCTTTGCTTCGGATAGGGTTTTTTACCACTTCGATTGCCAAGGTTTGTCCCATCTAAATTCTGCATGTCTGAGACTGAGTGCACTGCACAATACACCTTTACTCGTTAAGTAGTTAATAATGTGAAGTCGTATGAATTTGTAAGGCTGAGGAGGAGGTAGTATTGCGGAGTGTCTGGTATCACAATTGATTTTGTACGAAATTTGGGTCCACCCACGGTACTTTAACATCTACTGGGTTATTATTTAACCCGAATATTTTCGACCCATTAGGTTATCATTTAACACTAATATTCCCTATATAAGTATACAATAAAATAGACTTTCTGCACTATTTTTCTATACAGTGGCGTAACCAGGAATTCCGCCAAGGGTATTCAAACTTTATACAAGTTAATAATTTTTTGTCGATGAATGGTGCACCAAAATTTTTAAAACAAACTAAGGAACATTTAGCTAAATAATTAGGTAACTTTTAATAGAACTATAGTTTATAAATCAAAATTAAAATAACCAAAGGACAACATAAATTTTACTAATAAAAATAAGCATACAATCAAAGGAAAGAGAGAGTCGAGAGAATTTGTAGTTTGTAGAGAGCTCTTGTTGAAGAATTTTATTAAACTTGACTTTCAAATTATAAAATATATTTAAGAAATAACTTTTAGTTAAAAAATAACTTTTAAGATTACTTGTTTATTTTTACACAATTTTTTTAAGTTTTAAGAGTTATCTTATTAGAAAATTATTTAAATTGAAAAAGAATCAAATAAATCACACATGGTGGTCTCCCTTTAGTTTTGGCAAACAAAATGAGCAAAACTTTGAACCCCTGAACCACATGTCACTTTGAACACCCTGAACCGCTGGACTGCCTCACTCAACTGTGTTAAGGGTATTCAAGATATAATATATAACCATATAAAGTAGTATTTAACTTACATATGCCTTATAATTTTTCGGCGAAGGGTGTGCGCTTGACCACCCTTGGTGTTACAGGGCCAATTTTTTGCAAATGGCACTGCACAGTAGCAGCCTGACACTCAAGTCACTCAGCCTTACTTTTTTCCTCACAGTTTAGGACTTAGAATTATTTCAAACTTGTAAAACGTAAGCAACATACATAATTACGGGTAAACACCCAACCTTTTATTATTCTCGCAGAATATACAAAGGACTCTCTGTTGGAAGACTCACATATGCTTACTTGCCTTAGCCAACAAAATTTCACACATATAAAGGGGCTGCCAATGGCAGATTACAAGGGACAGTTACAAAAGGGCAGTTACAACAGTGTGCCTGGCACATGCCAAACCTAAAAATAAGTATACAACACTTAGCCACATTCTGGATCACTTCCCACGAAATGAGACCATCTTCAACATTTTAGCCAATTGCCACATATGCACTACACATGGCTAAACTTCCACAGCACATGCACAACACACTTCTTCACAGTCACATGTTTTGCACACTTGTTTCACAGCTTCACCCACACTTTGTCTTTAACTTGCCTTGCCTTATCTTTGGACCATGCCTCGCACAAATAACTCATGACAATGTCTCATCACAGCCTTTGCCGTCCCACTGATCCGCACGCATGCCTTAGCCAAATGCCATACGCACACCTTCATTTGCCATAGCAGTGGCACACAACCAAGGCTGCCTTCCCATCACTCAAGGCACCTTGTCTAGCTGACCTGCCCAAGTCCATGCACTAACTTAGGCATACTCCCAAATCCGCACATTGCTTGTCAAAACCCACACGAACCCATGCCAAGGGGCAATGTACAAGCTTTTGACATTGGTTCTGCCCGATATCCGTCACGTCTCAACATTATGGGCTAATAAAAAACCCCTACTAGTTGAACTCGACGTCCTCATCGAGACTGACTTCAAGTAGTCCTCTATTTGTTGTTCATATTGCCACAATGAAGCACCCTTTTTCCAAGTCGCATCTGCCTCGGGCTTTCCCTTCCATTGTATCAGAAATTCTGTTCGCCTATTCTTCTTATGCATCCCAAGAACCCGGTGGTCAAGAATCTTCTCAATTTTTTCCTCAAGTTAAGTGCGCATCTCAGGAGGAGCTCTTTTTGTTTTATGTCTGCCCGGATCTTTAGGATCTTCAACATAAGGCTTTAGAAAACTCACATGGAAAGTCGGATGTATCTTCATTCTTTCAGGCATCTTCAGTTGGTAAGCAACTTCACTAACTCTTTCAGCAACTTCAAAAGGACCATCATACCTTGAAACCAAGGCTTTATGTCTAACTCGGTTGTCAATCTTTTTCCAAATCTGCGGAGTAAGCTTCAACAACACTTTATCACCCACTTTGAACTCCAAGGGCCGCCTGTTTCTGTCAGCATATTTCTTCATTCTTTTCTGAGCCTTTGCCAAGCTGTCTATTGCTTCTCTGATCATAGCTTGTCTATCCAAACCATAGCAATAGGCAGTTGGACATTTACTCTCAGTTTTTTGTTGTGCAATTGCCATTGGTTGTGCAGGCTGCTTTCCCAAAACAATCTCAAACAAACTCATCTCCGTTGCTGAAGATTTGTACAAGTTATAGGAGAATTGTGCACAATCTAGCAAATCTGTCCAGTTACGTTGACTAGCAGTCACAAAGTTCCTCAAGTATTCTTACAATAAATGGTTAATTCTCTCAGTTTGGCCATCAGCTTGGGGATGATTCGCCGTTGAAAACTTAAAGTTCGTACCGATCAAGTTGAACAAATAAATCTAGAACCGGCTTGTAAATCGAGCATCCTTGTCACTAATAATATCCTTTGGCATTCCGAAGTATTTAACCACATTCTTGAAGAACAATTAAGCACAACCTTGGAAGGACAATATGTTGGGGCAGCAATAAAAATAATATATTTAGAAAACCTGTCAACCACAACCATGATTGACGACAAACCAATGACCTTAGGGAACCCGCTGATAAAGTCCATCGAAATAGATTGCCATGGTTCTTATGGAATAGGCAGAGGTTGTAGCAAACCCGCCTCCTTCTTCCGCTTAGTTTTATCAAGCTGACACACAAGGCAACTCTTCACATAAGCTTCCACATCATGCTCCATCTTAGGCCAAAAGTAGTATCGGGACAACAGGGCCATCATCCTTTCAATTCCTGGATAACCAGCCCATAGAGTATCATGTGTCTCTTTCAACAGTTCATGATGCAATCCATCACCAAGTGGAACTACGATTCTCCTCCGTTGAAATAGAGGAGATCTTCCTCGATCCAGTACCGCCTTACCGTCCCTTCCCTCACATGTTTTATTGTCTTGATGTACAATGGATCATTAATAGCACACGACTTGATTTTATCAAGAAAATCAGATTCAAGTTGAGTAATGGAATAAAAAATAGCAAATAGATCTTTTCAACTCGATGCGTCAGCAACTTGGTAGTGTCTTCCCGGCTTGTGCTCCCAAATAAAATCATATTCTGCCAAGAATTCCTGCCAACGTGCCTGC
Organism: Nicotiana tabacum; assembly: GCF_000715075.1. Taxonomy (NCBI): domain Eukaryota; kingdom Viridiplantae; phylum Streptophyta; class Magnoliopsida; order Solanales; family Solanaceae; genus Nicotiana; species Nicotiana tabacum. Next base: position 19,664,931 of record NC_134098.1, read on the forward strand.
TTCATACTTAGCTTTTTCTGTGTCTTGAAAAATGTATTTGCCACATTATCCGTCCTCACGACGAATTTAGTTCCCAGCAAGTACACCCGCCAAATCTGCAAGCAATGGATAACAACAACCATTTCTTTCTCATGAGCTGAATACCTTTGCTCCACTTCATTCAATTTTATGCGTTCAAACACCACTGGGTGGCCTTCTTGTACCAACACACCTCAAACAGCCTTGTAAGAAGTATCAATATGAACTTCAAAGGGCAGTTCAAAATCTGGATGCCACAAGATAGGTTATGCGACAATAACTTCTATCAGCATGTCAAATGCACCACTGCATTTTTCAGTCTACGCCCACCTAGCATTTTTCTTCAACAAATCAGTCAAAGGAGCAGCTTTCGTTGAATAACCAGCAATGAATTTTCGATAATAATTTGCTAACCCAAGGAAAGATCTCAACTTTTTCACAGAATTAAGCGCATGCCACTCCACAATGAACTGCACCTTTTTTGGGTCCATCCGCACTTGATTCTGCCTCACCAAGTGCCCAAGAAATTTGATCTCCTGTCTAGCAAACTCACACATTTCCATTTTCACATAAAGCTGGTACTCCCTCAAACGAGACAACACCTTAATTAAGTGTGAGATATGTTCATCCAAGGTCCGACTATAGATGACAATGTCGTCTAAATAGACAACAACAAAGTCATCCAAGTATTCATACAGTACATCATTCATCAGGTTGCAAAAAGTAGCAGGGGCATTTGTCAACTCGAACGGCATAACAAGGAATTCATATGAGTCATACCTCGTAACACATGTAGTTTTAGACTCATCACCTTCAGCTATCCGTACTTGCCAATAACCAGACCTTAAGTCAAGCTTCGTGAACCAGCAAGCCTTGCTCAATCTGTTCATCAAGTCTTGCACCAACAGAACTGGATATTTATTCTTTAGAGTCACTTTGTTCAACAGTCGATAATCAACACACATCTGAAGCGTCCCGTCCTGTTTCTTTTGAAATAAAATAGGTACATCAAACAGAGCTTTTGATGGCTAAATCAGTCCCGAGTCGAGGAACTTATTCAATTGTTTTCGTAATTCAGCCAACTCTTTTAGTGCCATCCGATAAGGAGGTTGAGCAAGAGGTATTGAACCCGACGACAACTCTATCTTGTGATCAATAGCCCTCAGTGGTGGTAAGTTATTAGGTAATTCTGTTGACATCACATCAACAAAGTCACTCAATATTGGAGCGACACTGTCCGACACTTCAACCTTCACATCAGGCTTCACCTCAACCATCGCAACAAGGAAAGTCTCATCTCCCATTTCAGACCTTTTTCGACCATCATGGCAGAAACTAATGAAGCCTTCCATTGAGTTTCTTTATTCCCATAAGAATGAACAACTTTTACAAAACCAGGAGCCATTTCATGCATAATCATCACTCCATCCAAGTGAGGCATTGGAACTAAGCAATATTTCCGCATAAAGTCGATTCCAAGGATCACCTCAAAGTCCTCTAGTGGAATCACCATCAAGTTAACTTTTCCCTTCCAGTTCCCAACAGACATAGGAACATTATAAGCCATAACCACAATCGCTTGGGCTTTAGCATTCACAGTCTTCATGTAAGAGGGACACTTTCTCTCACATTCAATCCATACTTATGCACCAAATTTGCTGAGACAAAGGTGTGAGCAGCTCCAGTATCCACCATTGCTATCACACCCTTCTCTCTAATTTTCATGTCAATGTATATCAATAAAGAATGAGGGTTGATCTCATCGCTTGTAGCATTAAGCAACGAGATGACATTCAACAATTGCAAAGGATTTACCAAGGCAACAACTTCTTTACTTTCTCCTTCCCGATTATTTTCTGTAGCAAGCAAAGCATTAACCCGTTCCCGATTTCGGCAATTTTTTGCGATGTGAGGTCCGCCGCACGCCCAGCAACCATCGCACTTTTTGTTAGCATTGCCTTTGTTTCTAGCAGATCCGTCAACAACATCCTTGCCCTTTTTCATGATTTCTTTTCGAACTTCCTTCCTCCATTCCCCTTTCTTCTCCACCCTTTTCTTAGGTTTTGAAGAAGAAGGAACTTCAGAAAGACTTCGGGTATCGTGGTAATCCACCAATGAATCCATGGCAGTAATCGCACTCGGGAGATCCATAAAGTTCTGCCTCCTGAGTTTATTCTGCGCCCATGCTTGCATACCAAAAATAAAATTATGCAATTTGTCATCCTCCGACATGTTCTGGATGTCCAGCATTAAGGAAGTGAATTCCTTAATATAGTCACGAACTATTCTGATTTGCCGCATACATTTCAAGCGATCCCTAGCAAGCCAAGAAGTGTTGCTAGGTAAGAAATGGTCCTTTATTTCTTTTCGAATTTTCTCCCACGTATCGATCTTGGGTCTGCCCACACTTTCACCATCGGCCATGTGAGTTCTCCACCATAATTTAGCATCTCCCGTTAGGTACATGCTTGTTATAGTTACTTTCTCTCCGTTTGGAATCTTGGCAGCAATGAAATATTGCTCTATATCCCACAGAAAGTTCTCCAGTTCTTTAGCACTACGCACTCCACCAAACGCCTTCAGTTCTGGGATCTTTACCTTAGAACATTCTTCACTACCTTGGCCAGGGGTATCCAAAGCACTTCGAAGAACAATAATTTCCAGGTTAAGAGTTTCATTCTCCATTTTCAGATCTTCAACTCGAACATTCGTGGCCTCACACGTTTGTTGAATAGTTTCACAAAACTGATTCAACCCATCCTTTAGATGACAGATCTCAGTAGTTAGATCATCCAAATCCAAAGGATCATCAGTCACACCAATTAGTGCCTCCAACTTTTGCACACGATCACGCAAGTCTGAAGTGGATCCACTAGCCATGGTCCCAAATCACGAGCAAAGATCTGATACCAGTTGTTACAGAGCCAATTTTTCGCAAATGGTACTTCACGGCAGCAACCTGACACTCAAACCACACAACCTTACTTTTTCCCTCACAGTTTAGGACTTAGAATTATTTCAGACATGTAAAACGTAAGCAACATACACAATTACAGGTAAACACCCAATATTTTATTATTCTCGCAGAATATTCAAAGGACTCTCTATTGGAAGGCTTACATATGCTTACTTGCCTTAGCCAACAAAAGATGCCAATAGGGGCGGATCTATCTAAGGCAGAGGGGGTGGTACGCCACCCGCAAGCTCGGGCAAAAATTTCAAGTATACGTTACTATCTTGAGGAAAATATTATATATCTAAGGCTTGGCACCCGAAGTAACTAAATGAACGGAGGTACCATGGTCAGGGACTCATTTTGTCAAGCACGACACCCAAGATCGACCCACTAATGTCCATTCAACTTTGTTTTCCCTCTTGCCGCTACTTTCCTTTTTCCATTTTTTCCAGTTCTTCTGTTTTTTCTAATTTTATTTTTATTTTCTTCATCTTTGTATTTCGGCTCTTTGTACAACCCCATTTTTATTATACTTTTAAAATATATATTTGCTTCCGTTTTCTTTTTCTAGACCTCAAAATTCTTATTTGAATATGATTTTAATTATATAATTTTTTATCATCTAATGTTAGTTTTCCCTTGATTTCAAATAAAGGACCAAACATCTTCAGTTTGGTTATCGTATATTTAGTTATGTAGCAAAAATCTTGTCGAACGAAAATATAATTTAAAATAGACCAGAACCGAATTAATTCAAGAAAGAGCTAACCGACCAAATGTATGCTATAATTCAATTTCCGTAGATAGTGATAGATTTGCATTAAATATAGTGGCATCCGTAGTCATAAAATCCTGGATCCGCCTCTGGGTGGCAATGACAGATTACAAGGGGCAGTTACAATAGTGTGCTTGGCACATGCCAAGCCTAAAAACAAGCATACAATACTTAGCTACGTTCTGGATCACTTCCCACGAAATGAGACCATCTCCAACATTTTAGCCAACTGCCACATGTGCACTGCACATGGATAAACTTCCACAGCACATGCACAACATACTTCTTTACAGTCACATGTCTTGTACACTTGTTTCACAGCTTCGCCCACACTTTATCTTTAGCTTTCCTTGCCTTGTTTTTGGACCATGCCTCGCACATATAGCTCATGATAATGTCTCGTCATAGCCTTTGCCGTTCCACTGATCCGCACGTATGCCTTAGCCAAGTGCCATGCACCTGCCTTCATTTGCCATAGCCGTCGCCCACCACTAAGGCTGCCTTGCCATCACTCAAGGCACCTTGTCTAGCTGACCTGCCCAAGTCCATGCACTAACTTAGGCACACTCCTAGCTCCGCACATTGCTTATCAAAACCCACACGAACTCATGCCAAGGGGCAATGTACAAGCCCTTGACATTGGTTCTGCTCGACATCCGTCACGTCTCAATATTATAGGCTAACAAACCACCCCTACTAGTTGAACTCGACATCCTCATTGAGACTGACTTCAAGCAGTCCTCTATTTGCTGTTCATATTGCCACAATGAAGCACCCTTTTACCAAGTCGCATATGCCTCGGGCTTTCCCTTCCATTGTATCAGAAATTATGTCCGCCTATTCTTCTTATGCATCCCAAGAACCTGGTGGTGAAGAATCTTCTCAATTTCTTCCTCAAGCTGAGTGCGCATCTCAGGAGGAGCTCTTTTTGTTTTATGTCTGCCCGGATCTTCAACATAAGGCTTTAGAAAACTCACATGGAAAGTCGAATGTATCTTCATTCTTTCAGGCAGCTTCAGTTGGTAAGCAACTTCACCAACTTTTTCACCAACTTCAAAAGGACCATCATACCTTGAAACTAAGGCTTTATGTCTAACTCGGTTGTCAATCTTTTTCCAAATCTATGGAGTAAGCTTCAACAACACTTTATCACCCACTTTGAACTCCAAGGGCTGCCTGTTTCTATCAGCATATTTCTTCATTCTTTTCTGAGCCTTTGCCAAGCTATATGTTGCTTCTCTGATCATAGCTTGTCTATCCAAACCATAGCAGTAGGCGGCTGAACATTTACTCCCAGTCTTTTGTTGTGCAATCGCCGTTGGTTGTGCAGGCTGCTTCCTCAAAACAATATCAAACGAACTCATCTCCGTTGCTGAAGATTTGTGTAAGTTATAGGAGAATTATGCTCAATCTAGCAAATCTGTCCAGTTACGTTGACTAGCAGTTACAAAGTGCCTCAAGTATTCTTACAATAAATGGTTAATTCTCTCGGTTTGGCCATCAGCTTGGGGATGATTCGCCGTTGAAAACTTAAAGTTTGTACCGATTAAGTTGAACAAATAAGTCCAGAACCGGCATGTAAATCGAGCATCCCTGTCACTAATAACATCCTTTGGCATTCCGAAGTATTTAATCATATTCTTGAAGAACAATTCACCATAACCTTGGAAGGACATTTTGTTGGGGCAGCAATAAAAAAACATATTTAGAAAACCTGTCAACCACAACCATGATTGACGACAAACCATTGACCTTAGGGAACCCGCTGATAAAGTCCATCGAAATAGATTGCCATGGTTCTTATGGAATAGGCAGAGGTTGTAGCAAACCCGCCTCCTTCTTCTGCTTAGTTTTATCAAGCTGACACATAAGGCAACTCTTTACATAAGCTTCCACATCATGCTCCATCTTGGGCCAAAAGTAGTATCGGGACAACAAGGCCATCATCCTTTCAATTCCTGGATAACCAGCCCATAGAGTATCATGTGTCTCTTTCAACAGTTCACGACGCAACCCATCACCAAGTGGAACTACGATTCTCGCCCTTTGAAATAGAGGAGATCGTCCTCTATCCAGTACCGCCTTACAGTCCCTTCCCTCACATGTTTCATTGTCTTGATGTACAATGGATCATTAGCAGCACACGACTTGATTTTATCAAAAAAATCAAATTCAAGTCGAGTAATGGAATAAACAGCAGCAAATACCTCTTTTCGACTCGATGCGTCAGCAACTTGGTAGTGTCTTCCCGGCTTGTGCTCCCAAATAAAATCATATTCTGCCAAGAATCTTGCCAACATGCCTGCTTCAGACTTTGATTTTTCTGTGTCTTGAAAAATCGGGGCGGATCTATCTAAGGCAGAGGGCATGGTACGCCACCCCCAAACTCGGGTAAAAATTTCAAGTATACATTACTATCTTGAGGAAAATATTATATATCTAAGATTTGGCACCCGAAGTAACTAAATGAACGGAGGTACCATGGTCAGGGACTCATTTTTGTCAAGCACGACACCCAAGATCGACCCACTAATGTCCATTCAACCTTGTTTTCCCTCTTGCCGCTACTTTCCTTTTTCCATTTTTTTCAGTTCTTCTCTTTTTTCTAATTTTATTTTTATTTTCTTCATCTTTGTCTTTCGGCTCTTTGTACAACCCCATTTTTATTATACTTTTAAAATATATATTTGCTTCCGTTTTCTTTTTCTAGACCTCAAAATTTTTATTTGAATATGATTTTAATTATATAATTTTTTTTAATCATCTAATGTTATTTTTCCCTTGATTTCAAATAAAGGACCAAACATCTTTAGTTTGGTTATCGTATATTTAGTTATGCTGCAAAAATCTTGTCGAACGAAAATATAGTTTAAAATAGACCCGAACTGAATTAATTCAAGAAAGAGCTAACCGACCAAATGTATGCTCTAATTCAATTTCCTTGGATAGGGGTAGATTTATATTAAATATAGTGGCATCCGTAGACATCAAATCCTGGATCTGTCTCTGGATGCCAATGACAGATTACAAGGGGCAATTACAATAGTGTGCTTGGCACATGGCAAGCCTAAAAACAAGCATACAACACTTAGCCACGTTCTGGATCACTTCCCACAAAATGAGACCTTCTTCAGCATTTTAGCTAACTGCCACATGTGCACTGCACATGGCTAAACTTCCACAACACATGCACAACACACTTCTTCACAGTCACATGTCTTGCACACTTGTTCCACAGCTTCGCCCACACTTTATCTTTAGCTTTCCTTGCCTTGTCTTTGGACCATGCCTCACACATATAGCTCATGACAATGTCTCGTCACAGCCTTTGTCGTCCCACTGATCCACACGCATGCCTTAGCCAAGTGCCATGTGCCTGCCTTTATTTGCCATAGCCGTCACCCACAACTAAGGCTGCCTTGCCATCACTTAAGGCACCTTATCTAGCTGACCTGCCCAAGTCCATGCACTAACTTAGGCACACTCCCATCTCCGCACATTGCTTGTCAAAACCCACACGAACCCATGCTAAGGGGCAATGTACAAGCCCTTGACATTAGTTCTGCCCGACATCCATCACGTCTCAACATTAGGGGCTAACACTTGGCATAGCATGGCTACGCCACTGTTTCTACGCTTTTTCTCTCTCAATCCCACTTTGGATTTAGACTGTGAAATTAGGCAGTTACTCTGACATACTATGACAATCACCGCCGACCAGTGATTCCGGTAGCGATTTGTTTCAAATTTTAATTTCCTCTTCACGAAGAACAAGTAAATTCTCATCTTATAATTTACACGCTATCTAATGTGTTTGAATATACATGGTCCTTTAGATCCAGATTTTAGATATTGTGAGTTCTGACATATATATCTGAATTTTTTAAGTTTATTTCACACACGTGCACACACATAAAAAGGAACGAGACGATGAAAACCTAGTTGGTTACTACTCTTACTCCAATTATGAATTCACTCTTCAACAAGAAGTACAACTAGTAGAAATGAGAGAAATAAGTCTTTGTACGATGATCCACTTTTAATTCCGGGAGGCAAATGAAATATGTATAGAAGGAAGTTAAACATTTTGTCAAGACGATGAATCGTCCCACCATTAAACAACTTGTATAAAGGATAAGTATAATATATTTCCCGAATTATCTCAGTTCGTCCTCCTATATTCCACTTATCACATGATATAAGGTTCCATTCGGAAATTTTGATATTTGTCAAACCTGCAACTATATGACTGTGGATCCGCCAATGGTACCACTATTTGAAATTCCAATATCCCTCCCTCTCTCCCCTTGCTACCCGTTGCAACACCTTCTCTCTTCTCCCCCAAACCGAGTTTGGTAAATTCAAATGCATACATTTTTTTGAAATTAGTTTTGTCCGTTATTCACATTGGGGTTCCATTAATCCAGATTGGAAGTCCACGTCGGAGTAAAACGCTCCCTAACAAATTAAGACGATTTTATAACTAAAACTCGAATTCAAGACTTCTCCCCGAGGATGAATAGGTACCACTCCACCACAATCTTTATTGATAAAATGCATACATTTTGATTATAAGATATAGTATATTTTGCTCTTTACATAGGGAATCATATGTATCATACGACAGACTGGACGCGAGTAATTATCCTATTTGTGAAATATAAAGTTAGTGGTTGGGATTAAATATCATGCTTTCTTTTCTCTAATTATCAGAACCCTGTATTTCCTAATTTTTGGGGAGAAGAGATGCCTCTCTTTTTGACGTCCTTTTCTTATATATCTTTCTTCTTTTCAACGTCCTTTTCTCATATCTTTTCTTCTTTTTACGTCATTTTCTCATAATCTTTCTTTCTTTGCCTTTTCGAGGGACTGTAGGGATATGCGCAAAGCTGCATGCACGTGACTAAGTGAATGGCTTCGGCATGATTTTTGACCTAAAATTTTGAAATTATAGCAAAAGCTAAAGGACATTAGTTTCTATTAGCCTGCCACCAATATTTCATGAAGATGCGCAGATTCTGCAAAATCCATCTTAATGTGTCATATACTATTATCATGAGTTTAGCAGATAGCTAGGAGAAAAATAAAAAGGGTGTAATATAGTTACATGAATGAGACACTCCAAATTGGAACCATAAAAAAAGGAAATACAACTTCTATTTGCAGCTCTAAAGTTCAAAAAGTGGAATATATACGTTATTTCACAAATGAAAATTAATTAAACTTTCATCTGGTTTCTTACTTGTCGATTTGTTACTACTACTATTTATTTGAAAAATGTACGTAGCTTGCTCTAAATTTTAGGGGGTGACAGAACATGAAGGGTAAGCGGTGATGGTGATAAAAGAACCTTATCCCTTCACATAAATTAATCTCTGGTCCATTAATTTGTGGACAGTTCCTCGAGCTGTCTTCATCACTGGGCATCTATTTTTTACATAAAAAAAAGAGAAAAAAAAGAGACTTAACAGTGAGGTTTGAAGCGTGTATATATATATATACTCACAACCATCACCAAGAAACAGTGGTGGAGCTACATAAAATGAAAAGGGTACAATTGGATCCTTTCATTTCATTAGAATTTCTGACTCCGCCATTGGCAAAAACTGTGGTACTCTTCAAACAGTTATCACCAGCTTTCTCGTTGAAGATACGATAGAGTTGCTTCTTTAATACATAGTTCTAGCCAAAAATAAAGAATTACGGTTAAACCTATAGAATACGCCCTAGATCGGCATCTCACAATGATAGAGCTGCTCAGTTGAAGGAGATCACATGAAAACAATATCACCAAATGGCCTTGCATGTTGGTACAGGAAGTAAGAGTTGCAGCCAAGGATGACTTGCCGACTCTTGCACATTAACAGTAATAAATATATATAGTATGGTTATTCTTATTGGAAGAGAAAAAGTTGGCAAGTGGTCCTTGGCTACATCTTTGTTTCTGCCCCTCTAGCCAGGTCTTTGGTGATGACCATAATCAACAATCTTATTCATTGGCTTTTCCCCCTCATAATTATTGGGGTGATCTTGAAGCTGGTACTTTAATGTATAAGAACGATTCTACAAGACCATGGTAATGCCTTTCAACTTTTCTCTATCCTCATTGCTCTCTATATTTCTTACTGAATCTATCTGCAAAACATGCTGCATCTCAGTTGTTTAGTTTACCCTATATGTTGTGTTTCACACGTACACACTAGTAGAGAAACATATTAAATATTACACATTGCTAGGGTCTAGGGACTTGTTTTAGTAGCATATTTTGTCCTATATAGTCTTGAGCAAAATGTTTCCATCACAAATAAAATCTATCAAAAGTTTTAAGTTCGATAGCCATGTGTGCCAATAAAGATCAGTCCGCAACTACATTTTCCTCCTTGTAGTAAGGTCTAGGGATCTGCATTCAGAAATTAAATGTGAGTATATCTGTGTTTAACTTTCTGAACTAAAATCTATTATTTGGTATTATTGCTTTTATTAGAGTTATACAAACTTTGTGAACTAAGATCTGCAATCTTCTTAATTTCATAATTTTCAGACTGTGGACCTTACAAGCATGTTGGAAAAAAATGTTAAAGATCTAGTTACTTACATACATTTAAAACTCAAAATAGGGGTTTTCAAGATCATAATTATTATATGGCGCAGAGAGTTTATAAGCTTAGCAGAGGTCCTATATGAAAGGAAGCATGTTAAATTTTTAAAACTCGGATTCAGCTAATTAGAGCTTGGATATCAAGACGGTGAAAGATGGATTCTCCACTTTCACCACCTTGTTTGCAGTTTAGAAGATCTAACATTGACAAAGTTAAGTCTACACGAGCTGGATTATATATATGTAAATTGAATAATGAGGGTGCATTAGAGCTCAATTTTACAGTTTTTTTACCTGTTCACTTGAAAGTCTACATAATTGTCTTCATTGTTATTTATACGAGTAGAAATATGTATCCCGAATTAATTGTTCTTTTGACTTCTATGACAAATGACAAGTTCTAGCAAATTAAATGTACTTACTCTTTTGAATAATGAGATAAAGTTCCTACTAGTCTAATTGTGATTCGACTATTATATACTCACTCCGTTCCAATTTACGTGAACATGTTTGACTAAACACGGAGCTAAAGAAAAAATAAAAACTTTTAGAATTTGTGATCCTAAACAAGTCAAAAAGGGGTCCAGAGAATTTGTGTGGTTATAAAAGCTTCTCATTAAGGATAGAATTGTAAGTTTAAGGTAAATTGTTTCCAAATTTAAAAATGAGTTATTCTTTTTAAAATTGATAAAAAAAAAAAAAATGTCCACTTAAACTGAACAGAGGGAGATTTCTATGCCCAGCGGTTGTCATAAATGTTTTAAAGACGAGTATCTAGGGTCCATGCTGCAAACTCCTATATATGTTAGTACTTCTCTTCAAGGCACTATCTTTTTTTGGGAACTTTTAAAAAATATATAGCCCACCACGATATATTGCACTCATGCAGCCATATTTTGAGTTTATACCCGCATAACTAATTTTTTGCAACCGTGTTTCCACATCCTTATACATCATACTATATTATAAGTATGAAGAATTTTAGGTTAAGTTATTTTATTAAAATGTCCTTCAAAAGTTGAATGACCAAATTACCCTATACTTAATAATTTATTTATTTATTATTATATATGCAATATTATGAAAAATTCAACCGTTATTTTTCTTTTCATCTTTCTGTTGTCTAATATCTCAGTAATTACTGTTTTAATACTATCTATTAATTATCCTCCAACTCTTCCTCTTCTTTAATTATCTTAATTAATTTCCATAACCCATCAAATTCCTGCACAAGTTATTATCCACATTACTCCAACACTTGCAAGTGGAAACATATGGATATGCAAGGAACAAAGATAAAATTGCGAAAGTGAAGAATCGGACAATCAACAACATTCTCTATGAGATACAAAGTCTTAAACGCATCTGAAACCAAAACATGAAAATGGAGCCTTCAAACGTCTATATTATTTTATTGGTTTGTTGTACTTCTTTTGCTCTCTTTTTAATGTTTAATATTTTATCTGAATGTTTAGGTGGAACATTGGAATGCCTGCAATTATAGGAAGATCCACTCTTTGTGATGGTGATCTTGGACTAAGCGCAATGTGTTAGTAATTAGTATGTTTATCATGGCTAATATTAACAAATTCGTACTTATAACATTCTCCTTTGCATTTATTATAAAATATTAGTTGTTGAAACTCATTTTAATTACAAACCGTAGGTTTGATCATGCCATCATTGCTTGTGTGGAAGATAATTATGTGAAATTTCACAATATAAATATCACGAGATGGAAAAACGTTAATTCTAATTGTTTCGTCCTATTTATCCCCCATCAGTAGCTAGCTTTTTTGGTTTACTTTTTTAATTGCATTTTAGGTTGATGCTGAAGCATATTTCTCTTTCTTATTCAGTGTTCAAGTTATTATTTTCTCAAGCACTATATTTGTTCATATCATTTTTTCATATTGATGTTTATTTGAGATTTGTTGTATTGTTTTTAAACTAAGACCAATCGCTATAACCTATTTTAAGTTGAGTGTAGAGTTTTATGAAATTAAAATTTATCCCTCTAACTAAGTCACCAGCAAGAGTTGTAAACAGTTTGTGTTGTTTTTGTCCTTAATATATGTGGATCTAATCATTTTGCTATCAATCTTACATCTTGAAGCTTAATATTGTTTTAGGAATTAAGGTTTACAGATTTACCTTTTTTTTGGGTACTAATCATTTAATCGTAAGTTTTTTTAATTGACATAGGATACAGTGATACATGTGCGTTGCACGTGTCTAGGAACTAATTATTATATAGTATGTATACACCTATATAATATATAAGTAATGTATCTACCTTGTATAAAAGCGCATACATATATATCAACCTTGTGTAAAAATGTATTACAACGTAGAAGAGTCTATAATGTAGCTAGCTACAGTGATAAACTTCTTCTACAATTTTCAGTTGTAATTCTTGTTCAAACCGGTCCAAATCTCTACCAAATGATGTTAATTTTGTAGACAACCTTCTTAGACTATCTCCAACCACCCTAGACAATGCCCACTCTAAATTTCTCACAAAAATCAATTCGAAATTCAAACCCAATTCTTTCAAATTTGTTTAACAATGGTAGATTATCTTTCTAATCTAATTTTCATATCTCATATCTTACCAAATCAGTATTCTAATCACGATTTGCTATTTAACTCTTGTTCTTCATGTTAAAAAAAAGAGAGAGAAAGAATTAAGGAATGGAAAAAGATCTGCCATGCCTTGAAGAGAGGAGAAAGGAGGAGTGAGAAGATGGAGATGGAGATGGAGGCTACAATATGAAAGGAGGAGTGAGAAGATGGAGATGGAGGCTATAATATGAAGGGGAAAAAAAGATAAGGCTCAATTTTGTAATAAAAAGGAAAGGGTGCTAAATTTTGTTATGAAAACACCCCACATATACTTTCAAGTAATTATTTTATTTCTATTAATCTGTTAAAAGAATAATGATATCTTTTTAAATTTAAAAATAATTGAACTTAAACTTTTCATCTGTCCTTCATGACAAGCTTTTATAACCACACAAATGTTATGGCATGTTTAAGACTACAAATTTAAAAGTCTTATACCCACATAAATGGTATAACGTGTTTGATTGTCACTATCCAAATCCTACCATAGACCGTGATGACGCCCAACGCTGCCATTAGGCAAGCCAATAATTTAATCAACATAATAATCGGAGATTCAACATTTTTTAAAAGAATGGTGAAATAATTAAACGAAATTGCTCTATTTTTATAGAAAATACTAACATTATTTTCAAGATTAGAATATAATCAAAATGCAATACCGAATGCCGTAACAGAAATACATCCAGGATTAACAGTTTAAATTCTTAAAATCCGGGGTCACAAGTGCATGAACATCTACTAGAAAGTACAATACTACTACAACATCTGTCTGGAATAGAAATGGACAGAATATAGTAAATGAATAAGACGGGAACTCCGTGTGTTGCGGATCGTAACATGGAATGAAGCTCACCACAAAGTCTACTCAGCAGCTGTGCCTATGCGCCAAGATGACCACCAAATGTACTTGTCTCAGTACCTGCACAATTAGTGCAGAAGTGTAGTATGAGTACATAAATCAACGCGTACCCAGTAAGTACCTAGCCTAACCTCTAAGAAGTAGTAACGAGGGGTCGATATCGACACTTACCAGTTGTCCAATAATCAAAGTACAATAAAGTAGACAGATATGGGGCATAGCAAGTAAAAGCAACGAACATATATATATATATATATATGTGCATAATACGATCCTCAACAGAAGAGTAAATGAAGTCCTCAAATACTGGATACTACCTCGAATGTAATACATAATGATTAATACCAAATAAAATGTCACATCTCAAGTCAGATAGACTCATAAGTATGCTGACTTCTTATCGAATTTTACGCACGATTTTGTCGAGGCGAACAACCCGATCCCATAAGAGTATGCTATATAATACTGCCGAGCCAAACAACCCGATCTATAAGAGTATTACTGAGGCGTCCAACCCGATCTATAAGAGTATTGCTGAGGCGTCCAACCCGATCCCATAAGATTGTGTTACATAATACTGCCGAGGGGAACAACCCGATCCCATAAGAGTACTGTTGAGGCGTTCAGTCCGATAACATAAGAATACTGCTTAGGAATTCCGCCCGATCCCATAAGAATGCGAAACTTTGACGGGTCACTGGCCTAACTCACAAATATATGTGTGAGTTATGAAATTCAAGAAAAGTTTTGGACAAATACGTACAACGCGAGAGAAATCCGTAAAAAGGAAGTATAATTTTCGCGACTAATCAGGTTCCAAAAATTCTCGAAGATAAACACTACCCATAGCACCACGAGCTCAAATATATAATTTAGTCCCAATTTCATGTACAATTTCGTGGTCAAAACTCAAAAATATTATTTTTAGATTTTTTTTCCAAAATCCCACAATGTTTACAAATTTTCATGTTCAAATCCATATATAATCCATGTATTTAACTCACAATGAGTAGGAATCACTTACCTTGTGATAGATGATGAAAATACCTCTCTAAAAATTGCCCCAAAATCGGCTCCAATAAGAGAAATGAGATAAAAGTAAGCTAGTTCCTGGTTTGCAATCTTATACACTGCCCAGTCATCCTTAATCGTGTTCGCGAAAGCTCCCACGCGATCGCGAAGGCCAAACCAGCCTCGCCCAAAACTCCTTCTTTGAAAACGTGAGATCCCACTCACGATCGCGACCCTCACCATGACCAGCCTACGCGAACGCGAGCCTTGCTCCACGGACGCGAAGGCCACACCTTCCAGTCTTAGAAAATACCTTCCGCTATCGCGAACTCCCTTATGCGATCGCGATGAGCAGCCTCTAATACATATCCAAACTCATCCTAAGGCTCGAAACACCACGAATAACATCAAAATCACAAATCGACGATCAAAATCCTTCTTTTAACTTTTGAACCTTCAAAAATTTCCGAACGCGTCCAAACCATGCTTAGACATTTTGGATTATGACCAAATTTCACACACAAGTTCCAATCAACTAAACATACCTACCCAAGGTCCCGGAACAATGCCCGGAGTCCCGTAACACCAAAATCCCCTCTAAGTCAAACTTGGCTAATTCAAAACCTTCGAAATGCGAACTTCCAATAATAAGACCCAAATATATGCCCAAGTACGAAATCACACTACAAACCTATGAAGCCTTCAAATCGTGATTACGAGGCCTTTTACTCAAAAGTCAAATCCCGATCAACTCTTCCAACATAAAGCTTTCGAATAGAGAATTATTCTTCCAAATAAACTCAGAACTTCTCGAAGATCGAAACCAACCCCACATGCAAATTAAATACCCAAAGTGAATCCACTCGAGGTTTCGAACCACCAAACGACATGCTAGAGTTCAAAATAACAGATCAGGTTGTTATATTCCCCCCACTTAAACATGCGTTCGTCCTCGAATGTTTCAAGAGTCTCTCCAATGTTTCGCTGAATAACTCATCATGCACATACTCGTGCCACCTCGACCCATATAAGCATATTAGCACAACCCTAACTGAAGATCCTTCCTGCGACCTTAGCCCACAAGCCATAGAACCAAATTCCAACATCCAAAATTTCCTTTAAGGCCCGATTCTAGCATACATACACCGTATCAATCTCAAAAATCTATACCAAAACATAATCATACAGCTAACTTGTGACCGCACAATGTAACGCATAGTTCACATGCCCCTAGTAATATCTTTCAACTACAATAGCCGTAATTTTCGAACTCGATACCAATAATATACCTCATGACACATAAGAATCCTGTTCCAAACCTCGCAATGCTGTAACAATGAAAAAGGTGTTCAGAACTCATAACCACCCGTCAAATCAAAAAAATCATGGAGCTCTTCTGCTTGACAAGAACCATTGCCGCATTTGAAACTGATTAGCAATATTCTCCCTCCAAACATACATTATACAAATCCGTTTGCACTGATTCCAGGTCCAATAAACTCATTTCACCCAGTACCAGTTGCTTAGTCGACAAGACTCATCAAATACTATCTAAAATCTCATACGACACCATCAATGCACCAACAAGCCACAACTCGAATATGACCAATAAGGAAAGGGAACCCGAGTATAGAACTATCTAGCCCGCATAACAAATAAAACAACCAAGCAAATGCTAAGAACCTATCCCATAGATGAGAAGAAAAGCACACAAAATAAGTAAAAGGAACCGTACCCAACATCTCACCATTGCGGCGCACAACCTGATCCACACATGATACCGTAGCGGCGTGCAACTCGATCCAAACATCATATCCATGGCGGTGTGCCACCCGATTCACACATAACAATCTGCATGAGAATACCCATCGAGCCAAATGCTCATAGTCACTAGACACACGTATATCAACCACGAGCACGCCAAGTGCATATACATAAAGCCTGGGGAGACGGATAGCATAATGTGTTTATGAAAAAGTCCAAGCACGATTAAGGTGCAATAAACAAACCAGCATCTCGAGAGTTATCTTGCTCATATAACACCACCGAGCCTATACATGACCATAACACGCATGTGCAAATAAATCCGCCTCACTACTCACATAGCATAAAAAGTAACACATGAAATAAATGAATCCAGAAATAACATCCATCACGCTCGAAGACTCATCCATAGACAAATGATGTGTTGAATAAACATATCTGATCCGGTGTAGAATATACATTCATATTAGGCCCTCCAATGGACCTCTAAACCGATTCTGAACATCTAAAAATAGGTAAGTATCCTTTCAAGATCCACAATGACCCTATCCATGACACATACAATCAACCGTCAAATCCTGAACAAACTTTCGCAGCTCGCAACCAAAGGAATAATGCATCTCCTAGCCATAAAACCTCCAATATATGACAGTACCAGAATCTCCATACATGATCTCAATGTCTACTAATTAAATGACTGACACATCACACCTACATAATCATCCCATGGGAGATACTCCCATAACCTTCCGTTTCAAGTATCAAATCTGGACATCAATGGCTACAATCCATGGCTACATCCATTCTCAGGCGACACTGAAATATCTCTAGTATACTCTGATCATCTGAAATCTCTCCCCGCTCCTTAAAGCTTGTGGCATCCCTGTCAAAGCTGAACCGCAACCTTGACCCCTCAAATCCCAATTCCATACCGCTCACTGCACATATCATGCTGTTACACGGGAGTACAAGAATTTCATCATAACTCCTGAACCACAGTAGAATAAGCACTTCATCGGCTAGAAACCTTTCACTTAACTCATTCCAGGAGAAAAATGGAAACACCAACCGACTTCCCAAAAACGCAGAAGACACAAACTTTAAGTCGTGGCTGAAACCCTCACAACTCTTCCGAACCCGTTTGCAAATAACCAAGCCACTACTAAACTGACCCAACTTATTTTGATATCCTCTTGACTTGATTTCAAAATAACACTTCTCTTCCCAGCACACAATGTACTTCATTCAACACTCATCCCAAGTGACCCCAACTCGCAATACCACGTCATCTCAATATCCATAAGCCATTTTATACCCTCTCATGTATCAATAGTACCTCCAACTGATACGCTTGTTCCAAAGAGGCCTCCTGCAAATCCGAAAATATTTCTTCCATCTCTCTAA
Source organism: Nicotiana tabacum (assembly GCF_000715075.1). NCBI lineage: Eukaryota > Viridiplantae > Streptophyta > Magnoliopsida > Solanales > Solanaceae > Nicotiana > Nicotiana tabacum. The sequence goes on from NC_134098.1 coordinate 19,682,944, forward strand.
CACCGCACCTTAAATCCGATGATAATATAGAAATACTCCAGGTTTCTTTCACACTTCGCTGTAAAACTAAATCCTCAGTCACACGACGAACCCGAAATTCCTTAGACACCACACTTTAAATCTTGAACCCATTAGAAATTGTTGAGAGTCTCCCACTCTAATCTAGTCTCGAATATATAAACAAACAACTAGTGCTCCGTTGGCACATGAATACTCCAAAGAAGCAACCGAATGAATCCTTTCCCTTACATATCACATTCACAAAGAAGTATAAAATCCGAGTCATCCCACTATCTTCACATAAATTGATAATGCAAAATGTAATGAATATCCATCAAATTCCTTGCCTGAGTTACCCCCTAATTCTCTCTTCCTCAAGTCATAACTAATCCATAAACATACCGAAGCCCAAAACTACAAAACACATGACCAAGTGGCCCAATCATCGACATTAGGCTCCCCCACTTGGCTTTAAGCCACAATCACAAAATTCAAGGACCGAAAATGACTTCTCCTCCTAGTTACCCTGACCTCACACACTTGCTCAGCCAAATTTCTCACAAGTTCTTGTTGCAATAATCATAACACACCTTGAATTATCAGCCCCAAACGCACACTCAACTTCATGATAGTCGCACCACCTTCCTCAAGTGATCTGGACCCACATCGTAGTACATGCATCCCATTGGATAGAAGGTAGAACTCTTCATAGGAACTTTATCAGAAATCATGCAACTCGTAACATTCTCACAGGAGATAGCCCACCTGTGTAACCTGATATCGATATCCTCCAACGATATTTCCATAGTTACATCCACTATGAAATCGGTTAATTCTTCTAATTCCACACTCGAATGCCGTAACATAAATACATCCAAGATTAATAGTCTAAATTCCTAAAACTCGGTGGTCACGAGTGCATGCGCATTTACTAGAAATTACAATACTACTACAACATCTGTCTGAAATATAAAATAGACAGAATATAGTAAATGAATAAGACAGGGACTCTGTGTACTGCAGATCATAACATAGAATGCATCTCACCATCAAGTCTCCTTAGCAGCTCCGCCTATGCGCCAAGATGACCACCAAATGTATCTGTCTCAGTACCTGCGCAATTAGTGCAGAAGTACAGTATGAGTACGTAAATCAACGCGTACCCCAATAATTATCTAGCCTAACCTCAAAGAAGTGGTGACGAGGGGTCGACATTGGCACTTACTAGTGGTCCAATAATCGACGTCCAGTAAAGTAGATAGGTATGAGGCATAACAAGTAAAATCAACGAACATATATATGTGTATAACACGATCCTCAACAGAAGAGTAAGACAAAATCCTCAAATACTGGATACTACCATGAATAGAATAGATAATGATCAATACCAAATAAAATGTCACATCTTAAGTTAGAAAGACTCATAGGCAAGTTGACTCCTTATCAAATATTATGCAAGATTTTGTCGAGGCGAACGACCCAATCCTATAAGAGTGTTTAATAGAACTTTCGAGGCGAATGACCCGATGCCATAAGAGTGTGTTACATAATACTGTCAAGGCGAACGACCCGATCCCAAAAGAGTATTGATAAGGCGTCCAGCCCGATCCCATAAGAACGTGCTACATAATAATGTCAAGGCAAATGACTCGATCCTATAAGAGTACTGCTGAGGCATTCAGCCCGATCCCATAAGAAAAGTGCTGAGGCGTTCAACCCAATTCCATAAGAATGTGAAACTTTGACGGGTCACTGGCCCAACTCACGAATATATGTGTGAGTTATGAAATTCAAGAAAACTTTCGGACAAATACGTATACTTCAGAAGAGATCTGTAAAAAGGAAGTATAATTTCTGCGACTAATCAGGTTGCACGTCAAGTATCTAAAATAGCAAGTTCGATATTCTACGCAAGTCTAGTCTCAGTCTAAAATATAACTTAAAGCATTGAAACATGAAAGAATAACTCAAATAATACAATTATAATATGGTGTGAATCTAAGTCTATCCGAACATAATCAAGAGTTATAGAATGTGTACGGACACTCGTCACCTCGTATGAGCGTAGATCCCATAACGCGTAGACGCACCAAATATAGCACCTACGTGGTAAATTTTCTCTTACAAAGTTAGACAAGGGACTTACCTCATTCTGAAATCTGATAGCTGGCTCCCACACCCCTCTAACAACTCAAACCTATGCCAAACGATCCGAAACTAGTCAGATAACGTGCAAACCAATCAAAACATACTCAAAGACTCGTCATTAAAAGTTAAAAATAATTCCCAACTCGACATAAAAATTCAACCCCTAGGCCCACACGCTCGAATTCTTAAAAGTATCAAAGATAAGCACTACCTATAGCACCACGAGTTCAAATATATAATTTATTCCCAATTTCATGTACAATTTCTCGGTCAAAACTCAAAAATAAATTTTTTAGGTTTTCTTCCAAAGTTCCACAATTTTTACAAATTTCATTTTCAAATCCATATGTAATATATGTATTTAACTCACAGTGAGTAGGAATCACTTACCTTGTGATAGATGATGAAAATGCCTCTCCAAAATCATCCCAAAATCGTCTCCAATAAGAGAAATGAGATAAAAATGAGCTAGGTCCCAATTTGCAATCTTAGACACTGCCTAGTCGTCCTTAATCCCGATCGCGAAAGTTCCCACGTCATCGCAAAGGCCAAACAAGCCTCGCCCATAACTCTTTCTTCGCGAACGCGAGGTCCCACTCGCGATCATGACCCTTAGCTTGACCAGCCTACGTGAACGAGAGTCCAGCTCCGCGGATGCGAAGGCCACACTTTCCAGTCTAAGAAATATACCTTCCACATTTGTGAATTCCCTCATGCGATCGTGATGAGCAGTTCTCCATGCGAGGCCACCCCGCTAACATATTGCATTCACGACCCTAACCACATGAATGCGAAGATCAACCAGACCACCATAAAGTGATCTCGCTTCCTTCCACGCGATCGCGATGCATACCCCTGACACTAAAAACCAGCAACTTCAAAACAATGGGAATTGGTATGAAACTATCCTGAAACATACCCGAGGCCCCTTCATATTATAGCCTCCATCTCCATCAACAAGTCCCCATACCTTATCCAAACTCATCCAAAGGCTCGAAACTCTATGAATAACATCAAAACCACGAATCGACGATCAAAACTTTCCTTTAACTTTTAAACCTTTAAACTTCATTGAACGTATTTGAACCATGCTTAGACATTCCGGATTACGACCAAACTTCACACACAAGTTTCAATCAACTAAACAAACCTATCCCAAGGTCCCGGAACACTGCCTGGAGTCTGGTAACACCAAAATTCCTTTTAAGTCAAACTTAGCTAATTCGAAACCATCAAAATTCAAACTTCCAATAATATACGAACCTATTGGAGCCTTCAAATCCTAATTCCGAGGCCGTTTACTCAAAAGTCAAACCCAACCAACTCTTCCAACTGAAAGTTTCAGAATTGAGAATTATTCTTCTAAATCAACTCTGAACTTCTCAAAAATCGAAGCCAACCGCACATGTAGGTCACAATACACAAAGATAAGCCACTCGAGATCTCAAACCGTTGAAGGACATTCTAGAGCTCAAAATGACAGGTCAAGCTGTTACATTAATGATCACACATTTTAGAACTCTTTTATTCTTTCTTAAACTCCGTCGAGTCAAACTTTATCATATAAAGAAAAATAGAGGAAAATGTTACCTATATAAGAATCATTTTAGAAAAAATAATGTATACTTTAATGGTTAAAACTCATTTATGATTATTTAAATAATATATGAATAAATATGTTTCACCCTATTAGGATGTGGCCGCCTTGACGTAATATCCAAAACACTGGATATTCTATAATTTCTTATATTTGTGAGCATAATAAACTTTCTTATTTTCCCAGTTTCTGGAGTAATCTCTCGAAAATAATCATCTTAAATACTTCTTACTAGCTAGAACAATTAATAAACTAATTGTAATAGGTAATAACCTAATATTAGAAAAGAGAAAATATGCTATGACATGCAAGCAATCGAATATTTTCTCTCTAGAAAGAAACCTCTCAGTACACAATATAGTCGTTACTCCTCAGCGATAACATTAAAAGCGCGTAGCCGCCACGCTACGCCTTATCGTGCCATCAGACGGGCCTAAACAACGCATATAGATCATCAAATGGAAGCTCATATTAAGACGAAACACCCCCTGAAGGAATTTTCGGGAAACATATTTATGCCACCACAATAACGACTGCTATTACCATTCCTATTAACAATATTCGCCATGCAAGAGAATCAGTGAATGCTAGCCATACCACCCATAATAGGATGCCAACAATGATCTTTAAGGCATACAATTACTATGGAATAATGGCTGAAGAATGTAGGCTGGCGATTGTTGGTAGATTTTCGAAGCCAAGGCCCCAAATTGAAAAATACCGTTAATAGATTTTCCAGCGGTCATTGGTTTTTTCGTAATAAACCATTTTACCTCAAAATATCAGAGCCGTTAATCACAATGATCGAATGGTTCCCTTTCATCGATCCACTCTAAACCTAAAAGATAGCCTAACCCTAATCATTTTACCCACACCACCGGTTGCCCTATTTTCCCTTTCCTTCTCTTTTCTCTCATCCGTTAACCACCGCCAATCACAAAAACCTTGCACAAATTTGTGCAAGATTACAAGATTCAACTCGAAATCATCCACTATGTCCCTATGTCCCCAAATCCAGCCGATTTATTTACATTTCCATTACTAAAATTCAAAATCCCCAAATCAAACCCTAGACCTAAAGTGTGAAACTGAAAATCATATGTTCTTCCTTCACCTCTCAAATCAGAGCATGCATGCCGAATTCCATCATCATTATTTGTGTCCAGAGGTCAAATGTAGTGACCTCTGGACATTAGAGCTTTAACCGATGGGTCTTCTCATTCAATGATCGACTCTCGTGCCCTGGTAAATCCCATGATGATTTTCCCTCTATTTTTTCTGATTTTCACCCGCATTGCTATCATCATCAATCGTTCGTCATCTACCACTATCTAATTTGAAACTAATCAGAATTCTAAGGCATTGAAAGACCACTATAAATAAGGCCTTAATTGCTATCACCCAACAGACATAGATAGCCATCAATACACTCAACACCACTCACATATACACTGAGAAATCAAAGTTCAAAGTTTTCTTCTGCTAAATCTAGGTTTCAATAGTGTTCTTCTCTAATTCCTCATTTTCGTCTTTCATTTTTGTGTGAGTTGATTATTATTGGTTTGGATCCCTAAATGGATATCGTCCTATTACTACTTGGTTTGTTGCCCTGCAGAAGGTCAGTGCATACTGACCCCCTCTTTACTTTGAATTAATGGTGTAGTTCTGTATTCCTGATGATTACTTTATTAATTTCCTGTTTGTGTTAGATATTAGTAATGTAAGGTTGTATTTGTTATGTCCATGTCTTTGTATGCTATTTTCATTGTTTATATATATATATGTATTTGTTATGTGCCATCTTAATATGTTATTTTCTCTCTTAAACTAGGATTGTTCTGATTAAGTTATATTGTATTAAAACTGTCATTAAATATGTGCTATTGAATCTTATCCTTCATGATTCAATGACTCTTTAAGTGATATCCTTATGATATTCTTATGATTAACCATACTAAGCCTCTGTGAATAAGCTAAGTTAACTTTTGTGCTAATTTTATGCATAACTGACTCCTATTAGTTAAACAACAATCCTATGAGCACTATTATGTCAGCTAAGTTAATTGAACCATATCCTTAAACCGTCCTTGGTGTTTGTTAAAATTTCAGACCTCCAGGTTAATATGACCCTCCTGCTTGTGACATTGTGCTGATCTTAAGAATGGTTTCCCTACAGTTCATGTTGTATTTGACGTGTTTATTTTGATGACCTTAGTTGATAGATCTGATATACTGCTTGCTCTGCACATTCAGTAATCCATGTAGTCATACTGCTGTTCCTCTTGAATCCTATTAAGCTCCATGATTAATTGAATTAAGGCCTATGCAGATAATGTTGTATGTAATCATTTCTGTTAACCAAGTAATTGAAATAGAATCAAGCTCCTAAAACCTTTCTTGAAATACTGTCAGTACTTGCCACATTATGCCATCTTGCTGCCTGTGGTATTCTGTTGTTTTGATCTAGTTTCTACCCTCATGCTAACTTGCTTTACTCTGTTAAAATAGCCTGTTCACATCACTATGACATAGTGATTTCTACTCGCTTCTTGTGATTATTGGAATATAAAGAAACCATGTAATGAACCCTGCCAGTGTGTTAGGAAGTCTGTTCTCAGAATTGAATATACTTGTTGAGATTGATCCCTATAGTGAGCTTAACACTTGCACTCTCATGACTATTTGAGCTTTGTGATATCCTGCTGTCATATTTATGACCTTTGCACGTGAGTTTACATATGTCATGTTAGTTTTTGCTATGTTTATAGACTATCCTATGACTTTAGTGTGAATGACAGTATATTTACACCTATGTGTTAATTCTTTACTCGCCTTGGTTCTGACTTTGCTATTTGAATTTGTGAATATTTCTTATTAAGGGATTTGTTCCTAATGTTTATAATGATTTGTTTTCATGACTTTAACTGTTAGACTTAACTATGACTTCACACTATCCTGATTCCTATGTGTTTGGCATGATAACTTGTACACAAATCATGTATTGAGTTTTTTTTGACATGCCATGCTAGTAAACCTGCCTACATATCCAAATGTTAGTTCATTGTGACCTATCTGCCTTTTCAAGTTAAAGTAAATGCCATTACCTACTATCTTATACCTGTTAGTGTCATTATCTTTAGAGGACTTCACCTGAAGTTTGTTTAAGTCTGATAGATGGAAGATTGAAGATCTATGTGTTGTTATAATTAGTCCATGTGGATCAAACAAGGCTAAGATTAACTCTTTCCTAGTTGATGTTCTGTTGCGCTGAGTGGGTGGCATGCCTTTTAGGAATTCTAAGTAAGCATTATTAGCCTAACTGTTAAATGATAAGATCCCTAATGAAATTGTCACGACCCCAAATTCCCATTTTAGGATGTCGTGATGACACCTAGTCCCTATGACTAGGTAAGCCTAACACATGCTGAGTTATTAATAGAATCGAACTATTTAATCATTAAATCATAAACCAGTAATTGAGATACATTGCTGCAAACGGCTAATAGTTATACATTTTCCAAAACCGGCAGTACTGAGTCATAAGCATAACTAAAATACACTAGAATCGCTAAATACAATATGGTTTTGAATTCGAAATATAGTAGCATAATGAAGTAAGATGGTGTATCCGAGACCTACGAACTTCAAACAGGTATACCTTGAAGTCTCCCGCCGTGCAGATACAACTCTCAACAACATGATCAGAAATGCCTGGATCTGTATAAAAATGTGCAGAAGCGTAGCATGAATACACCACAATGATACCTAGTAAGTATCGAATCTAACCTTGGTAAAGTAGTGACGAGGCTAGGTCAAGACACATACTAGACATAGAAACCTGTTCAAGATATACATAAAGCTAACAATGGAAAGAACATCAATGTAAGGCTAACGGCAGAAAGATTATAGATTTACAACCAACAATTAAATAATAGAAACACAAGTGGTAGAAAGTAGTAAACAGGTAATAAAGAAGCAACACGAACAGAACACCGATGAGATATGAATGAACCCAAATAAGGAAAAAAAGATGACAACTCAAATAATCAAATCGTCCCCAACACATGGACTTACCACAAGAATTACCTTGAGGCACAACACCTCATATATCACAAATTATGAACCACAATTTCCAAATCTCACACGTATGACACCTCATGCCCACAATAACAATCACCTTTGCACGGCAAATCCCACGTGCTATCATGTACATTTCAACCGTGACATACATCTATTAAGATGATCGAGATATATATTTAAATACCATAAAGCACAATATAAATCTTGAGTAAAGCAAGGCGTCAAATGAAATAATGAGTTTATTTTAGAAATCAAATGAAGTAAAGTAAGATACAATTTTTAAAATAAAGTATCAGATGGGTTTAGTTTAGAAATTAATAAAATTGAGTAAAAATATCATATTAAATATAGAATTTGTTAAAAGAAAAACATGATAATAACTCTAAGTAAAGTAAATATCAAACATGGTGATGAGTAAAATTGAAGAACCCAAGTATAGTGAAAGTGCGATAACTATTTAAAATAATATGGCGCCGAATGAGATAACGAGTTCTATCTTAAGAGACACATAGAATAAGACATGTTGATAATTCTTTTATTTGAACCGTTATGTTACCAAGAACTCAAAAGAATACGATATAGTGACTCCACGCAATTAAATTCACATTGACAATCAATTAACTAAGTTATAACAGAGGCAATGATTGGCATGTTGAAGCAATACAACAAATCACATCGAATGCCCGACTCACACAAGAAGCCACAATCGTTCCAACACCAAGACAATACCGAATAACCAAACACAATCAAAATACAAGTGAGATGATTTAAGGAAAAACAATAACTGATCACATCAACAAGTTGTCCCAATATAGAATGTACAATAAGAATCACAACCGAGGTACCGCCGCGTATTCACATTTCACAATTTCAATCACAATATTTCCTTATATCACTGCGTGAGCCTTACATTTAGTTTTGAAAATCATTTTTTCCGAAATAGCTACACGTATTTTAGCCCACCTTATCACACCGCGTGATTTCAAGTAGTTCTCCTACTAGCAACATGTATATCAAGCCCACCTTATCTCACCGCATGTGTATCAACCCCTAGCCTTATACCACCGCATGCATATCAATATCACAACACAATCACAACTCACACCATAAGTGCCCATATGCCACAACTTGCCAAAAAGTAAAAAATATCAATATTTTCACACCAAATAGCTCATGGCTTAACCACAATGTGTGCAAGAATCTCAACAATAACCAAATAAATGAGAATTTCTCAACAAGGAAAGATATCTCGGCAATTAACAACTTCACTTCAATGTGATAATGACTTTTAAAATTTTAACACCAATAACTCAAAAAGAAAATTTCCACGAAATAACAACTTCAAATAAAATTTAATTCAACAATTAAAAAGGTAACAAGACAACAAGGAAGGCAATAACTTCAACTAAGGCATATAAGAGCAAAATAAGAAGTAAGAGGTAGAATAAGTGCTAATAACGTCAAGTGAAGCATGTAAGAGTGGGTTAGCACATGTAAGAGTAGATTAACAATGAGAGATATAACATGTTATGACAATTCAATTATGTCACAACCCAAAATCCACTATAGGCCGTGATGGCACCCAACGTCGCCGTTAGGCAAGTCAACGATGAACTACCAACTTAATTATTCATTTTATTATATTTGAAATCATGAATCCCATTAAATAATATAGTAAAACCTGGCACTCATAGAAACCTGTGCTATTCTTTACCAATTTCTGAATATAAATGAATCATAAAATGAAATGATGATAGTAACGTGAGCTACAATATTGAACATCCACTAGGAACCCCCAAAATCCGGTGTCACAAGTGCAAGAGCATTTACTAGAAGGTATATTAGCAATACAACATCTGTATGGAATACAAGATAGACAGGATAATGCAAATAATTATGATGGAGACAATGAATGTTGCAGATCATAACATGGGATGTAACTCACCGTAAAGTCCCCCCAATAGTTGCGTCTTTGGGCCTAAAAGACCACCAGAAATATGTATACCTGCACAATAAGTACAGAAGTGTAGCATGAATACGTAAATCAACGCGTACCCAGTAAGTATTTAGCCTAACCCCGGAGAAGTAGTGACGAAGGGTCGACATCGACACTTACTAGTGGTCTAATAAAACAAGTACAATAGAAAGTAGACAAGTATGAAGCATGGTAATTAAAACAGTGAGAACAAATATAGGTACATGATACGATCCTCCTCTGAACAATAAACACAAGTCCTCAAATATCGGTTACCTCCCTAGATAGAGTATATATAATATGGTCCTCACCAGATAAGTCATCACAACTCAAGTCAAGAAAACCCACAGATACAATGGCTTCTTGTCAAATATTACGCACGATTCTGCCTAGGCGAACGACTCGATCCCATAGGAGTATTTTACGAATTTGCCGAGGCAAACGACCCGATCCCATAGGAGTGTTTTATAGAAATGCCGAGGCGAACTACCCAATCCCATAAGAATATGATACATGTTGCTGCCGAGGTAAACGACCCGATCCCATAAGAGTGTGTTACAACATCCTGCTGAGGCGAACGACCCGATCCTATAAGAGTGTTTTATAGAAATGCCGAGGCGAACCGCCCGATCCCATAAGAATATGATACATGATGCTGCCGAGGTGAATGGCCCGATCCCATAAGAGTGTGTTACAACATCCTGCCGAGGCGAATGACCCGATCCCATAAAAGTGTATTACATAATCCTGCCGAGATGAACAACACGATCCCATAAGAATATGATACATGATACTGCCGAGGCGAACGATCCGATACCATAAGAGTGTGTTACCTAATCTTACTGAGGCGAACGACCCGATCCCATAAGAATATGATACATGATACTGCCGAGGCAAACGACTCCATCCCATGAGAGTATGTTACAACATCCTGCCAAGGCAACAACCCGATCCCATAAGAATAAGAAGCTTAACGGGTCCTTGACCCCACTCACGAATATACGTGTGAGTTATGAAGTTTAAGGAAGCTTTGTGGTGAATACGCACAACGTAGGAGAAATTCATAAGGGAAGCACAATTCCCACGGCTAATCAAGTAGCTCGTCCAATTTCTAAAATAGTGAGTCCATTACTCTACGCAAGTCTAATCTCGGATCGTAATGCGAAATAAAGTAATTAAACAGGCAAGGGTAACTCAAGTAGTACATTTAAAACATGGCGTGAATCTTAGTCTACCCGGACATAATCAGGAATTCTAGCATACGCGCGGACACTCTCCACTTCGTACGTGCTTAGCTCCCACAACATGCAACATAAAATAAATATAACACCTATGGGGTAATTTTCCCCTCACAAGGTTAGACATAAGACTTACCTCAAAACACGCTAACTCAATCCACTAGTAAGCCTTTCTCTTGATTATCCAACTCCGAACGGCTCGAATCTAGCCAAAACAACTTCATACCATAATTATAAACTATAGGAAACTATTTTGAACAATAAAGTTACAATCTTTAAAGAGAAATAAAATTCAAATAAAATATTCAACCCCGGGACTGCACCTCGGAACCTAGCCAAAATTATAAAATCCGATCGCCCATTCGATAACGAGTCCAACCATACAAGAACTACTCAAATTCGATCTCAAATCGCCTTTCATATCCCCAAAATTTAGTCTAAGAATTTTTCACAATGTTTCCTAAATTTCCAACTCAAATCACTAATTAGATTATGAAAATAACAATGGATTCCTATAATATAGCCAAAACCGAGTTAGAATCACTTACCCCGATGATTTTCTTGAAAAACCCACAAAACATCGCCACAAACCGAGCTCTCACGTCCAAAAATGAAAATGAGATGAAACCCTCATTTATTGGTACCACATCTGATCTCCCAAATTGCTGACCGCACATTTTTATGTGTGGTCCGCACTTCAGCAACAATTGCACTACCAGGCTTTGGTAGTTTGACCATAACTTTCTGTACAAATGTCCAAATGATGAATGTTTTAATTTTCTAGTAACTAGACTCAAAGGACTACAATTTTTATTTTTGGATCATCTCTAAATGCCTTAGAGATTAAAAGATATGATCTTCCGAAAGACCATTAAACCTGTAGATTTCTCCTGCTGCGGTTCACACCTTTTTCCACTTCGGCGGCACATGGGCTTTGCCTCATCACTCCAAAAATGTGCCCTCCGCACTTCAACTGCTCCAGAACATCGTCAAAGTGCCGAAATGCCCAAACTCTTTCGAAACTCACCCGAAACACACCTGAGGTCCCCGGGATCCCATCCCAACATACCAACAAGTCATAAAACACAATACGAACTTACTAGAAGTCTCAAATCATGTCAAATAACATCAAAATTACGAATCGACGACCAAAACCTTTCTTTCAACTTTCTTAACTTTCAACTTCACCAAACGCGTCCGAATTATACTTAAACATCCCGGAATAACGCCAAACGTTACATGCTAGTCGTAAGTCACAATACGAACCTATTTCAAGGCTCGAAATCCTAAACGGACATCGATAACACCAAAGTTCACTTCAGGTCAAACTTAGAAATTTCTAAAACTTTCAAAATGCCAATTTTTCACAATAAGCGCCGAAATGCTCTCGGGCGACCCAATACTCAACCCAAACATACCCCCAAGTCCGAAATCATCATACAAACCTATTTGACCCTGCAAATTCTGATTCCGAGATCGTTTACTCAAAAGACAAACCTATTCAACTCTTCCAACTTCAAGTTTCCGAATTGAGAATTTTCTTCCGAATCAACTTCGAACTTCCTGGAATTCAATTCCGACCATACGTACAAGTCATAATACATGAAGTGAAGCTACTCAAGACCTTAAACTGCCGAACGTCGTGCTAGAGCTATAAATGACTGGTCGGGTCATTACATTCTCCCCCACTTAAACATATGTTCATCCTTGAACGTGCCAAGAACCGTTCTGGGGTTGACCAAAAATCAATGTTTAACACATAGTGCACCTGCCCGTGCCACCACAAACCACATGAGCACACTAGCTCGAGCCAGACTAAAGATCTTCCCTTTTATTTTAACCAACAAGCCTTAGGACCAAATTCCAACATCCAAACTTCTCTACAAGACCTGATTCTAACATACAAACACCGTATCAATCTCCACACGCCGAACCAATACATTATCATGCACCCATGCTGATATCACACAAAATACCGCATAACTCATTTGCCCAAGTTAACCTCCTCCAAGCACAATAGCTGCAAATTCACTAACGCGATGCCCGTAGTATACCTCATAATGCGCATAAGCCCTTATCCAACCCTAGCAGTACCACAACGATGAAAACGACACGTAGAAGCGTATAACCACCTTCCAAATCAAAATTTCCCGCAGTCTCTCCGCCTGACAAGACCATTTTCTCATTTTTGAACTGATCGTTGACATTTTTTCTTTAATATACTTTACATAAATCCGATCGCACTGATTTCAGGTCCAATAACCTCGTCTCACCCAGTACACGCTGCTCAGGCAATAAGCCACCTCAAACACTGACTAAAATCTCACATGGCGCCATCATTGCGCCAACAAGCTACAAAATGAATATGACACATAAGGAAGAACGAACTTTGGCAAAGAACTACCCAGCCCACATAATGAATAAAACGTCCAACAAATGCTATAAACCTTTCTAAGAGACGAGAAACAAGACACACAAAAATAAGTATACGGGACCATACTCAACATCTCACTGTTGCCGTGTGCAACCCGATCCACACATGATACCGTTGCGGCGTGTAACCCAATCCAAACATCATACCCGTGGCGACATGCTACCCGATCCACACATAACAATCAATAAGAAAATACCCATCGAACCATAATTCTCATACCTACAAAATGCTCGAATATCGACCACGAGCATGCCAAGTGCATAAATACGAACCCTGGGGGGACGGATAGCACCACGCGCTACAAAAACTCAAGCATGGCTAAGGTGCAATAAATGACCTGCATCTAGAGAGCCATCTTGCTCATATAACACCACAAGCTACACATGACAACAACACATGCGCGAATAATCAAGCCGTCTCACAATCCACATGGCATCATAGAGTATTATAGAGAATAGATGACGACAGTAATAATATCCAACGCCCGAAGACTCCTCCATAAGCAATGCTATGCTGAATGAACACATCCGACCTGATGTTGAGCATACATTCACATTAGGTCTACTAACGGACCTCAAGCCGACTTCAATCATCCCATATTGAGCTAATAGCCTTTCAAGGATCCACAATGACCCTATCCATGACACATAAGAGCAGCCGTCAAATCCAGAACAAACTCCTACAGTCCCCAACCAAAAGAATGGAGCGCCTCTCAGTCATAACCTCTCCCATTGGTGACATTACCAAAATCTCCATACCTGATTTAAATCTCTAACAATCGAATGACTAACATGTCACATTTATACGATCTTCTCATGGGATATAACCCCACAACCTTCCATACCAGGTAGTAAAATCTGAACATTAATGGCCATCGACCATGCTATTTCTATAGTGCTAGCCAAGCATCCGCATTTCAACACTCAACACTTTTTCCACCAAAATAGGCCATCCTCAGGCTGCCCGAAAATAGTGCTAGCATACTATGTATATCTGAAATATTCCCCCGCTCCTTCGAGCTCAGGACATTCTTATCAGAACTGTACCGCAATCTTGATCCTTAACTTCCAATTTCCATACCGCTCACTATACCTATCAGGCCGCTACGCGAGAGTACAAGAATTTTGTCATAACCCCTGAACCACCAGTAGAATAACCACTTCATCGACTGGAACCCCTTTCACCCAACTCATTTCAGAAGAACAATTGCAACACACAATCGAATTTCCCATAACTGCAGAACTATGCTGAATCAAGCCATAATTAGTCGACTCAACTTTTCCCAATTTACCCTTGACTTTCCCTTGGAATAATAGTTCTATTTAAACACATAACGGGCCTCAAACAACACTCATCTCGAGTGACCCAAATCATGAGACTACGTCGTCCCGATCCCATAAGCCATCTCATACCCTCCTCGTGCACTCAATAGTATCTCCAACTGATACACCCATTCTGAAAGACCTCCTGTGAATCCAAAGCCGTTTATCCTATTTCTCTAACGTTGCACCATAGACTCGATGATAACATGGAAATTCCCCAAGTATTCTTCACACTCTGCTGCAAAACCCAGTCCTTAGCCACGTAACGAACACAAAATCTTTAAACATCGCACTTTACTTCTTGAACCCACTAGAACCATTGTTGAGAGTCGCCCACTCTGACCTGGTCCCAAATATGTAACCATACTCTAGTGCTGTGCTAGCACATGAATACTTTCAAGGAAGCAGCCATATGAATTCTTTTCCTTGCACGTCACATTCGCATGAAGCATAAATTATGAGTTATCCCCAACACCTGCACATGAATCGATAAGGCGAAATGTAACACAAATATGTCAAATTCCTAGTCCAAAATACCTCTTGGTCATAGCTAATCTACCAATGCACCGATAACCAAAAACTACACAGGCACACAACCACTTGACTCAATCATAGATGATGGGCTCCCCATTTTAGATTATTCTATAACCACATAGACCCCACAATGACCTCTTTTTCCTAGTTACCATGCTCTCACACCATTGCTCAACCAAGTTTCTCATAAGTTCTTGTTGGACTAATCATAACACATCTCGAATTATCAGCCACAATCGCACACTCGACCTCTTAACAGTCGTACCATCTTCTTCAAGTGATTCAAGGTCACATCGCAGTACATGCATCCCATGTTAGGCAGAAAGTAGAACTTTTCATAGGAACCTCCTTAAAACCACGCAACCGCTAACCTTCCCACAAGAGATAGCCCACATGTGTAACTTCATATTGACCTCCTCTAATGTCATTGCTACAGTTACATCCATCATGAAATCAACTAACCTCCCTGGGTCCACACTGATCCGTCAGCCGTAAGAATCCCTTCATTCATTAACATTACCCGAAGGTCCAACAACGCATTTGAAACTCAAAGCCGTATTGCATTCAAGACAATGATCGAATACTTCACTTTTTCCTACTTTCAAATCAAGCCCTTCTCGTCACATTCAAAATTCCTAAGCATAGAAACCACCTCAGAGATCATCTCCCTCAAACCATCAACATTGGAAACGCCGATTCGATCATGAAGTCGCAACACACAACCATCTCTGTTAACTTCCTCTTAGGTTCCATCTCATAACACCGTGCCCAGAGGCAAACTAATAAAGACCAACATGCCGATGAGCCTCAATGCATTCAATCAAGGAAGGCGACACCACAATATAAACAAAAATTCTACCAAATTCGGAGATATCAAATCTTGACTGTAGACAATACCAACACTGGGTTGAAATGACAGAATACTTCTCCACAAAGGCGATGATAATGGTCCACCCGCATCTATAGGGAAAAGCATCATGCACCGCATTTGTAGCATCTTCACAACTCATCGATGCCCAATTGATAATAAGTGCTCCATACCGTATAAGAATTAGTAGGAAGGAAATGAAGGCATAAGCTTCAATGGAATCAAATTGCACGACGAGTAATCAAGAAGGGTAGTGCTCTTAACAGCTCTGTAGCCTCTCGAAGATAAGTACTGACATCTCCGTACCGATACGCAAGACTGTCCTAGACTTTCTCATCACTCTGTAATGACCCAACCGATCGTTTTGAGAGTTGTAGCACCGTTCCCCCATTTACTGCTCATTTTGTACTTTATAGCTGTTATGTGACTTGTTGAGGTAGTCGGTTTGGGTCCGGTGAGATTTCAGAATGAAATGAGACACTTAGTCTCAAGGTTGAAAGCTTAAGTTGAAATGATTGACCGGATGTTGATCTTTGAGTAAACGACTCCACAAAAGGA
Source organism: Nicotiana tabacum (assembly GCF_000715075.1). Classification (NCBI taxonomy): domain Eukaryota; kingdom Viridiplantae; phylum Streptophyta; class Magnoliopsida; order Solanales; family Solanaceae; genus Nicotiana; species Nicotiana tabacum. Next base: position 19,699,698 of record NC_134098.1, read on the forward strand.
GTTTTGCTGGTTCCTTAGCTCCATTAGGTGATTTTGGACTTAGGAGCATGTCCGGATTGTGGTTTGGAGGTCCGTAGTAGAATTAGGCTTGAAATGGCAAAAGTTAGAATTTTTGGAAAGTTTGACCGGGAGTGGACTTATTGATATCGGGGTCGGATTCAGATTCCGAAAGTTAGAGTAGGTTCGTAATATCAAATGTGACTGGTGTGCAAAATTTGGGGTCAATCGGATATGTTTTGATAGGTTTCGGTGTCGTTGTAGAAATTGGAAGTTCAAAGTTCATTAGGCTTGAATCTATGTGCGATTCGTGTTTTTGATGTTGTTCGAGGTGATTTGAGGGTGGACCTAGTCATATCGTGTTTTAGGACTTGGTGGTATGTTTGGTTGAGGTCTTCGGGGTCTCAGGTTGATTTCGGATGGTTGTCGGATCGATTTGAAGTTAGAGGGGAATGCTGAAGCTCATCATCTTCTAGTGTAATTGCACCTACGGAGTGGGGATCGCAGGTGCGTTCTTGCAGAAGAGATAAGGGAGCCGCAAAAGCGTCCAGGGAGGAAGTGAACATTGGTCATAGGTGCGAGGTTATTTCCGCACCTGCGTGATCGCAGATGCGCCGTTATGGGCACAGAAGCGGAGGGCTCACAGGTGCGATGGGGAGTTTCGCACCTGCGGATGCGTAGATGCGAGGTGAGGACCGTAGAAGAGGAGGCCCAGCTCCAGTGGTTTACCGCAGAAGTGGAACTTTGGTCGCTTCTGCGACACCGCAGATGTGGTTAAGTGTCCGCAGAAGCGGAAAGGTTGGACAGAAAGTTAAATACAAGGATTTGCGAGTTTGGCTTCATTTCAAACATTTCAAGCACGGTTTATGCGCTTTTTGAGAGGGTTTTCGAGGGGATTCTTGAGGTAAGTTCCTTGTGCTTAGTTTCGATCAATAATATTGCTTCCCCATTGATTTTTCTACCTAGTTGGTGTGTATTTAAGGTGTAAATTGGGATTTTGAGGCTAGGGATTTGGAGGGTTTGATTTGGGGATTTGGGTGACAATTTGGTGTCGGATTTTGATACATTTGGTATGGATAGACTCGTGATTGAGTGGGCTTTCGAGTTTTGTGGTTTTTATCGAATTTTGAGACGTGGCCCCGGGGGGCCAGCTTTTGAGCCGATGTTTGATTTTGATTAATAGCTTAGTATTTTCATATGGCATTGATTCCTTTAGCGCGTATTGATTATATCACATTGTTTATGACTAGATTCGAGGCATTCAGAGGCCATTTCACGAGGCAAGGGTGTGTTGGAGTAGTGATTTGATCGGATTGAGGTAAGTAACAGTTTTAAATTTGGTTCTGAGGGTACGAAACCCCATATTACATGTCATGCATTTGGTTTTGAGGTGACGCACATGGTAGGTGACGGGCGTGTGGGCATGCACCGTAGAAATTGTGACTTGGTCAAATTCCGTGGAACTGTGTAGTTATTTAATCTATTGTTATCTGTACATTCTCCATGTAATAGAGAAATTGAATCACAAATCATGTTAGAAATCATGTTTAGACTATGTGTTGGAACTGTAGGGACCCACAGAGGTCGTGTACATGTTGAATTATCTGCTAAATTATTGTTTTGTACTCAGTCACAGTTTTACTTGTTTATTATATCTCAGTCTCTATTGTTCCTTGCTGATACATTATATCATTCTGTTGGGGTTGACTTTCATGACTACTGAGAGCCCGAGAGACTGGAGAGATTTATGACTGAGTGAGGCCGAGGGCCTGATTGTGAGATAGTAATACTATAGCATGTGATTAGTTCGTGCGGATCCAGATATTATAGTGTCGCGCGTGAGTTGTTCGTGCGGATCCAGATATTATGGTGTAGCACGTGAGTTATCCGTGTAGCACATGAGTTGTCCTTGCAGATCCATATATTATACTATAGCATGTGTGTTTTCCATGCAGCACGTGAGTTGTCCGTGCGGATTATAGCGCTTGGGGTAAAGGAGCCCCTCCGGAGTCTACACACATCCTAGTGAGCGCAGGTACCTACTGAGTGCGAGTGCCGAGTGGATTGGAGGGGCTGAGTGACTGTGACTCTGAGAGAATGCATTTGATTTCATTATTGTTGCACTTAATAGCCATGTAGCACTTTCTGGAAATTTCTGATAGATATTACACTCTGTTTCACTTAAACTTGTCATGGAATAACTGTTTGACCTAATTTATCGAACTTGAGAGCATGCCTACTTTCTTATGTTGAAATCACTGTAATTGAACTAAAACTGTGAAGCTAGTCACTACTTTCAGTTCTTTATTTAGTCTTGTTACTTACTGAGTTGGTTGTACTCACGCTATACCCTGCACCTTGTGTGCAAACCCAGGTGCATCTGGTTACGGCGGTTGCTGAGTTGTGGAGTTTGGATTCTCGGAGACTATCGCGGTAGCTGCTTGGAGTTTCGCAGACCTTGTTTCTCGTTCCCTATCTTTCCACTTATTGTATTTAGTTTAAGAATATCATAGACAATATTTTCTAGACTTGTGATGTCTTGATGCCCATGTACTCAGTGACACCCCGATGTTGGGAATTTCCGCGTTGTATTTTGGGTTTCTATCCCATTTATGAAAACTTTTATTATTTTAACTTCTTTAATTCACTTTCTGTTAAAAGTGTTGGAAATATTTTTAAATATCGGCTTGCCTAGTACCACGATAGGCGCCATCATGACAGGTTAGGATTTTGGGTCGTGACAAGTTGGTATGAGAGCCTAGGTTACATAGGTCTCACGAGTCATGAGCAGGTTTAGTAGAGTCTTGCGGATCGATATGGAGACGTCTGTACTTATCTTCGAGAGGCTGCCGAACCCATAGGAAATTTCACATTTTTGTATTCTTATTGTGCGGATTAGTTGTTTCCGGTAACTAAACTTCTGTATTCTATTCTCTCACAGATGGTGAGGACACGTGTTACCAGACATGATGGACTGCCACCAGCACCACCAGCTAGGGCCAGGCCGAGGTTGCTGTAGGGGTAGAGGTGCAGCTCGTACAACAATTAGAGAAGCACATGCAGATCCACCCGTTGCTCCAGCTCAGGAGCATGTTCTATATGTAGTTGAGCCAGTGGAGCCAGCTCAGACACCAGCGGTGCCCATTGTGATTCCAGGCCTTCTGGAGGCTTTGGCCCGGATATTGACAGTTTGCACTGGTCTTGCTCAGGTGGTTTCAGCTCAGGCCGCACCAGCCACTTCTTAGGCCGTGGGAGGTACTCATACCCCCACTACCCTTACTCCAGAGCAGGCGATGCAGGGATTTCACACACCGTAGGTACTACCCGCCCAGCCGGTTGCAGCTGCTGAGGCCCCGGTGGTCCCAGTTATGGCTGATGATGAGCAGAGGAGACTTGAGATATTTGGGAGGCTTCGGCCTCCATCATTTAGCGGTGTTGAGTTGGAGGATGCCCAGGGTTTCTTGGATAAGTGCCGGCAGATGCTTTGTACAACAGGTATTCTGGAGACCAGTGGGGTCTCGTCCACTACTTTTCAGTTTTCTGGGGCTACCTTCAGATGGTGGGAGGCTTATGAGAGGCGCAGGCTGGTCGGTGCAGCACCACTTACATGGCAGGAGTTTTCCGTTCTCTTCTTAGAGAAGTTCGTACCGCAGTCTCGTAGGGAGGAGCTGCGCAGACAGTTTGAGAAGCTTCGGCAGAATGGCATGTCTGTGACCCAGTACGAGATGAGGGAGAGGATCATGAGGTTCATTGATGGCCACACGTATCAGGTGCGGTTGCTTATGACTAGGTAGAGGGTATCTGGTACCACGTTTGATGAGGTGGTTGACATTGCTCGACAGATAGAAATGGTCCATAGCCAGGAGCGTGGTGAGAGGGAGGCCAAGAGGCCTCGAGATTCAGGCGGTTTTGGTGGTGTACCTTCTGGGGGCAGTCTTACCACAGCAGGGGTCGTCCTTATAGGCCCACTCAGACGACTCGTCCAACTCATCGTGGTGCATCATCTAGCCACGATTCTTACAGTGCTCACTCATGCCAGTCTTCATTCAGTGCACTACCAGTGCAGAGTTTCCACCATGCCTCGTCCGCTCAGGTTTCTACAGGTAGTTCCTCGGGTTATTAGTAGCGGCAGTTCCGACAGAGGAGGGATTATTTCAAGTGTGGAGACTTTGGTCATATCAAGAGAGATTGCCCTAGGTTGTTGAGTGGGGCTCCATAACATAGTTCTTGGCTGATGGTACTAGCACCAATAGTTACACCATCCACTTAGCCAGCTCGGGGTGGGGCTCGGTCTACTAGGGGTCGCCCTAGAGGGGGAGGCCGATCAGGTGGCGGTCAGGCCCGATTCTATGCTATCCCTGCCAGACCAGATGTTGTTGCCTCCGATGCAGTGATCATAGGTATTGTCTCAGTATGCCACCAGGATGCCTCTACATTATTTGACCCTGGTTCCACTTATTCGTATGTATCATCATATTCTGCTCATTATCTGGATATGCCCCATGAGTCCTTAGTTTCATCTGTGCGTGTATCTACGCAATGGGCGATACTATTGTTGTGCTCCGTGTATATCGGTTGTGTGCAGTGACTATTGGGGGATTGGAGACTAAAGCTGACCTCTTATTGCTTAGTATGGTGGACTTCGACGTGATCTTGGGTATGGATTGGCTGTCTCCATGTCATGCTATTATGGATTGTAATGCTAAGACCGTGACGTTGGCGATGCCGGGGTTACCAAGGATCAAGTGGATGGGTTCTCTAGACTATGTTCCCAATAGAGTGATTTTATATTTGAAGGCCCATCGGATGGTTTGGAAGGGTTGTTTTTCTTATTTGGCATTTGTGAGGGATGTTGGTGCTAATTCTCCTGCTTTTGACTCTGTTCTGGTGGTGCTGGATTGGAATGACCCGACTGGTTGTTTCAAGTATTACAACCCCGTCTCCCCATTTACATCTCAAATTGTGCTTTACGGTTGTTATTTGACTTGACGGGGTAATTGGTTCGGGTCCGGTTAGGTTTTGGAATAATTTGGAACACTTAGTTCCAAATTTAGAACTTAAGTTGAAAAGGTTCACCGGATGTTGACTTATGTGTAACGACCCCGAAAAATATTTGCTAAGGAAATTAAGGTTTTATGGTGCCGAGGTAGATTAATTAATTCAAAGGTTGTAGAGATTCTTCTCGCCGCGGTACAGACTTTTTGGGTTGAACAGTGCACGGGGGAATTAAAAATTTTTTTTGGCAGAAAGATGCGTTTATGCGGTCCACTTTGCGGCCTCAAAATCACTCTGCAGGAGCATAATGGCCTTAGAATGGGCAGAAGCTGGGTAGGTGTGAGTGCAAATCTGTGGTCGATTATGCGATCGCAGAACTATTTTGCGGTTCATTATGCGACCGCACCGTAGAACAGGTCTGCAAGCCGTATAGTGACCGTACACCCAGGCAGAAAATACCCAGTTCCGAGGAGCCATTTCGCGGGCCGCAGGAGCATTATGCGGTCGCATATGCGACCGCAAAGTGTGTTTCAGAGCTTCATTTTTTTGGTTTTATAAACCCGGCCCCATTCTCATAAAACACTATTAGGGGTCATTTTGAAGGGTTTCATCTGATATTTTAGAGAGAGGTGAGAGCATCTTAGAGAGAGAAAGTAAAGACCTATTCATTTGTCCATCAATTCTTGTTCAAGGTTTGAAGATTTCACAAGGATCTTGCTGGGGCTTCAAAGAGGTAAGAATTTCTAACCCTAGTCTTCAATTTCGAGTTTGGGTAAAGATGGGTGATAGGGAGTATGATTCTTGGGTGTGAGAGTATTATGTATACATACACGTACCAATAAGGTTTGTGGAAAGATTGTTGAGTTCAAATGGGTAAAGATTGGGTTGAAAATGGTAGAAATCTTCAAAGACTTTAATTGAAGATTTGAGGGTCGAGTTGATGTCGTAATTTGGTGAAATTTGTATGGTTGGACTCGTGGTTGGATGGGCGTTCATAGTTTGTAATTTTTGTTGGGTTCCGAGATGTGGTCCCCATGGGCAATTTTGAGTGCAATTTCGGATTTTGCTGGAAAAATTAGTATTTTTATATAGAATTAATTCCTATAATTTGTTTTGACTGAATCAAATTATTTAAGGCTAGATTCGAGGCATTTGGAGGCCGATTCACGAGGCAAAGGCATTGCAGAAAAAAGAATTAGACGGTTTGAGGTAAGTAACAGTTCTAAATTTGGTACTGAGGGTATGAAACCCTAGATTCTATGATATGTGTTTGGTTTTGAGGTGACGCACATGCTTGGTGATGGGCGTGTGGGCGTGCACTGTAGGAATTGAGACTTGATAAATTCCATAGAACTGTGTGGTTAAATAATCTGTTGATATCCGTACATTTTCCATAAATCATGTTTAGAACATGTTTTTACATTGTAGGGACCCATAAAGGTCGTGTACTTGTTGAATTATTTGCTAATTTGTTGTTTTGCACTCAGTCATAGTTTTACATGCACATTTCATCTCAGTCTCTATTGTTCATTATTGATGCATCATATCATTGCTGTTTGGGCTGCTTATCATGATTTTTGAGAGCCCGAGAGACTGGAGAGGTTGATGACTGAGTGAGGCCGAGGGCATGATTGTGAGGATATTTATGGGATCGGGCTGCACGCCACAACATGTTTCATTGTTATATGCCATGAGTGGCTTGTTATAGAGCTTGGGCTGAAGGAGCCACTCCGGAGTCTGTACACACCCCTAGTGAGCGCAGGTACCTACTGAGTGCAAGTGCCGAGTGCTGAGTGATTGAGAGGAATGAGTGACTGTGAGGGAAGAGTGATTGTGAGGTTGGAGTGAATGGGAGGATTGAGTGGCTGTTGCTCTGAGAGGATGCATTGATTTCATTGTTGTTACACTTCAGATGTCATATATCACTGTTTTGGAAATTTCTAAAAGATATTATCTCTTTTTTCAGTCGAACTTTATATGAAATTATTGTTGAGTTTTAAATGTTGAACATGAAAGCATGCCTATCTTATTATGTTGGAAATTACTATAATTGGACTTAGCCGTGAAGTTCGTCACTATCTTCAGCTCTTTATTTAGTATTGTTACTTGCTGAGTTGGTTGTACTCATACTATATCCTGCACCTCGTGTGCAGATCCAGGTACGTCCTGACACGACGATTGCTAGTTTTTTGAAACTTTATCCGTGGGAGATTATCGAGGTAGCTGCTTGATGTCCGCAGACCTTGACTCTCTTTACTTTTAGTTTTTGTACTGATCTATATTTTTAGATAGTGTTTAATCAGTCAGACATTGTTATCGTTTAGATGCTCTCTTACTAAGTGACACCGGGTTTTGGGAGTGTTTATATCGGTATTTGCGAGATTTTTGTGTTGTATTTAAATATTATGTTTTCAAACTTAAAGGAAATCGTGATTTACTGAGGTTTTTGGGTTGCCTAGTATTAAGATAGGCGCCATCACGACAAGTGTGATTTTTGGGTCGTGAAAGTTGGTATCAGAGCCTAGGTTACATAGGTCTCACGAGTCATGAGCAGGTTTAGTAGAGTCTTGCGGATCGGTACGGAGACATTTGTACTTATCTTCTTGAGACTACCGAACCTTTAGGAAAACTTCGCTTTCTTGTATTCTGTCGTGCAAATTTGTTGATTCCGGAAATTAAATTTCTGTTATTCTATTCTCTCACAGATGGTGAGAACACGTACTACCGGATCAGACGGTTAGCCACCAGTTGCACCAGTTAGGGTCGCGAGAGGCCGGGGCCAAGGTAGAGGTCGAGGTGTAGCTCATACAATAGTTGGAGCAGCACCTGTAGCACCACCAGTTGCTCCAACTCAGGAGCAGATTTCAGATATAGTTGAGACGGCGGGACCAGCTCAGGCACCAGCTGTGCCTATTATGATTCCAGGCCTTCAGGAGGCTCTAGCACAAATATTAACTATTTGCATAGGCATTGCTCAGGTGGTTTCGGCTCAGGCCACACCAGTCACTTCTTAGGCCGGGGGATATACTCATACCCCGATTACCCGTACTCCAGAGCAGGTAGTGTAGTGACTTCAGATACCTGGGGCACTACCAGCCCTAGCCGACCGTAGTTGTTCAAGCCTCGGTAGTCCCCCTTATGGCAGATGATGAGCAGAGGAGACTTGAGAGATTTGGGAGGCTTCGACCTCCATCATTTAGCGGTGCTGAGTCAGAGGATGCTCAGGGTTTTCTGGATAAGTGCCAGCGGATGCTTCAGACAACGGGTATTCGGGAGACCAGTGAGGTCTCGTTCACTACTTTTCACTTTTCTGGGGCTGCCTTCAGATGGTGGGAGGCTTATGAGAGCCGCAGGCCGGTCGATGCAGTACCACTTACATAGTAGGAGTTCTCTATTCTTTATTTTGGAGAAGTTCATGCCGCAGTCTCACAGGGAGAAGCTGCGCAGACAGTTTGAGTGACTTCGCCAGGATGGCATGTCTGTGAACCAGTACGAGATGAGATTTTTTGAGTTGGCTCGTCACGTAGTTTGGTTGGTTCCCACTGATAGGGAGAGGATTAGGAGGTTCAATGATGACCTCACATATCAGTTGCAGTTTCTTATGACTCGGGAAAGGGTGTCTAGTGCTACTTTTGATGAGGTATTTGACATTTCTCGGCAGATAGAGATGGTTTGTAGCCAGGAGCGAGGAGAGAGAGAGGCCAAGAGGACTTGTGAATCGAGTGGTTTCAGCGGTGTTCCTTCTGGGTGTCAGTATTACCACGTCAGGGGTCGTCCTTACAGAGATGCTCAGGCGGGTCGTCCAGTTTACCGTGGTGCATCATCCAGCCATGGTTCGTACAGTTCTCATAAGTGTCAGTCATCTCTCAGTGCCCTTCCAGCTCAGAGTTCGTCCAGTGCTCCTTCAGTTCAGGGTTCATTTGCACCGGGTGTTTCTAGTAGTTATTCAGGTTCTTGGGTCCCGATTCAGGCCTTACCACCACCAGTACCGGGGAGTTACTTTTAGTGTGGGGAGTTTGGGCATATGTGGAGGCAGTGTCCTCGTCGCCCGGGAGGTCCAGTGCAGTAGAGGAATCAGACTACGACTTAAGCACCAGTTACTTCGCCCCCCGCCCAGCCTGCTCGTGGTGGGGGTCAGTCAACTAGGGGTCGCCCAAGAGGGGGAGGCTGATCAGGTGGTAGTTAGGACCGATTCTATGCTTTTCCTGCTAGGCCAGATGCCGTTGCCTCAGATGCAGTGATCACATGTATTGTCTTAGTGTGCCATAGGGAGGCTTCTATATTATTTGACCCTGGTTCTACTTATTTGTATGTATCATTGTACTTTCCTCATTATCTGGATATGCCCCGTGAGTCCTTAGTTTCACCTATTCGTGTATCTATGCTGGTGGACGATACTATTATTGTGGACCGTATGTATCGGTCGTGTGTGGTAACTATTAGGGGACTAGAGACTAGCGTTGATCTCTTATTGCTCAGTATAGTTGATTTTGATATAATATTGGGTATGGATTGGTTGTCTCCATGTCATGCTATTCTGGATTGCCACGCAAAAACCGTGACGTTGGCTATGCCGGAGTTGCCGAAGGTCGAATGGAGAGGTTCTCTATATTATGTTCCCCGCAAGGTGATTTCTTATTTGAAGGCCCAACGTATGGTTGGGAAGGGGTGTTTGTCATATTTTGCCTTTGTGAGAGATGTTGATACAGATACTCCTACTATTGATTCAGTATTAGTAGTGCGAGACTTTTCAGATGTATTTCCTGTAGACCTGCCGGGTATGCCACTCGACAGGAATATTGATTTTGGTATTGACTTGGTGCCGGGCACTCAGCCCATTTCTATTCCTCCGTATCGTATGACACCAGTTGAATTGAAAGAATTGAAAGAGCAACTTCAGGAACTTCTTGATAAGGGGTTTATTTGGCCTAGTGTGTCGCCTTGGGGTGCACCGGTTCTATTTGTGAAAAAGAAAGATGGTACTATACAGATGTGCATCGATTACAAGCAGTTGAACAAAGTTACAATCAAGAATAAGTACCCTTTACCGTGTATTGATGATTTATTTGACCAGCTTCAGGGAGCAAAGGTATTCTCCAAAATTGATCTGAGATCCGGGTATCACTAGTTAAAAATTTGGGACTCGGATATTCTAAAGACGATATTCAGGACCCGCTATGGTAACTATGAATTTCTCGTGATGTCTTTTGGGCTGACCAACGCCCCAACAACATTGATGCACTTGATAAATAGTGTATTCCAGCCTTATCTTGATTCATTTATTGTAGAATTTATTGATGATATCCTGGTTACTCACGTAGCTAGAAAGAGCATATACAACACTTGGGTATTGTATTACAGAGGCTGAGAGAGGAGAGACTTTATGCCAAATTCTCTAAGTGTGAGTTGTGGCTTAGTTCAGTGGCATTCTTGGGACACATAGTGTCCAATGAAGGAATTAAGGTAGATCCGAAGAAGATAGCGGCAATTCAGAGTTAGCCCAGGCCATCTTCAGCTACTGAGATTCGGAATTTTCTCGGCTTGATCGGTTATTATCGTCGCTTTGTGGAGGGTTTCTCGTCTATTGCGGCACCTATGACTAAATTGACCCAGAAAGGTGCTCCGTTCAGGTGGTCAGACGAGTGTGAAGAGAGCTTCCAGAAGCTCAAGACATCTTTGACTACAACCCCAGTATTGGTGTTGCCTACAGGTTCAAGGTCTTATACTGTGTATTGTGGCGCGTCGCATATTGGTCTGGCGCAGTGGTAATGCAAGACGGTAAGGTGATTGCCTATGCGTCCAGACAATTAAAGGTACATGAGAAGAATTATCTGGTCCACGTCCTTGAGTTAGCAGCTATTGTTCATGCCTTGAAGATTTGGCGGCATTATTTGTTCGGTGTCCATTGTGAGGTTTATACCGATCACCGGAATCTACAGCTTCTGTTTGAACAGAAGGATCTTAATTTGTGGCAGCGAAGGTGGTTGGAGTTGCTTAAGGATTATGATATCACCATTCTGTATCTTCTCGGAAAGGCCAATGTGGTGGCCGATGCCTTGAGTCGTAAGACAGAGAGTTTGGGCAGCTTAGCATACTTACCGGTAGCAGAGAGGCCTTTAGCCTTGGATGTTCAGGCCTTGGCCAACTAGTTTGTTAGATTGGATATTTCCTAGCCGAGTCTAATTTTGGCTTATGTGGTTTCTCAGTCTTCTCTTTATGATCGTATCAGAGAATGTCAGTATGATGACCCAGATCTGCTTGTCCTTAAGGACACGGTTCAGCACGGTGATGCCAAGGAAGTCACTATTAGGGATGACAGTGTATTACGGATGCAGGGCAGGCTATGTGTGCCCAATGTAGATGATTTGCATGAGTTGATTCTTCAGGAGGCTCACAGTTCGCGGTACTCCATTCATCCAAGTGTCGCGAAGATGTATCAGGATTTGAGGTAGCACTATTAGTGGAGGCGAATAAAGAAAGATATAGTTGGGCTTGTAGCTCGGTGTTTAAATTGTCAACAGGTGAAGTACGAATATCAGAGACCGGGTAGATTACTTCAGAGACTTGAAATTTCGGAGTGGAAGTGGGAGCGTTACCATGGACTTTGTAGTTGGGCTCCCGCGGACCTTGAGGAAATTTGATGTTGTTTGGGTGATTGTAGATCGGTTGACCAAGTCTGCGCATTTTATTCCAGTTGGTACTAATTATTCTTCGGAGCGGTTGGCTAAGATTTATATCCGCGAGATTGTTCGCCTACACGATGTACCAGTGTCCATCATTTCAGATCGGGGTACACTGTATACATCACAGTTTTGGAGGGCAGTACGATAATTAGGTACACAGGTTTAGCTGAGTACAATATTTCACCCTCAGACGGACGGACAGTCCGAGCGCACTATTCATATATTGGAAGATATGCTACACACTTGTGTTATAGATTTCGAGGGTTCTTGGGATCAATTTCTGTCACTGACAGAGATTGCTTACAATAACAGCTACCAATCGAGCATTCAGATGGCTCCGTATGAGTCTTTATATGGGAGACGGTGTCGGTCTCTGGTGGGTTGGTTTGAGCCGGGTGAGACTAGGCTATTGGGTACTGATTTGGTTCAGGATGCTTTGGAAAAGGTTAAATTGATTCAGGAGCGGCTTCGCACGACGCAGTCTAGAAACAAGAGTTATGCCGACCGGAAGGTACATGATGTTGCTTATATGGTTGGGGAGAAAGTTCTGCTCAAGATTTCTCCCATGAACGGTGTGTTGAGGTTCGGGAAGAAGGGCAAGTTGATCCCTTGGTATATTGGGCTGTTTGAGGTGCTTAAGAAGCTTAGAGAGGTGGCTTATGAACTTGGATTACTGCCCAGTCTATAGAGTGTTCATCCAGTATTTCATGTATCTATGCTCCGAAAGTATGTCGAAGTCCCGTCTCATGTTTTGGATTTCAGCACAATGTAGTTGGATGGTAATTTGACTTATGATATGGAGCCGGTGGCCAATTTAGACCGGCAGGTTCGAAAGTTGAGATCAAAGAACATAACTTCAGTGAAAGTGCAGTGGAGAGGCCAACCAGTCGGAGAAGCTACTTGGGAGACTGAGCGAGAGATGTGGAGAATATATCCACACCTATTTCAGACTCCATGTGTAATTCTAAACCCGTTCAAGGACGAACATTTGTTTAAGAGAGGGAGAATGTAACGACCCGGCCAGTCGTTTCGAGTATTATAACCCCGTTTCCCCATTTACTGCGCAAATTATGCTTTACGATTGTTATTTGACTTGCTGGGGTAATTAGTTCGGGTCCGGTGAGGTTTTGGAATGATTTGGAACACTTAATTCCAAGGTTTAGAACTTAAGTTGAAAAGGTTGACCGGATGTTGACTTATGTGTAACGACCCCGGAAAATTTTGCTAAGGAAATTAAGGTTTTGTGGTGCCGAGGTAGATTAATTAATTCAAAGGTTGCAGGGATTCGTTTTGCAGCGGTATGAACTTTTTGGGTTGAACAGTGCGCGAGGGAGTTAAAGGAAAGTTTTTGGCAGAAAGATGCATTTCTGCGGTCCACTTTGCGGCCGCAGAATCACTCTACGGGCCGCATAATGGGTAGAATCACTTTGCGGCCGCATAGAATCATTGTTTTGCGGTGCATTATGCGACCGCAGAACAAGTCTGTGGGGCACATAGTGACCGTACACTCGGGCAAAAAATACCCAGTTCTGAGGTGCTATTTCGTGGCCATTTTGCGAGACGCAGGAGCATTATGCAGTCGCATATGAGATCGCCGAGTGTGTTTCAGAGCTTCATTTTTTTGGTTTTATAAACCCGACCCCATTCTCATAAAACACTATTAGGGGTCATTTTGAAGTGTTTCATATGATATTTTAGAGAGAGGTGAGAGCATCTTAGAGAGAGAAAGTGAAGACCTAGTCATTTGTCCATCAATTCTTGTTCAAGGTTTGAAGATTTCACAAGGATCTGTCTAGGGCTTTAAAGAGGTAAGAATTACTAACCCTAGTCTTCAATTTCAAATTTGGGTAAAGATGGGTGATTGGGAGTATGATTCTTGGGTGTGAGAGTATTATTTATACATACACGTACCAATAAAGTTTGTGGAAAGATTGTTGAGTTCAAATGGGTAAAGATTACGTTTAAAATGGTAGAAATCTTCAAAGACTTTAATTGAAGATTTGAGGGTCGAGTTGACGCCGGAATTTGGTGAAATTTATATGGTTGGACTCGTGGTTGGATGTGCATTCATAGTTTGTAATTTTTGTTGGGTTCCGAGACGTGGGTCCTACAAGCGATTTTGAGTACAATTTCGAATTTTGCTGGAAAAATTAGTATTTTGATATGAAATTAATTCCTATAATTTTTTTTGACTGAATCGAATTATTTGTTGCTAGATTCAAGGCATTTGGAGGCCGATTCACGAGGAAAAGGCATTCCAGAATAAAGAATTAGATGGTTTGAGGTAAGTAACAATTCTAAAATAGGTACTGAGGGTATGAAACCCCGGATTCTGTGATATGTGTTTGGTTTTGAGGTGACACACATGCTTGGTGATGGGCGTGTGGGCGTGCACTGTAGGAATTGTGACTTGATAAATTCCATGGAACCGTGTGGTTGAATAATCTGTTGATATCCGTACATTTTCCACATATTAGAGAAATCAATCTATAAATCATGTTTAGAATATGTGTTTACACTGTAGGGACCCACAAAGGTCGTGTACGTGTTGAATTATCTGCTAATTTGCCGTTTTGCACTCAGTCACAGTTTTGCATGTACATTGCATCTCAGTCTCTATTGTTCATTATTGATGTGTCATCTCAGCCTGATTGTGAGGATATTTATGGGATCGGGCTGCACGCCGCGACATGTTGCATATCGGGCGAGGGCCTGATTGTGAAGATAGCGCTTTTGCTGAAGGAGCCCCTCCGGAGTTTGTACACAACCTCAGTGAGCGTAGGTACCTACTGAGTGCGAGTGCCGAGTGATTGAGAGGAATGAGTGACTGTGAGGAAAGAGTGATTGTGAGGTTGGAGTGAATGGGAGGTCTGAGTGACTATTGCTCTGAGAGGATGCATTGATTTCATTATTGTTGTACTTCAGATGTCATATATCATTGTTTTGGGAATTTCTGAAATATATTATCTCCCTTTTCAGTCAAACTTGATATGAAATTACTGTTGAGTTTTAAATGTTGAACATGAAAGCATGCCTATCGTCTTAGGTTGGAAATTACTGTAATTGGACTTAGCCGTGAAGCTCGTCACTATCTTCAGCTCTTTATTTAATATTGTTACTTGCTGAGTTGGTTGTACTCATACTACACCTTGCACCTCGTGTGCAGATCCAGGTATGTCCGGACACAGGAGTTGCTAGTTTTTTGAAGCTTTATCCATGGGAGACTATCGAGGTTGCTGCTTGACGTCCGCAGACCTTGACTCTCTTTCCTTTTAGTTTTTGTACTGATCTATATTTTCAGACAATGTTTTATCAGTCAGACATTGTTATCGTTTAGATGCTCATGTACTCAGTGACACCGGGTTTTGGGAGTATTTTTATCGATATTTGCGAGATTTTTGTGTTGTATTTAAATATTATATTTTCAAACTTAACGGAAATTGTGATTTACTGAGGTTGTCGGCTTGCCTAGTATTAAAATAGGCGCCATCATGACAGGTGTGATTTTTGGGTCGTGAAAGGGGTTTTCTGGATATGTTTCCTGCAGACCTGCTGGGCATGCCGCCTGATATGGATATTGATTTTGGTATTGACTTGGTGCCGGGCACTCAGTCCATTTCTATTCCACCGTATCGTATGACACCAGCTCAGTTGAAGGAATTAAAGGAGCAGCTTCTGGAACTCCTTGATAAGGGGTTTATTAGGTCTAGTGTGTCTCCTTGGGGTACACCAGTTCTGTTTGTGAAGAAGAAGGATGGCACTATAAGGATGTGCATTGATTATACGCAGTTGAACAAAGTTACAATCAAGAACAAGTATCCTTTGCTGCGCATTGATGATCTATTAGACCAGCTTCAGGGAGCGAGGGTTTTCTCTAAGATTGAATTGAGGTCTGGGTATCACCAGATGAAGATTCGGGACTCGGATATTCTAAAGACAACATTCAGGACCCGTTATGGCCATTATGAGTTCCTTGTGATGTTTTTTGGGCTGACCAATGCCCCAGCAGCATTCATGTACCTGATGAATATTGTATTTCAGCCTTATCTTGACTCGTTTGTCATAGTGTTCATTGATGATATCCCGGTGTACTCTCGTAGCCAGGAGGAGCATGCCCAACATTTGAGGACTGTGCTGCAGCAGTTGAGGGAGGAGAAGCTTTATGCTAAGTTCTTCAAATGTGAGTTTTGGCTTAGTTTAGTGGCATTCTTGGGGCACGTGGTGTCCAGTTAGGGGATTCAGGTGGATCCGAGGAAGATAGAGGCAGTTCAGAGGTTTCCTAGACCGTCCTCAACTACAGAGATTCAGATATTTCTCGGCTTGGCCGATTATTATCGTCGCTTCGTGGAGGGTTTCTCATCTATTGCATCTCCTTTGACCAAATTAACCCAGAAGGGTGCTATTTTCAGATTGTCGGATGAGTGTGAGGAGAGCTTTCAGAAGCTCAAGATTGCCTTGACCACAACTACAGTTCTAGTTGTGCCTTCAGCTTCTGGTTCTTATATAGTGTATTGTGATGCTTCCCGGATCGGTATTGGGTGTATTTTGATGCAGGGAGGTAGAGTGATTTCTTATGCTTCGCGTCTATTGAAGCCTCATCAGAAGAACTACCATGTCCACGATTTGGAGTTAACTGCCATCGTTCATGCATTGAAGATTTGGAGGCATTATCTCTACGGTGTGTCTTGTGAGGTGTTTACAGATCATCGGAGTCTCCAGCATTTGTTCAAACATAAGAATCTGAATTTGAGGCAACAGAGATGGTTGGAGCTGCTAAAGGACTATGATATCACTATTCTGTATCATCACAGGAAGGCCAATGTGGTGGCTGATGCGTTGAGTAGAAAGGCAGTGAGTATGGGTAGCCTTGCATTCATTCATGTTGGTGAGAGGCAGTTGATGTTCAGGCCTTGGCCAACCTGTTTGTGAGATTAGATGTCTCGGAGCCCAGTTGGGTTCTAGTTTGTATAGTTTCTCGGTCTTTTTTGTATGATCGCATCAGAGAGCACTAGTATGATGACCCTCATTTGCTTGTCCTTAAGGACACGGTTCAGCACGGTGATGCCAGAGATGTTACTATTGGGGATGATAGAGTATTGAGGATGCAGGGTCGGATTTTTGTGCCTAATATAGATGGGTTACGTGCATTGATTCTTGAGGAGGCCCACAGTTCATGGTATTCCATTCATTCGGGTGCCACGAAGATGTATCAGGACGTAAGGCAGCATTATTGGTCGAGAAGAATGAAGGAGGATATAATGGGGTTTGTAGCTCGGTGCCTCAATTGTCAGCAGGTGAAGTATGAGCATCAGAGACCGGGTGGATTGCTTCAGAGGTTAGAGATTCCAGAGTAGAAATGGGAGCGGATCACCATGGATTATGTAGTTGGGCTCCCACGGACTTTGAGGAAGTTTGATGCTATTTGGGTGATTGTGGATCGGCTGACCAAGTCTGCGCACTTCATTCCAATTGGGACTACTTATTCTTCAGAGCGGTTGACTGAGATTTACATCCGAGAGGTTTTTCGCCTCCACGGCGTGCTAATGTCCATCATTTCAGATATGGGCACGCAATTCACATTGCAGTTTTGGAGAGCCGTGCAGTGAGAGTTAGGTACTTAGGTTGAGTTGAGCATATCATTTTACCCTCAGAGGGACGAACAGTCCGAGCCCACTATTCAGATATTAGAGGATATGCTACGTGCCTGTGTCATTGATTTTGGGGGTTCTTGGGATCAGTTTCTGCCACTCACGGAGTTTGCCTACAATAACAGCTACCAGTCGAGCATTCATATGGCTCCGTAAGAGGCTTTGTATGGGAGATAGTGTAGATCTCCGGTGGGTTGGTATGAGCCTGGTGAGGCTAGGCTTTTGGGTACTGACTTGGTCCAGGATGCTTTGGACAAGGTTAAGATAATTCAGGAGCGGCTTCACACGACACAGTCTAGATAGAAGAGTAATGTCGATAGGAAGGTCCGTAATGTTGCTTACATGGTTGGATAGAAGGAACTGCTCAAGGTTTCACCCATGAAGGGTGTTATGAGGTTCGGAAAGAAGGGTAAGCTGAACCCTCGGTATATTGGACTGTTTGAGGTACGTCAGAGGATATGGGAGGTGGCTTACAAGCTTGCCTTGCCACCTTGTTAGTCGAGTGTGCATCCAGTATTTCACGTTTCTATGCTCCGGAAGTATTTCAGCGATCCGTCTCATGTTTTGGATTTCAGCACGGTTCAGTTGGATGGCGATCTGACTTATGATGTGGAGCCGGTCGCTATTTTGGATCGGGAAGTTCAGAAGTTGAGGTCAAAGGACATAACTTCAGTGAAGATGCAGTGGAGGGGTCAGCCAGTTGAGAAGGCTACTTGGGAGACCGAGTAGGAGATGCAGAATAGGTATCCACACCTATTTGAGACTCCAGGTACGTTTCTAGACCCGTTCGAGGACGAACATTTATTTAAGAGGGGAGGATGTAACGACCCGGCCGGTCATTTTGAGAGTTGTAGTCCCATTCCCCCATTTACTACTCATTTTGTACTTTATATTTATTATGTGACTTGCCGGGGTAGTCGGTTCGGATCCGGTGAGATTTCAGAATGAAACGAGACATTTAGTCTCAAGGTTGAAATCTTAAGTTGAAATGATTAACTGGATGTTTATCTTTGAGTAAACGACTCCGTAATGGAGTTTTGATGGTTTCATTAGCTCCGTTGGGTGATTTTGGACTTATAAGCATGTCCGGATTGTGGTTTGGAGGTCCGTAGTAGAATTAGGCTTGAAATGGCGAAAGTTGGAATTTTTGGAAAGTTTGACCGGGAGTGGACTTTTTGATATCGGGGCCGGATTCGGATTCCGGAAGTTGGAGTAGGTCCGTAATGTCAAATGTGAGTTGTGTGAAAAATTTGGAGTCAATCGGACTTGTTTTGATAGGTTTCGGCGTCGTTTGTAGAAATTGAAAGTTCAAAGTTCATTAGGCTTGAATCTATGTGCGATTCGTGTTTTTGATGTTGTTCGAGGTGATTTGAGGGCACGACTAAGTGTATCATGTTTTAGGACTTGATTGTATGTTTTTTTTGATGTCCAAGGGGCCTCGGGTTGATTTCGGATGGTTGTCGGATCGATTTGAAGTTAGAGGGAATGCTGGAGCTCATCAGATTCTGGTGTAATCGCACCTGCGGAGTGGGGATCGCAAGTGCGTTCTCGCAGAACCAAGAAGGGAGCTGCAAAAGCGGCCAGGGAGGAAGTGAGCAGAGGTATTAGGTGCGAGGGTATTTTCTCACCTGCATTAAGGGCGCAGAAGCGGAGGGCTCGCAGGTGCGATGGGGAGTTTCGCACCTGCGGATGTGCAGATGCGAGGCAAGGACCGCAGAAGCGGAGGCCCAGCTATAGTGGTTCACCACACAAGCCGAATTTTGGTCGCTTCTGCGACACCGCAGATGCAGTTAAGTGTCCGCAAAAGCGGAAAGGCTGGATAGAAAGTTAAGTACAAGGATCCGCGAGTTTGGCTTCATTTCAAACATTTCGAGCATACTTTAGGCGATTGTTTAGAGGGTTTTGAGGGGATTCTTGAGGTAAGTCCCTTGTGCTCATTTTCAATCAATAATATTGCTTCCCCATTGATTTTCCCACCTAGTTGGTGTGTATTTAAGGTGTAAATTGGGAGTTTGAGGCTAGGGATTTGGAGGGTTTGATTTGGGGATTTGGGTGATGATTTGGTGTCAGATTTTGATAAATGTGGTATGGATAGACTCGTGGTTGAGTGGGCTTTCGGATTTTGTAACTTTTATCGAATTTTGAGACATGGGCCCGGGGGGTCGGCTTTTGAGCCGATGTTTGATTTTGATTAATAGCTTAGCATTTTCTTATGGAGTTAATTCCTTTAGCCCGTATTGATTATATCGCATTGTTTTTGACTAGATTCGAGGCATTCGGAAGCCGTTTCGCGAGGCAAGGGTGTGTTGGAGTAGTGATTTGCTCGGATTGAGGTAAGTAACAATTCTAAATATGGTTCTGAGGGTATGAAACCTCGTATTACGTGTCATGCATTTGGTTTTGAGGTGACGCACATGGTAGGTGACGGGCGTGTAGGCGTGCACCGTAGGAATTGTGACTTGGTCAAATTCCGTGGAACCGTGTAGTTGTTTAGTCTGTTGTTATCTGTACATTCTCTATGTAGTAGAGAAACTGAATCACAAATCATGTTAGAAATCATGTTTAGACTATATGTTGGCCCTGTAGGGACCCACAGAGGTCGTGTACTTGTTGAATTATCTGCTAAATTACTGTTTTGTACTTAGTCACAGTTTTACCTATTTATTATATCTCAGTCTCTATTGTTCCTTGCTGATACATTATATCATTTCTGGTGGGGCTGACTTTCATGACTACTGAGAGCCCGAGAGACTGAAGAGATTTATGACTGAGTGAGGCCGAAGGCCTGATTGTGAGATAGTAATACTATAGCACGTGAGTTATCCGTGCGGATCCAGATATTATATTGTAGCACGTGAGTTGTCCGTGCGGATCCAGATATTATACTATAGCATGTGAGTTGTCCGTGCAACACGTGAGTTGTCCGTGAGGATTATAGCACTTGGGCTGAAGGAGCCCTTCCGGAGTCTGCACACACCCCCAGTAAGCGCAGGTATCTATTGAGTGCGAGTGCCGAATGCCGAGTGCTGAGTGAATGGGAGGGCTGAGTGACTGTGGCCCTGAGAGGATGCATTTGATTTCATTATTGTTGCACTTAACTGCCATGTAGCACTTTCTGGAAATTTCTGAAAGATATTACACTCAGTTTCACTTAAACTAGTCATGGAATAACTGTTTGACCTAATTTATCGAACTTGAGAGCATGCCTACTTTCTTATGTTGAAATCACTGTAATTGAACTATAACTGTGAAGCTCGTCACTACTTTCAGTTCTTTATTTAGTATTGTTACTTACTGAGTTGATTGTACTCACGCTACACCCTGCACCTTGTGTGCAGACCCAGGTGCATCCGGTCACTGCGGTTGCTGCATTGTGGAGTTCGGATTCTCGGAGACTATCGAGGTAGCTGCTTGGAGTTTTACAGACCTTGTTTCTCCCTCCCTATCTTTCCACTTATTTTATTTAGTTTCAGACTATCATAGACAGTATTTTCCGGACTTGTGATGTGTAGATGCTCATGTACTCAGTGACACCCCGATGTTGGGAATTTTCGCGTTGTATTTTTGGTTTCTATCCCGTTTATGAAAACTTTTATTGTTTAAACTGCTTTAATTCGCTTTCTGTTAAAAGTGTTGGAAATATTTTTAAACGTCGACTTGCCTAGTACCATGATAGGCGCTGTCACGATAGGTTAGGATTTTGGGTTGTGACAGAATCGTGAGACCTAACACTCTGATACCAAGCTGTCACGATCTAAAATCCACTATAGGCCGTGATGCCACCCAACATCGCCGCTAAGCAAGTCAACGGTGAACTACTAACTTAATTATTCATTTTATTATTTTTGAAATCATGAATCCAATTAAATAATAGAGTAAAACCTGACACTCATAGAAACCTGTGCTATTCTTTACCAATTTCCGAAAATAAAAGAATCATAAAGTGAAATGATGATAGTAACGTGAACTACAATATTGAACATCCACTAGGAACCCCCAAAACCTGGTGTCACAAGTGCATGAGCTTATACTAGAAGGTATATTAGCAATACAACATCTGTATGGAATACAAGATAGACAAGATAATGCAAATAATTATGATGGAGACAACGAATGTTGCAGATCGTAACATGGGATGCATCTTACCGTAAAGTCCCCCCAATAGTTGCGCCTTTGCGCCTAAAAGACCACCAGAAATATGTATACCTGCACAATAAGTGCAGAAGTGTAGCATGAATACGTAAATCAACGCGTACCCAGTAAGTATTTAGCCTAACCCATGAGAAGTAGTGACGATGGGTCGACATCGACACTTACTAGTGGTCCAATAAAACAAGTACAGTAGAAAGTAGACAAGTATGAATCATGATAATTAAAATAGTGAGAACAAATATAGGTACATGATATGATCTTCCTCTGAATAGTAAACACAAGTCCTCAAATATCGGTTACATCCCCAGATGGAGTATATATAATATGGTCCTCACAAGATA
Source organism: Nicotiana tabacum (assembly GCF_000715075.1). Taxonomy (NCBI): domain Eukaryota; kingdom Viridiplantae; phylum Streptophyta; class Magnoliopsida; order Solanales; family Solanaceae; genus Nicotiana; species Nicotiana tabacum. The sequence continues at coordinate 19,721,514 of NC_134098.1, forward strand.
GGTCATCACAACTCAAGTTGCCGAGGCAAACGACCCGATCCCATAGGAGTGTTTTATAGAAATGTCGAGGCGAATGACCCGATCCCATAAGAATATTATACATGTTGTTGCCGAGGCAAATGACCCAATCCCATAAGAGTGTGTTACAACATCATGCCGAGGCGAACGACCCCATCCCATAAGAGCGTTTTATAGAAATGCCGAGGTGAACCGCCCGATCGCATAAGAATATGATACATGATGCTGCCGAAGTGAATGGCCCGATCCCATAAGAGTGTGTTACAGCATCCTGCCGAGGAGAACGACCCAATCCCATAAGAGTGTATTACATAATCCTGCCGAGGTGAACGACCCGATCCCATAAGAGTATGATACATGATACTGCCGAGGCGAACGACCCGATACCATAAGAGTGTATTACCTAATCTTGTTGAGGCGAACGACCCGATACCATAAGAATATGATACATGATACTGCTGAGGCAAATGACTCCATCCAGTAAGAGTATGTTTCAACATCATGCCGAGGCGAATGGTCCGATCCCATAAGAATAAGAAGCTTAACGGGTCCTTGACCCTACTCACAAATATACGTGTGAGTTATGAAGTTTAAGGAAGCTTTGTGGTGAATACGCACAGCGCGAGAGAAATTCGTAAAAGAAGCACAATTCCCACGGCTAGTCAAGTAGCTCGTCCAATTTCTAAAATAGCGAGTCCATTACTCTACGCAAGTCTAATCTCGGATCGTAATGCGAAATAAAGTAATTAAGCAGGCAAGGGTAACTCAAGTAGTACATTTAAAACATGGCATGAATCTTAGTCTACCCGGACATAATTAGGAATTCTAGCATAAGCACAGACACTCATCACCTTGTACATGAATAGCTCCCACAACATGCAGCATAAAATAAGTATAACACCTATGGGGTAATTTTCCCCTCACAAGGTTAGACGGGAGACTTACCTCAAAACACGCTAACTCAATCCACTAGTAAGCCTTTCCTTGATTATCCAACTCCGAACGACTCAAATCTAGCCAAAACAACTTCATACCATAAATATAAACTATAGGAAACTATTCCAAACAATGAAGTTACAATCTTTAAAGAGAAATAAAAGTCAAATAAAAAGTCAACCCCGAGCCCGCACCTCAGAACCCGACCAAAATTACAAAATCCGAATGTCCATTCGATAACGAGTCCAACCATACAAAAACTACTCAAATCCGACCTCAAATTGCCTTTTCAAATCCCCAAAATTTAGTCTAAGAAGTTTTTACAAATTTTCCTAAATTTTCAACTCAAATCACTAATTAGATGATGAAAATAACAATAGATTCGTGTAATATAGCCAAAACCGAGTTAGAATCACTTACCCCGATGATTTTCTTGAAAAACCCACAAAATATCGCCACAAACCGAGCTCTCTAGGTGCAAAAATAAAAATGAGATGAAATCCTCATTTATATGGTACCACATCTGATCTCCCAAATTGCTGACTGCACATTATTTTGTGTGGTCGCACTTCCAAGTTCTGCGGCCGCGATCCAAATTGTGTGGCCGCACTTTAGCAACAATTGCACTACCATGCTTTGGTAGTTTGACCATAACTTTCTGTACAAATGTCTAAATGATGAATGTTTTGATTTTCTGGAAACTAGACTCAAAGGGGTACAATTTTTATTTTTGGATCATCTCTAAATGCCTTATAGATTAAAAGATATGATCTTCCAAAAGACCATCAAACCTGCAGATTTTTCCTGCTGCGGTCCGCACCTTTTTCCACTGTGGCCACACATGGGCTTTGCCTCAGCACTCCAAAAATGTGCCTTCCATACTTCAACTGCTCCAGAACATCATCAAAGTGCCGAAATGCCCAAACTCTTTCGAAACTCACCCGAAACACACCTGAGGTCCCCGGGATCCCATCCCAATATACCAACAAGTCCTAAAACACAATACGAACTTACTCGAAGCCTCAAATCACGTCAAACAACATCAAAATTACGAATCGACGTCCAAAACTTTTCTTTCAACTTTCCCAACTTTCAACTTCGCCTAACACGTCCGAATTATACTTAAACATCCCGGAATGATGCCAAATATTATGTGCAAGTCATAAATCACAATAAGAACCTATTCCAAGGCTCGGAATCCTAAACGTACATCGATAACACCAAAGTCCACTTCAGGTCAAACTTAGAAATTTCTAAAACTTTTAAAATGCCAATTTTCCACAATAAGCGCCGAACTGCTCCCGAGCGACCCAATACTCAACCTGAACATACTCCCAAGTCCGAAATCATCATACAAACCTATTAGAACCTGCAAATGCCGATTCCGAGATCGTTTACTCAAAAGTCAAACCCTAGTCAACTCTTCCAACTTCAAGTTTTCGAATTGAGAATTTCTTTCCGAATCAACTTCGAACTTCCTGGAATTCAATTCCAACCATACGTACAAGTCATAATACATGAAATGAAGCTACTCAAGGCCTCAAACCGCCGAAAGACGCACTAGAGCTCGAAATGATCGGTTGGGTCGTTACAAATTAAAGGCATGCAAAAAGTCTAAATAACCTAAGATGGTCAAATACCACATACAGCACGTGTACACACTCGTCACCTCTTGTACACGTCTTTCACATAACACAAATAACACAATCAATCCAAATCCTAAGAGGTAGTTTCCCCACACAAAGTTAGGCAAGATACTTACATCAATTAGGTCAAATCAACACTCACAAATAGCTTTTCTCTTTGAAATTCACCTCCGCACGGCCCAAACATAACCAAAATGACTTAATAACATCAAATAATGCAAGAGAAACTAATTACAATAGATAAAGCTATGATCTTTATATATTTCTCCAAAAGTCAACAAAAGTCAATCCCGGGCTCATCCGGTCAAAGCCCGGGTCCAAGGGTAGATTTCGACTACCTATAACCCCCACGAGGCCATATATGTGTTTTGTTTCAAAATTCGAGTCCAAATCGACTCTCAAAACTCAAATTCTCATTTTTCAAAACTAAGTCAAAATTTCTCGAAGTTTCACTTTGATTCTCACAAATTTGATGTTAAATCTCATATATAATCATGAAATATAGTTTAAAATTGATTAAAATCACTTACCCATTAGTTTGGTATGAATAACTCTCCACATAATTGCCTACCATTGAGTCTAGGGCTCAAAAGGTGATAACATGAGACTAATTCCCGAAATGCAAGTCTTAATACGGCTCCAGATGTAGCATTTGCGACATGAGGTTCGCAAATGCGACAATGGCGTCGCAAAAGAAAATCCTGACCAACTCTGCTGAAGTCACAAATGCGACATAAGTCTCGCAAAAGCAAGCACTGAGTCTTTGCAAAAACGACATGTTTTGTCGTAAATGCGGAACCTGTCTTTCTCATTTGCCATCGCAAATGCGGTGGAAATTTTCACAAATGCGAACCCCCCTGTTCCCAGCCCATCATCGCAAAGCGAGAAGGATATCATAAATGCGGATATCGCAAATGCGAGAACAGAGCACCAGAACCATCTGAACTTCTACAAACTCTCCATAACGCGTCCGAAACTTACCCGAGCCCTCGAGTCTCCACACCAAACACCCACACAAGTCTATAAACATCACACAAGCTTGCTCGTGCGATCAAAAGACAAAGATAACATCTAGAACTACGGATCAGACACCAAAATAAATGAAAATCACAATAAACTTTAAGAATTGCTAGAAACGCAACCACGTGTCCAAATCCTATTGAACTAACTCCGAATTATGCCAAATTTTACAGACAAGTTCTAAATAGAATAACGGACCCATCCCAGGTCCCAAAACCAGATTTTGAACCCGATAGCCAAAATTCAACCTATGGTCAAATTTCTAAACCTCAAATTGCCAAATTTCGGCAAAATAACACAAATCAACCTACGGAATTCCGTATTCGATTCTGAGCATACGCCCAAGTCCAAAATCATGATATGAACCTATCAAAATACTGTTTCGGAGCTATTTTCACAAAAGGCAAACGTTGGTCAACATAATCAACTTAGGCTCCTAAGCCAAGAATCAAAGGGTCCAAATCAACCCAAAAACCTTCTCGGAACGAAACTAATCAACCCCGTAAGTCATAATACTAGAATTACATATGTGTGAAGCATAAAAGAAGGGAAAGGGGGTGCAAATACACAAAACGACTGGTCGGGTCATATTAGAAATGTATGTCTGCCCTTAACTATGCTGAGGCTTTAGAAACACATGTGAGCAGTACTTATGATCTGAACCTACTTAGAAGAATGGTGAAGCATTAAACTTACAATGAAGCCAATGAAAAACACCCATGCTCATCTTTGTGTGATACTTTCCTGTTAACATTTCTTAGTTTAAAGATATGAGTGATGAGGCATGCTTATTACTTGTGCTTTGAGATCTTGTATGATTATATACCCACAGTGACTCCATGCCTGCTGTAATGTCATGTAATCTTATATGAAACCTCCTTTGTCAATGTTATGCCCTGGATTGCTTTTGTGCTCTGATTACAACATCCTTTTGCTTAAACTTGTTGAGTTTTGTGTGTTTGAATCTTAATAAGGTTTATTATGACTCTTACACCTACTATTTGTATCTTGGCAATGTGAAATTCCTATGTTGATCACTTTAAATGTTTTTAAAACTTTGAGGAAGATTAATAGTGGGTAACTAAGGGCATTTGGATGTGAAAACTTGTTGTAGTTATGGTACCCCTCCTTGACACAAGCACTGCTCGGGGTCTGTGAGGCCCTCATGAACTCTGAAGTATCAAGGGTTCACAAGGGGGGACTATATCCATAAATAAGGATTTATACCAAGCCTTTAGTCATTAACTCTTATTAATCCTCATAAAATTACCATAAATAAAATCTATCTCACCACATTCTATAGTTCTTTATTATTATTTATCATAATTTATCTTATTTAGTTTTATACTTGATATACACTAATTATCCTTTAGATTTTCGTATGCATGTTTCGGACTGGGCCTACTGAGTTCCATTGGGAAATCAGGCCCAATTCCAAATCTAGACTGTGAGGCCCCGTAAAAGTTTTCCTAAAACCCGGGATTTTGTGGTGTAGTGGTTCAGACTTTTTGAGTTGAACAGTGCGTTGGGGAGTTCAAGAAAATATTTGGAAGTGCAGGGCATTTTCTGCGGCCCATTCTGCGATCAAAGGCAGAAAATCTGGGCAATATTTGGATCATTATGTGGCCTCATAATCATTTTGCGGGTCGCATAACCCATCGCAGACCTAGCATAAAAATTTTCGGAGGGCAGTTCTGTAGTGCATTATGCGACCGCAGACCGGTCATAGAGTGAGGTAGGGGTGCCCAGTTTCGGAGGGCCATTATGCGGCCTATTTTGCTGGCCACAAAAGCGTTATGCGGTCGTATATGCGACCACATATCTGTGTCGGGGCTTCATTTTTTCCAATTTTATAACCCGACTCCCATTTCATTTATCTAGCCTAAGGGTTCATTTTTGGGGGATGACCTGACATATTAGCGACAGGATAGAGCTATTCTAGAGAGAGGGAAGGGAGGACTAAAGATTTCACTACTCTACTTTGACCAAACCTTGGAATTCCATCAAAAGGAACTTGTTAGGGCTTCAAAAAGGTAAGAATTGTTTCCCCCAATTCTTTAATTTCGGGTTTGGGTTGATTATGGGTGATGAGGGAAGATTTATCACATGCATGAGCTAATAGAGACTGTAGGGAGGTTGTCGAACCATCTTAGGTGGTTTTGTTCTTAAATTAGTTGAAGGAAAGGTCGGGTCATAATCGTAACAGCCCTTGCCATGCGAATTCGTCTAATCGTGCTTATAATTCTCTCATCCTCTATAGATTGGTATTGTTAGGAGTGTTGGGACATTATTGTGGTACTACGAAAAGCTTTATCGAGGTATGAAGGCTAAACTCTTCTTCTAGTATCGGAATTCCCGAATCCTTGTAAAATTCCATCATGTGTAGTCGAACTTGAAATGCTATTGACGTGGGGTATTCAAACTAGTAAAATTGATTTCCGAATGGCATAACGTATTGAAACCCTCGTGTGTTAATGATTCTCTATTTTTGGACTTAATTATGTTATACCCCTTTTTGGGAAGAGAATCTTGTATGACCTCAATGTGATTAAACACTTATTTCTCATATGATGAGACCTTGTGAACTTACACTTGCTAAGGACAACGGTGCCAAAGGGTTGATTTAAAAAGGGAACTCTTTTGTACAAACTATTATTGTTTTGGGAATCTGAGATGTGTCATTGTGGATACGCCTCCACCCGCATATATTGTAGTGAGGCGGAGGATCCGTTTTATGTAGAGTTGTGGTATTATGAATACACCTCCACCCGCATACATCGGAGTGAGGCAGCGGGGCCACTTTGTGTAGAGTTTGTGGCATTGGGAATACACCTCCACCCGCATACATTGGGGTGAGGCGGCAGGGCCGCTTTGTGTAGAGTTTCTAGTATTATGATTGCACCTCCACCAGCATACGTTGGGGTGAGGCGGCATCGCCGCTTTTTGTAAAGGTAGTTGTAGAGGATCCCCGACTTATGAATTTATATATGTTGTTGAAAGCTCTTGATAAATTTTCTATGGCTTTAACGGCTAACTACGCCTTTTATTGTTACTATGATTCATCATATTCATGTTATATTTCCAAGTCCTTGCATAGGTGTTTGGTTTTCATACTAGTACTATTCGAGATGTACTAACATCCCTTTTGTTGGGGGCACTGCATCTTTAATGGATGCAGGTGGTCCTATAGTAGGTGGTATCGATCAGTGATAGTAGAACACTCTCTCCTCAGCTGACTTGGTGATCCCCACTTTATTTCGGGGTCCTGTATCTCTTGTTCCATGTACATAGTGTTTTGAGGTATAGCCGAGGCCTTGTTGTCGGCACTGTCAAAGCACTCTTTTGTTTTCTGTTAGAGGCTCCGTAGATACAGTGTGGGTTGTATCCTATTTGGGAAGGTTGAACTAAACTTATTGTAATTGTATTATCTATCCCACTTTAACTACGAATATATAGTATACTATTTTAGGGACTTGTTAATGACGTAACTAATGGAAGTGAACTAGTGTTATTCACATGACCTCTTGATGTTTAATTAATGATATAAATGTATCTTCTCTTTAGTCATGGGCGAGTTGGATAGAAGGTATTGTACAGGCTTGCTCGGCCGGGGTATCTTGATTGAGCACCGGTTGCGCTCCTCGAGATTAGGGCGTGACAAGACCGCTCTTGTTCCATATGTTCGGGTCTGCCGCCCTGAATTAAATTCTGCTGGGCCTGGCCAACTTATCTGTCCAACAGTCAAGAGTCTAGCTTCTTCCTTTCCTTTATCTTTAATAATATTCATTGTTGTTGCCATTTTATATATGTTTATCTCTAAATGACTAACTTTGTTATTGGAATATTTTAATACTTTGATTGGCTAGGGACATGGGCAAACCATGGCTAGTAGGTAAAAGTTAAATTTGCAATCTTGCTCGGTTTAGTTTCCTTTAATGGTTGATCACTAATTAATTTCAAACTTATATTTTCATAAAAAAAGTCTTATATATCATCACTAACAATTTTTCATAAAGTTTGACAGATTCAAAAGCAAAAGCAAATTCTCTTTGAAAAATCAAATTGCAAAAGATAATTTCAGAAGCAGACGTCAAGAAGTAAAACCAAAACGCAGTCAATTTTTTGCGAACTGATGAACCTCAATGAGTTTTTAAACACAAGTTCCCCACTGAAATTGACCTTCAAATGAGGTATGACTATTCCAACGTAAAGTATATATTCAAAATGGTCCTTTACTCTACCAAGTTACAAAACAACTTTTTCTTCAAAGTAAAAACACAACTTCTTTCAAAATAAAGAGTTTTAAACACAAGATTTTCCTCAAAGACAAAGCATATCTAGTCTTCAAATACACATATGCTTTAAAAAATTATTTCCTACTTATAAATTCAAATACTTAATTTTTTTCTTTTCAAAGTATACACGACCTCCTCAAAATAGTAAATTTTAGATAAAAGTTAGAATAATTTTTACGGACTTTAAGGTAATGATTAAGCAGAATATAGACTTCTCTTTCCCCGAATCTAGCTTAAGTTTAAGGAGCCACCTCAGGTGAATTTTATGGAATGCCTAACATCTTCCCCTTAGAATAATAAGAACTCTTACCCATATCTCACAGGTTAGCAGAACATTAGGTTAACAATCTCACAAACCTATAGGTACCCTGATATACCTTAAAATATTAGGTAGCGACTCTTTTTTTGTTTTATCAACTTCAGAAGAACCATTAATTGTATTCTATTTTGACTAGTGCAAAATAGGGTGCATCACCATGATCACATGTATTGTTTCAGTGTGCCACATGGATGCTTCAGTGTTATTTGACCCAGTGTGCCACAGGGATGCTTCAGTGCTATTTGACTCTGGTTCCACTTATTCATATATGTCATCATACTTTGCTCGTTATTTGGATATGACTCATGATTCATTAGTTATGCATGTTCATATGTCTACACCAGTGGGTGATTATATTATGGTAGACCGTGTATATCAGTCATGTGTGGTGACCATTGGAGGTTATGAGACCATAGTTGATCTTTTACAGCTTAGCATTGATGATTTTGACATGATTTTGGGCATGAATTGTTTGTCGCCATATCACACTATCCTTGATTGTCATGCTAAGACCATGGTGTTGGCGATGCAGGGGTTACCAAGGTTGGAGTAGAGAGGCTCCCTCGATCATGTTCCTAGTAGAGTGATTTCATTTCTTAAGGCTCAAAGGATTGTTCAGAATGGATGTCTGGCGTACTTGGCCTTTGTGAGGTATGTTAGTGCTGATAATTCTATTGTTGAGTTAGTTGCGATAGTGAGAGAGTTCCCAAACGTGTTTCTTACAGACCTTCCACGCATGCCACCCGATAGGGCTATTGATTTTGGTATTGACTTGGTGCCAGGCACTCAACCCATCTCTATTCTATCATATCTCATGGCACCAGTGGAGTTGAAAGAGTTGAAAGGACAACTTCAGGAGTTGCTCGATAAGGGTTAAATTAGGCCTAGTTTGTCGCCTTGAGATTTGCTAGTACTGTTTGTGAAGAAGAAGGATGGTTCTATGCGGATGCGCATTGACTACAGGAAGTTGAACAAGGTTACATTCAAGAACAAGTACTTAATACTGCGTATTGATGATTTGTTTGATAAGCTTTAGGGTGCTAGGATATTCTCAAAGATAGATTTGAGATCGGGGTACCAACGTGTTCCAGCCATATCTTGATTCCTTCGTCATAGTTCTCATTCATGATATATTGGTATATTCACGTAGCTAGAAGGATCATGAGCAACATCTGAGGATCGTGCTCCAGACTTTGAGAGAGAAGAAGCTATATGCTAAATTCTCCAAGTGCGAATTTTGGCTTAACTCGGTCGCATTCTTGGGCCACGTGGTGTCCAGTGAGGGGATTAAGGTAGATCCGAAGAAGATTAAGGTAGTTCAGAGCTGGCCCAGACCTTCTTCTGCTACTGAGATCCGGAGTTTCCTTGGGTTGGCTGGATATTATCGCCATTTTATGGAGAATTTCTCGTCCATTGCTGCACCTTTGACTAGATTGACCCAAAAGGGTGCCCCATTCAAGTGGTCCGATGAGTGTGAGAAGATCTTCAGAAGCTCAAGACTACCTTGACTACATCTCCAATAGTGGTTTTACCTTCGGGATTGGGTTCTTACACAGTCTATTGTAATGCTTCATGGATTAGCATTATGTGTGTGTTGATGCAGGAGGGTAGAGTTATTGCTTATGCTTCACATCAGTTGAAGCCCCTTGAGAAGAACTACCGTGTACATGATTTGGAGTTGACAGCCATCATTCACACGCTGAAGATTTGGAGGCATTATCTTTACGGAGTGCCTTTTGAGGTGTTCACAGATCGCATGAGTCTACAACACTTATTCAAGCAAAAGGATTTGAACTTGAGGCAACAGAGGTGGTTAGAGCTAATAAAGGACTATGATATCACCATTCTTTATCATCCGAGGAAGGCCAATGTGGTGGCCTATGCTTTGCATAGGAAGGATGAGAGCATGGTGAGTCTTGATTTCATTTTAGTTGGGGAGAGACCAGTAGCATTAGATGTTCAAGCTTTGGCCAATCAGTTCATGAGGTTGGATATTTCAGAGCCTAGCTAGATTCTTATTTGCATGGTTTAACGATCTTATTTGTTTGAGCGCATCATGGCGCGTTAGTATGATGATCCTTACTTATTTGTCCTGAAGGACACGGTGCAACACGATGGTGCTAAGGAGGTTATTATTGGAGATGATTGCGTAATGAGGATGCAAGGTCGCATCTACGTTCCAAATGTGGATGGATTACAAGAGTTGATACTTGAGGGGGCCCGTAGTTCACCGTATACCATCCATCCGGGGGCCGCGAAGATGTATCATGATTTGAGGAAGCACTATTGGTGGCGGAGGATGAAGAAGGATATTGTTGAGTATATTGCTCGGCGTCTGAAATCAGAGACCCATGGTTTAATTCAGTAGCCGAGGCTTATAGCTGAGTTGATTACCAAGAGATGAGGTAGAGCTACATTTTCGACCGCAGTCCTGTCATCTCTTTCCATATTATACTGTTTTCTTTATTTTAGACAATATTGTTATTTACGCATAAAAGGTATATTTTATAGAGCGGTGGTCAGACCGGCTATGTTGTGTGGGGCTGAGTGTTGGCCAGTTAAGAGCTCTCACGTCCAGAAGATAAAGGTAGCAGAGATGAGGATGTTGAGATGGATGCGCGGGCACACCAAATTAGATAGGATTCGGAATGAAGTTATTTGGGACAAGGTGGGTGTGGCCCCTATTGAGGACAAGATGCGAGAAGCACGACTTAGATGGTTTGGACATGTGAGGAGGAGAAGCACAGACGCTCCGGTAAGGAGGTGTGAGAGGTTAACATTGGAGTGCCTTAGGAGAGGTAGAGGTAGGCTGAAGAAGAGTTGGGGTGAGGTGATTAGGCATGACATGGTGCAGCTACAACTGATTGAGGAGATGACCCGTGATAAGAAGGTGTGGAAGTCGAAGATTAGTATAGTAGGTTAGGTAGTCAAGATTATTCATACCGGTAGTGTTAGTACGTACTCTCGCATTTGGTTGGTAGTAGGCTTATTTGATTTTTTTACACTATCTTGTTGTGTATGCTGCTTTTACATGGTTTTTCGATCTTGTACCATCTTGTTTCTTGTTATTATTGTGGTACCTATGCTTGCCTGAGCCGAGGGTCTATTGGAGACAGCCTCTCTACCTCCATAAAGATAGAGGTAAGATTTGCATACATACTACCCTCCCCAAACCCCACTATGTGGGATTATACTGGGTATGTTGTTGTTGTATTGTTATTTAACTTTCAGACTTGTATTTTTTATTTTAGAGCTCATGACTCCGTATGTGCCAGTTCTGGAGGATTTATCATGTATTAGCGTTATTATTCTATATTAAGGTTTTACACTTATATTAATTCTGTCATTTATGCTATTTGATTCATTATTGTTATGTCCGGCTTGCCTAGCAAGTGCGTTGGGCACCATCATGACCGGCTTTTTTGTTTGTTTTTGTATTAGTTCATGCATATTGTTAGTGTTAGTCATGTTTTCTTCCTCTTTTTTTTTTGCAGCACTTGAATATTATATCATTTTGAGGTATTCAATTCAATGCTATAATATCAGAGTATACAATATACTTTAACAGTATATGTATATAAGTTTGTCCTTTTTCTGCAGCACTTGAATACTATATTCTGCTACATTAGGAAGAAGGTGAAATATGGAACTAATAAGTTGTAATGACCCGATCGGTCATTTTGAGCTTTAGCTTTCCGTTCGGTGGTTTAAGGTCTTGAGCAGCTTTGTGTTATGCATTTTGATTTGTGGGTATGGTCGGTTTCGATTTTTGTGCGATTCGGGATTGATTTGGAAGAATGATTCTTGTTTTAGATGTTTAAGTGATAAGAGTTGACCGGAGTTTGACTATTGTGTAGACCACTCCGGAATGTTGTTTTGATGATTTTAATAGTTTCGTATGGTGATTTTGGACTTAGGCATATGTCCGGATTTGGATTTGGAGGTCAGTAGGTTGATTTAACGCTTTTTGGCGAAGGTTGGCAAGTTAGGGGTTTGGAAGGTTGAGAGATTTGACCGAGAGTTGACTTTGTTGATATCGGGTTCGAATTTGGTACCGGGAGTTGAAATAGGTCTGTTTTGTCATTTGGGACTTGTCGGAGTGATTGTATGGGGGCCCGAGTGAGTTCCAGGGCGGTTTCAGACTATTTTATCTTATGATGTATTTGCTGAAGGTTTTCCTGGTGTTTGTGCTTCCGCATCTGCGGAGGATTTGACACAGATGCATGTCCGCATGAACAAACCTCTTATTCTAGAAGCGGATAGGGTTGTTGGTCAAGAGGGCCGCAGATGCGGATCCCTGGGCGCATATCCGTATCTGCACGACCGCAAGAGCGTTCCCCTGAGCGTAGAAGCGCAAGCGCACTATTGGTCGTAGAAGCGACATTGGCTGAGGTGAGGTATTTCCGCATAAGTGAGTTGGTGGCCACACGTGCGGTTCCACAGAAGCGGATATTTGTTCGCATATGCAACATCCCAGGGCAGATTCCATATAATTCGAGGGTTATTTTATCACATTTTGAGTTAGAGAGCTCGGTTTTGGGCGATTTTGGAGGAGATTTTCATGTTTTGGATTTGGGTACGTATTTTTTACTCAGATTTTATTATATTTCATGATTCCATCATTGTTTTTATAATTTAATTAGTAATTTGAATTGGAGAAATTGGGGATTTTTGTGAAAACGTTTCTAAAACATAAAATGATGATTTGAAGGCCGATTTAAAATTAGAATTGGATGATTTTGGAATGATTGGACTCGTATCATAATGGGTGTTCGGATTTTTTAAGTTTTGTCTGGTTCAGAGGTGCGAGCTCGGAGTTGAATTTTAGGTTTTCATTAAAGATCGAAGCTTTATAATCCGGAATTGTTTTCTATGGATTTTATTTATGATATTAAGTTATTTTGGCTAGATTCGAGCCGTCCGAATGTTGTTTCACATGGTAAGGTCTCTTTAGAGTATTGATTTAGCTTCTTTCAGGTTAGTATCTTGCCTAACTTTGTGTAGGGGAACTACTCCCTTAGGATTTTTGGTTGATTGTATTATTCGAATTATGTGGAGGACGTGTACACGAGGTGACGAGTGTGTACATGGACTTATATGTGATATTTGACCGGTTAGACTCCTAGGCTTCTTTCATGCATTAATTGAAGTTGTCATATCATGTTATATCTTCCATGTTATGTTTACTCTTACATGATGCTTTATTTGAAGTTGTTAGCACATGTTCTATCTTTTATTTGTCAAGTTTACTCTTATATGCTTAGTTGAAGTTGTTATCTCTTTTATTGTCATGTTACCTCTTTTATTGTTGAATTATTCTTATTTGAATTTTCTATTACATGATATCCCTTCGTTGTCGAGTTATTCTCATGCATTTAGACGAAGTAGCTATTTCATGCCATCTCTCTCGTTGTTAGCTTATGTTATACACTAGAATTTTAAGTTGCCATTTCATGGAAATACCTTCATTATTGAGTTTATTCTTAAGCAATTAATTGAAGTTGAAGTTATTTAGAGCCATTAACCTGTTTAGTTGAAGTTATTGTTTAATGGAGTATATTTCATTGTTAAGTTATTTTCCTGTTTCATTTTGTTGCTAATGAGATTCTTGTACACATCGTGGTTGAGCCGTAGGCTAGGTGTTGTGGTGATATCGGTATAGGTTTTTTGGAAAGGTTGTGGCCTATGGGCACTTGTGGTACGAATTAATAGGTAGTGTTGTTGTGATGTTAGTGCATGTGGATTTGTTATGTGGATTAATTGTTGCTATGCGGAGCATAAGGGTAGCATCTCACTATTGTTGGTTGTGCGGAGTGATACAGTGGCTATTGTGTTATTGTTTGGGCGGAGTGATATGGGTGGCTATTGTGTTATTTTCTGGGCAGAGTGATACAAGTGGCTATTATGTTATTGTCTGGGCGGAGTGATATGGGTTGCTATTGTGTTAAATATCTTGGCGAAGTGATACAAATGTCCATTATTGATATTGTCAATACGGAGAGATAAGGGTGGTTATCATAGGGATGATATGTGATGGTCTGAGGGCATAATGTTGATGATATTCGTGTGGTAGCATGATTTTCCTTGTGTGTGTCATGCACCTTACGTGACTTGTAGTGTTGTTTCCAATGAGCTACTCGATATTTTCATATTACTTGACTTAGACTGTAATAGTACACTCGCACATGCATAAACTAGACATGCCATTTACACCAGTTCAGGAGTATGAAACTTGATATTCATTGATCATGCACATGTATTCTTGTATATCTATTTTCACTATGAAATTGAGCATGTGACCATGCCGGACAGATTGTGATATTGAGCTTGTGATCACGCCTGGCGGATTGTGATATTGAGACTGTGATCATGCCAAGCAGATTGTGATATTGAGCCTGTGACCACGTTGGGCGGATTGTGATAGTGAGCATGTGACCATGCCGGGATGATTGAGGTATTCGCACGTGAGTTGTCTGTGCAACACACGAGTTGTCCATGCGGTTATGATTGAAAATGTGGGCACAAGGTGCCATGTGTATATGACTTATGATTTGGGACTCGTGGCTTGTGGTTTTGAGGAGTGGTACCTTGGGGTGGCTTTGTTGTAAACCTTTTGTTAGAACGACTTGATTATTTGGTAGTTATTTGTTTACCTTATTTGGTTTCACTGGTACTTTAACTGTGTTCTGATTATTGTACTTTTTTAATCACATGTTTATTCCTTGTTGCCATTTACTGATTCTTGCTTCCATTATTAACTTTATACTTATATATTGCACAGGTTATTATGATCAGTAGGTGTCTTGACTTGTACCTCGTCACTACTCCACCGAGGTTAGTCTTGATACTTACTGGGTACCGACCATGGTATACTTATACTATATTTTTGCACATTTTTGTGTAGATCCAGGTATTAGAGATAACAGACTCAGACAAGGTTAGCTTCTTCGATCGTGAGGATTCAAGGTAGAGCTGCTCGATCGCCGCAGTCCCTTGGAGTCCTTTACTTTTGAATTGTACTATTAATTAGCTATCCGAACAATATTGTATTTTATTTTGAGTTACTTCTATATATTCAGCTATAGTTCGTGACTCTATACTATGTAGTCTTGCTAGGATTGTTGTGATTATTAATGCATAGGCTTGTATCACCTTTATTTAGGTATTTATATTAAAATCTACTTTAAAATACATGCTTGACTAGTTTAACTGTTTTAAGTAACTGGCTTACCTAGTCTTAGAGACTAGGAGCCATCACGACGCCTAAGGCGGGATTTTGGGTCATGATATGTTAGTATATGAGCTCTAGGTTCATAGGTTCTACGAGTCATGAGCAAGTTTAGTAGAGTCTTGTGGATCAGTACGAAGACGTCTGTACTTATCTTCAAGAGGCTATGAAACTATTAGAAAATTATGCTTATTTCATTCCTATCATGCCGATTTGTTGATTTCGGTGTGTGGGACTTTGTATTTCAACTCTTGTACAGATAGTGAGAACACGCACTACCAGATTAGCTGAGCAGACACCCGCTCCCCCTGCTAGAGCCGTGAGAGGCCAGGTCCGAGGTAGAGGTAGAGGAGGGAAAAGTGCATCAGCTAGCGCTCCTGCCAAAGCAGCCGCTAAGGAGCCACCGGTACTCTGGTTGGGGGACAGGCACTGGAGGCACCTGTTGCTACCCCTAGATTTCATGAGACTTTAGCACTGTTCCTAAGCATGTTTGGTACATTAGCTCATGCAGGATTGATCCCAGTTGCACCAGCTACTTCATAGATTGGGGGAGGAGCTCAGACTCCCGCCGCCCGTACTCTAGAGCAGTAGGCTTATGTTGGTCATACTCCGAGTGTGGTGCCAGTACAGCTTGTTATCGCGGTTCAGCCTGAGATTAGGCCAGAGGCATATGAGGAGGAGCAGCTGAGACTTGAGAGGTTTAAGAAGTATGATCCTCCTACTTTCAGTGGTGCAGTTATCGAGGATGCACGAGTTTTCTAGACAAGTGCCACCGTATTCTCAGCACCATGGGAATTGTGGAGGTGAGTGGAGTAGCCTTTAATACATTTCAGCTATCAGGATCAGCGTATAGGTAGTAACAGACTTACAAAGAGGGTAGGCTAGCTGATGCAGCCCTACTCACTTGGGCTCTGTTTTCAGATATGTTTTTGAGAGAGTTTGTTCCCCAGGCCTTCCAGGATGCATGGCGCAAAGAGTTTAAGTAGCTGCGCCAGGACAATATGATAGTGTCGGAGTATGCCATCATGTTTAGTGAGTTATCCCGTCATGCACCTATTTTGGTTTCTACCGTTAGAGAGAGAGTCCGCTGATTTTTTGAGGGGACCAGTTAGGGTCTTAGATTCAACATGACTCGGGAGTTGGAGAATGATACTCCATTTTATAAGGTTGTAGAGATTGCCAGAAGGTTAGAGCGTGTTCGGGGTCAGGAGAGGGAGGATAGGGAGGCCAAGAGGCCTCGAGGTCTTGGAGGATTTAGTAGATTCTACTCTTCGGCTCTGACCCATCACAGCGGTGGCTCCGTGAGTCATACTATCTTGCTTCATATATGGATGTGCTTTGTGATTCTTGTACTCTATTTATGTGTTTGCACCTGTTGAGAGATTCTATAGTGATAGCCCATGTCTATCGTTTTGGATTATTCACTATTGAGAACTATGAGACTAGGGTGAACTATCTGTTATTCATTACGGTAGGTTTTGATATGATTTCAGGATGGCTGGGCTACAACTTGTGATTTAGGTGCTCTACAGGTGTGGGGAGTCTGCTATGTGTTGTTGTGATTTTGTTTCATAGAATTGATTATTGAAAGGTTTTGGTTGGTTTAATGACTAATCTACTTGTGATTCAAAACTCTGGATGAGATCCTTGTGGTTTCATGTGGATCGATATGTTTGGACCGGGCTACATGCCGCAGTGGAGTTATATTAGGATGAGATCTTCGTGATTAGTTCATATGTTTTGTTTCTCCCTTGTAGAATGGATTCATAGTATGATAACAATGGGGAGTTGTACCTATTAGACTTGTTTGATAGTCCTCTCATGTGTTCTCTTTCTATATTCAGATATATTCGAGTTGTGTTTATTGGGTTTAGATTGTGAGGTATGTGTCCAGGTAGCGTTGGGTGTGACTTGTTGATTGGGTGAGTGGGGTATGAGATTTACATGTTTCTTACATCATTAGAAGTGTTGGTAAGGTTTGGAACAGGGTTCTAGTTGATACGAGGTTGATTACTGGTGTTGGGTTTGATTGTGGGCAGCTATTGTGGTCAGAGTTGCTGCTATGGGCGTATAGGTGATGTGTTACGTCGTGTGGTTATACCTTGTGGATGTATGCAAAAGTTGTTACAGCTGGTTGAGGTTGATGTAGTGTATTTATGTGAGGATTGGATATTTGGAGAAATGTTTGGATGTTGAAATATTAGTATGGGTGGAAAGAATAATATTCAGTTGAAATGGTATTGTCGAGCTTATGTGGATTTAGGTGTCATGGGATCACTCGTTTATGTGTATGGTGAGTTCATATGGTGATTTGATGGCTTCAGAGCGACTATTGGAACGTTCAAGGACGAACGTTTTTCTAAGAGGGGGAGAATGTAACGATCCGATCAGCCATTTTAAGCTTTAGCATTCCGTTCGGTGGTTTAAGGTCTTGAGTAGCTTTGTGTTATGCATTTTGACTTATGAGTATTATGGGTTTCAGCTTTCGTGCGATCCGAGATTGATTTGGAAGAATGATTCTTGCTTTAGAAGCTTAAGTGGTAAGAGTTGACCGTAGTTGGACTTTTATATAAACAACTACGGATTGGTATTTTGATGATTCCAATAGCTTCTTTTGGTGATTTTGAACTTAGGCGTATGTCGGGATTTGGATTTGGAGGTCCGTAGGTTGATTTGATGCTTTTTTGCGAAAGTTGGAAAGTTAGGGGTTTGGAAGGTTGAGAGGTTTACCGGGAGTTGACTTTATTGATATCGGGTTCAGATTTTGGTATCGGGAGTTGGAATAGGCCCGTTGTGTCATTTGGGACATGCATGCAAAATTTGAAGTCATTTCGAGTTGTTTTGATAAGAGTTTTAGAAGTTAAAAGTTCATTAGTTTCATTAGGCTTGAATTGGGGAGCAATTCATAGTTTAGATGTGGTTTGTTATGATTTGAGACCTCGAGTAAGTCCGTGTTATGTTTTGGGACTTGTCGGTGTGATTGGACGGGGTCCCGAGGGGCCCGGGTGAGTTTAGGGGTAATTTCGGACAATTTTGTCTCATGCTGTATTTGCTAAAGGATTTCCTGGTGCCGGTGCTTCTGTATCTGCGGAGGATTCGACGCAGATGCGTGTCCGCAGAAGCGGACCTCTTATCGTAGAAGCAGATTAGGCTGTTGGTCGATAGGGCCGCAGATGCGGATCCCTTGGTGCATCTACGCGACCACAGAAGCAGTCCCCTGAGCGCAGAAGCGCAAGCACATGAGCACACTCTTGGATGCAGAAGCGACATTGGCTGAAGTGAGGTATTTTCGTAGAAGTGAGCTGGTGGCTACACATGCGGTTCCGCAGAAGGGGATATTTGGTCGCATATGCGACATCCCTGGGCAGATTCTACATATTTTGAGGGTTGAGTTATTTTGGCATATTTTGAGTTAGAGAGCTGGGTTTTGGGCAATTTTGGAGGGGATTTTCAAGTTTGTGGATTGGGGTAAGTATTTTTTACTCAAATTTAGTTATATTTCATGATTCCATCCTTGTTTTTATCACTTAATTAGTTATTTGAAAAAGAGAAATTGGGGGTTTTTGTGAAATCTTTTCTAAAACATAAAATGATGATTTGAAGGCTGATTTGTGGTCGGAATTGGATGATTTTGGTATGATTGGACTCGTATCGGAATAAGTGTTTGGACTTTGTGAGTTTTGTTGGGTTTTGAGGTGCGAGCCCGGGGTTGAATTTTGGAGTTTCATTAAAGATCGAAGCTTTATTATCCGAAATTATTTTCTATGGATTTTATTTATAATATTAAGTTATTTTGGCTAGATTCGAGTTGTCCGGAGATTGTTTAGAAGGGGAATGTCTTTTTAGATTATTGATTTAGATTCTTGGAGGTTAGTATCTTGCCTAACTTTATGTGGGGGAACTACCCCCTTAGGATTTGGTTTGATTATATTATTTGAATGATGTGTAAGACGTGTACGCGAGGTGACGAATGTGTACACGTGCTTATATGTGGTATTTGGTCGGTTAGACTCCTAGGCTTCTTTCATGCATTAATTGAAGTTGTCATATCATGTTATATCTTCCATGTTATGTTTACTCTTACATGATGCTTTATTTGAAGTTGTTAGCACATGTTCTATCTTTTATTTGTCAAGTTTACTCTTATATGCTTAGTTGAAGTTGTTATCTCTTTTATTGTCATGTTACCTCTTTTATTGTTGAATTATTCTTATTTGAATTTTCTATTACATGATATCCCTTCGTTGTCGAGTTATTCTCATGCATTTAGACGAAGTAGCTATTTCATGCCATCTCTCTCGTTGTTAGCTTATGTTATACACTAGAATTTTAAGTTGCCATTTCATGGAAATACCTTCATTATTGAGTTTATTCTTAAGCAATTAATTGAAGTTGAAGTTATTTAGAGCCATTAACCTGTTTAGTTGAAGTTGTTGTTTAATGGAGTATCTTTAATTACTGAGTTATTTTTTCGTTTCATTTTGTTGCTAATGAGATTCTTGTACACATCGTGGTTGAGCCGTGGGATAGGTGTTATGGTGATATCAGTATAGTTGTGTAACGACTCGGCCGGTTGTTTTGAGTATTGTAGCTCGTTCCTCCTTTTATTGCTTATTCTATGCTCATTTGTGGTTATGTGACTTGAGAGGGGGGTTTGGTTTTGTTCCAGGGATGTTTCGAAATGTATAGGGACACTTAATCCCAAGGTTGAAAGCCTAAGTTGAAAGAGTTAATCGGATGTTGACTTCTGTGTAAATGACTCTGGAATGGAGTGTTGATGGTTCTGATAGATCCGTATGGCAATTTTTGACTTAGGAGTGTGTCCGAATATTGATTTGGAGGTTCGTAGGTGATTTTTGCTTGAATTGACGAAAGTTGGAAAAAATAAGTTTGGAGAGTTGAGAAGTTTGACCGAGAGTTGACTTTGTGGCTATCGGGCTCGAATTTTTGTTCCGAAAGTTGGAATAGGTTTTTTATGTCATTTATAACTTGTGTGCAAAATTTGAGGTCAATCAGAGTTGGTTTGATAGGTTTCGGCATTCATTGTATACGTTGGAAATTCATTAGTTTCAATAGGCTTGAATTGGGGTGCGATTTGTGTTTTTGACGTTCTTTGATGTGATTTGAGGCCCCTACTAAGTTCGTATCATGTTTTAGGACTTGTTGGTATGTTTGGTTGAGGTCCCGGGGGGCCTCGGGTGGATTTCGGATGGTTAACGGATTGGAATTTGGACATAGAAGACTGCTGATTTTCTGTGTTCTGGTTTCATTCTTCGCGATCACGAGGATAGGTCCGCGATCGCGAAGGGTCTTTGAGGACTATTGGATTTTTCTCTTCACGTTCGCAAAGAGAGGGATAAAATAGTGGAAGTTGAGGAACTTGTGCTTTGCGAACGCATATAGTGGATCGCGTTCGCATATAAGGAAGTGAGGCAGCTGGGGAGGCATGCGATGTTTTTCGTGTTCGCGAGTGGTGCATCGCGATCGCATAAGCTTAGGAAGGTAGTTTTCCACATTCACGACTAGGTTCATGCGATCGCGAAAGAGGATTTGTGAGCTAGGCAGAGTTGTTCTATGCGATCGCGAAAGCCAATAATTGGGCAACAGAGATAAATTTCAAAAACGAGGGTTTGGACACTTTTTTCATATTTTGAGCTAGAGATCTCGAATTTGGGCGATTTTTGAAGGGATTTTCAAGGAGTTGATTGGGGCAAGTGATTCTAACTCGGTTTTGGTTGTTATACATGAATCCATCATTATTTTTGTCATTCAATTACCGATTTGAGTTGGAAAATATGGGGAAATGGTGAAACTTCTTAGACTGAATTTTGGGGATTTGAAAGGCGATTTGAGGTCAGATTTGAATAATTTTGGTATGGTTGAACTCGTTATTGAATGGGTATTCGTATTTTGTAACTTTTGTTAGATTCCGAGATGCGGGTCCAAGGTAGACTTTTTGACTTTGGTTAAAGATTTTAGCTTTATCATTTAGAGTCAATTCCTATCGCTTTTATTTATTGATAGTATTACGTTATTTTTGGCAAGATTTGAGCCTTTTCGGATTATCTGCTAGAGGCGAGGTAAAGCTACATTCTTGGTCGTAGTTTGACTTGTCTTGTCCTTTTATATTGTGGTGGTTGTGCTTGGGCTCTTATAAGCCTAAAATTTGAATGTTAAACCTTAAGCTATGATGCTTCACATATTTGTGACATTGTTGTGAACTATTTGAGCCATGATTGAGGCTACATAGGGTCTTAATCCCTGAATGAACTGATAAATGTTATTCTTTGTTGAAATTGTCGGTTTAAGCTATGATAGTACACTTGCACATACCTACACTTTAGCATGTCGTTTATACCAGTCCAGGAGCATGAGATTTGATATTCACTCGTTTCATACATGTATACTTGTTTAATTGCTCATGTATGATATATTTGGACTGGAGGCATGTGACCACGTCGTGCGGATTGTGTTGTTGTGCCTATGATCATACCGTGCGGATTTTGCTATTGGCACGTGAGTTGTCTGTGAAACACGTGAGTTGTCCGTGCAACATGTGAGTTGTCCATGAGGATCCATATATTGATGTTATTGGATCGTGAGTTATCCGTGCAACACTTGAGTTGTCTATGCAAGTTCTATTGTTAACACGTGAGTTGTCTGTGCAGCGTGTGGATACGGATCCATCCCCCTAGGGTCACCCTCTCATGTTTCTCTCTTTGTGGTGTACGCGCGAATATTGGAAATACTTATCAGTGGTTTGGAACGGATATGTAAACGACAGTGTGTTGTTGGATTTTGCATTTTATCTTTACTTGCAATTTATTTGATTATTTATCTGATTTAATTGCATATCACCTCTATATGCCAAGATATTGTCTGAACAAAGTATTTGAGATATTGTACACATACACACACGAATGTTTTCTTACTAAACTTGATGATTTGATTTCAATATTGTTATGTACCATAATTAAAGATGGAATTACACAGGTGATAGCTAGTACCATTAATAATTTGTGTTCATTTTACCTTGTCGTGTTTATTTACGATACTTATTGAGTACATTGGGTCGGTTGTACTCATACTACACTCTGCACTTAATTGTGCAGATCCAGGTGTGGGGACCAATTATCAGCAGTAGGTTGCTTTTCGGACTATCTACTAGAGGTGAGGTAGAGCTGCATTCTTGGTCGCAATTTGATTTGTCTTTTCCTTTCATATTGTGGTTATAGTTCAGACATTGTATTTATTGCTCATTTTTAGACTTGTATTCAATTTTAGTAGCTCATGACTCCGTACTTACCAGTTTCTGGGGGATTTACATTGTATTAGCAGTTTTTATTGTATTGAGACCTCATGTTTATGCTATTTCTATTAATTTCGTTATTATGTTGCCTTCGTTATCATGTTTCGGCTTGCCTAGCCGGTGTGTTAGGCGCCATCAGAACGGGTTGGGATTTTGGATCATTACAAGTTATTTTGGAAAGGTTGTGGCCCATGGGCACTTGTGGTACGAATTGATGTATCGTGTTGTTCTGATGTTAGCACATGTGAATTTGTTGTGTGGATTGATTGTTCCTATGCGGAGCATAAGGGTGGCATCTCACTGCTATTGATTGTGCGGAGTGATACGGGTGACTATTGTATTATTATGCGGAGTGATACAGGTAGCTATTGTGTTATTGTCTGGGCGGAGTGATACGGGTGGCTGCTTTGCAGAGTGTCTCGGCGGAGTGATACGGGTGACTATTGTGTTAAATGTCTGAGCGGAGCGATATAGGTGACTATTATGATATTGTCAATGCGAAGAGATAAGGGTGGCTATGTGAGGGATGATATGTGACGGCCTGGGGGCATAATATTGATGATATTCGTGTGCTGGCGTGATTTTTCTTGTGTGTGTCATGCACCATACGTGACTTATTGTGTTGTTTCCAATAAGCTACTCGAGGTCTTTGATATTACTTGTTGACTTGGACTGTACACTACTAGAAATTGTCAAATTTCCAATCATGAAATCCGTCGGAAATCAGTCGGAAATCTCTTATTTCCAACAGATTTCCGATGGATTTCAAGTGGTCGGAAAGATGATGGTCGCAAAATATTTGCGACGGAATCGGTCGCAAATTCCGGCCATTTTGGTCGCAAATGGGAATTGTTTCCTTGACCGGATGAAATTAAAGCTTGCGGCCACTTTGGTCGAGATATTTGCGACCGATTCAGTCGCACTTTTATAAATATAACTTAATTATATATTAAATTTTCCGACCGATTTGGTCGGTAAATTAATAATTATTTTATTTAAAATTTCTGACCGAATCGGCCAAAAATTAAGAAATTAAAAAAACATTCCGACCACTTCAGCCTCAAATTTGGGAATTTACAAGTCCAATTTCCGACCACTTTTGTCAGTAATCAGTCGCAAAATTTGGTAAAGTACAACAGAATTTTGCTGTATTTTAAGCTACACCCCATCCCAAATCAAATAACCGATACATATCAGCCAATATCACAAATATTCTATCAATAGAACCTAAAACAACAAGTATCAAACTTTTTTAAACATGAAAAAATCATCCATTCTATTAAACCACATAAAAATCTAAAGCTTTCAACCAAAATCACATCACACCAAGTCTAAACGAACAAAGTTTTGTAACAACCAATCAAGTCTAAATATCCTATAACACAATCCAAATTACTATTGATCCTCATCGGTTTCAGTATCCTCATTATTAGATTCTTCTATTTGATGTTGTTTTCCATGGTTTGCTATGAATGTCTGCATCATACTTATTGTTTCTTGAGCATTGTTCCATTTTTAGACAGTTCATTGATTTGCGTCCGTATAGTCTCAATATTTTCGGGGGGAAGCAGAAGCACTGCTAAATAATTCGGTTAGATGACTAGACTTCAGCTGCACTCCAAGTCCGTAGACTCTACCTTTATTTATTTTCATGAGAAATAAAAAAAATATTTAAATGAGCAAGATATGAAACATACAACTTGAAGAAGCTCTTAGCCTCATCACTTGGTTCGAATTGAGACCCAGGGAACATCTCAAAAGCATCCCTCATCATTTCATTAAATATAGAATTTTCAACATTAATATTCTCCGCTATGAGACTTGTAACGATCCGACAGGTCGTTTTGGCTCCAGCGCGTCATTCAGCAGTTTGAGGCCTTGATTAGCTTTACTTCAGGTATTATGACTTGTACGCGTGGTCGGATTTTTAATTTCGGGAAGTTTGGAGCTGATTTGGAAAGAAATTCTCACTTCGAAAGCCTTAAGTTAAAAGAATTGACTAAGATTGGATTTTAGAGTGAACGGACTCAGAATCGGTATTTGAAGGTTCCAGCAGGTTCGTATGATGATTTTGGACTTGGGCGTATGTTCGGATCGGGTTTTAGATGTCCCGGGAGCATTTCGGCACCTATTGTGGAAGTTAGCATTTTGGAAGGATTTCCATAAATCTGAGTTGAAGTGCATTTCGATGTTATCGATGTCCGTTTGGAATTTCGAGTTTGAGAATTGCTCCGTATGGTGATTCCGGTATTGGGAGCGCATCCGGAAGTGGATTTGGAGGTACGTAGGTCAGTTTGGAGTCGTTTGGCGAAAGTTAGAAATTGAAGGTTTTTGAGAAGTTTGACAGGAAGTGAACTTTTTGATATCAAGGTCGGATTATGATTCCGGAAGTTGGAGTGGGTCCGTAATGTAAATTATGACTTGTGTGCAAAATTTGAGGTCAATCGGACGTGATTTGATAGGTTTCGGCATCGATTGTAGAAGTTGAAGTTTCAAAATTCATTAAGCTTGGAATGGGGCGCGATTCATGAATTCGATATTGTTTGATGTGATTTGAAGGCTCGACTAAGTTCGTAATGTGTTTTGAGACGTATTGGTATAATTGGTTGAGGTCCCGAGAGCCTCAGGTGGATTCCGGATGGTTAACAAATCGAGTTTGGACTTGGAAGAAAAGATGAGGCAGCTAATATCTGGTGTGATCGCACCTGCGCAATAAGGGTCGTAGGTGCAAGGTCGCAGGTGCGAGCCAATGGTTGCAGGTGCAGTTTGAGCGAAGCTTGGCAACAATCGCAGGTGCGAAGGGTTGTCCGCACCTGCGAGGTCGCAGATCCGGAGGTGCGTCGCAGGTGCGAGAGTGATAGAAGGGTCTGGGAGCGCTGGTGCGAAGTTATGTCCGCACCTGCGAAGGCGCAGATGCGGAAGGAAAGATGCATGTGCGGAGTTGTGATAGGCAGAGGGAATGCGCAGGTGCGAAGTTTTGGCCGCATGTGCGGCTACTATTCCGCTGGTGCGAAAATGTCGCTGGGCAGAAGGGTTTTTATAAACGGGACTTGGCCCATTTTTCTCCCATTTTCATTTGGTTTGGACGATTTTGGAGAGCTTCAAGGGGAGATTTTCATCAAGCCATTCTAGGTAAGTGGTTTCTTTCCATTGTGAGTTAAATACGTGAATTATACATGGATTGGAACATGGAAATTTATATAAATTGTGGTGTTTTGGTAGAAGACCTAGAATTTGGTATTTTTAGATTTTGACCACGAAATTAGGCATGGAATTGAGAATAAACTATATATTTGAGTTCGTGAGGTTATGGGTAAAATATATCTTCGAAAATTTTCGGAATCCGGGCACGTGGGCCCGAAGGTGATTTTTATCGACTTTTCGATCGGAGGTTAGAAATTGTTATAAATGGAATTATATTGAGTATTTGAGTATATATTAATGGGTTTGCATAATCATTGGCTAGTTTTGGAGCGTTGTGCATCGATTCAAGTTTTTTGAAGGGCTCAGAAGCCGGTTATGAAATTACGGAGCAAGGTAAGTCTCCTTTCTAACCTTGTAAGAGGGAATTTACCCCATAGGTGAAATAAATCAATGTGTGCTCCTATTTGTGGGGGCTACGTACGCACGAGGTGACGAGAGTCCGTGCGGAGCTACTAATATGCTTAAGTTCGGGTAATCTAGGACCCAAAAGCATGCTTTACTTGTAATACTTGCAATCTTGTTGTCAATTTAAAGTGCTTAAATCATATCGAACTTTGTTAATAAATTTTTAAAAGGCTAGACATCGTTTTCTTGACTTTTAAAAGATAAATTACCTTTTTCCTTGGATAATTGCCCCTTGATGAATTCTTGATTGATTATTTGAATGTGTTATCTTTTGTGGAACGGGCCGAACGCCTCGGTAGATTAAATAGATGCATCTATGGTTCGTGCCATTCGACCTTCTGGCAGTGTACAGTTTAAATAATTGTTGGATCGGGTCGTATGACCTCGGCATGATTTGCGCATGCTTGTATTTCTTGCCTTGAAATTTATAAATAACGATATTGCCTCCCTGGTCTGAGATAAACTGATAATTTGATATGGCCTCTTTGGCCGGAGATATAATTGTTAAATAATGGGAGATAAAGATTTGGAGATTCCTTAATTATGAAAGAGCTGTTTACTTACTTCAGAATAATAGGCTTGCAACCGTATTAATTAATCCATGTCTAATTTAATGATATTATTCCGTTTATTTATAGCCCATAGTAAGTGTCGAAGTCGACCTCTCGTCACTTTTTCTTCAGGATTAGGCGAGATACTTAATGGGTACGCGTTGATTTACGTACTCATACTACACTTGCTACACATTTTTGTGTGCGGGTACACATATGTTTAGCGGCCTTGTGGGTATAGAGGCGCGATTAAGGCGGGGACTTAGGTGAGCTACATTCTATGAGACACTCCGCAGCCAGCAGAGTCTCCTTCAGAGTATTGTACTTTTCTTTCTGTCCAAATTTGTATTCTCGACAGTTACTGTATTTTATTTTAAATTCATATAAAAAGCTCATGCACTTGTGACACCAGGTTCTGGGATGATTATGGGATGTTCAGTATTGAAATTTGGAAAACATTGTTATTTATTCTGTAAATACATCTTTTACTTGATAAATTGAAGTAAATTTATGATTTCAAAAATTTTAAAATAAGAATTTAATTAACTATTAGTGTTGGCTTGCCTGATAGTGGTGTCCGGCGCCATCACGACCTTTAGCGGATTTTGGGTCGTGACAACATGGTATTAGAGCACTAGGTTCACTTAGGTCTCACGAGTCATGAGTGAGTCTAGTAGAGTCTTGCGGTTCGGTACGGAGACGTCTGTACTTATCTTCAAAAGGCTACAGGGATGTTAGGAGCACTTCCCTTCTTGATTCCTCATCGTGCGATTTGATTCCTTTGAGTCTCATGCCTTCATTTATTTCACATTCAATCTTATGCAACGTGAAGCGTTTGTTATAAATTGGGGATCGAGGAATTTTAATGGTACTACAGATGTGGTGCAGGATGTTTCTCCCTGCGTATTTGATTGGGCTATTGTCGTCGCCTTGCGGAAGGCCGTTCTGTCGTTGCAGCTCAGTATCAGTACTACCTAAGGTTTTGAGGTTAGGCATTGATTGTTATGACGATTCGTACGTTGCTATCGCACCGTGTCTGTGTAATGGTAGGATGCTTGTCTATGCGTCGAAACAGTGAATGACTTGGCAGGAGGTTTACTTAGTGCATGATTCAGAGATCTAGTATTTTATTTTTGGTGAAGGAAAGGCAATCGGACTATGAATGTTCAGGTTTGGGTTGACGGAGTAGCGAGACTTGGTATTTCGAGCATGGTGGAATTTTATCTGTGATGTGGTGTCGTCGCCCTGGATTGAATTTGTTAAGTTCGCCGATGTTATGGTCTTCATCAATTCGCCTTAGGGTAGAGTATTATAAATGGTGCCGGGAAAGCGGCTGTCTGAGGTCGTAGTGTGCAGTGGTTCAGGATCAAATCGGCATTCCTGGTATTGATGGCTCAAGGAAGATGATTTCTGGAAAGGTTTAAAGTTGGTAGCGATCTATCGGTTCAAGTGCTACAGAGGTAGATTTTTATTTAAGGCAACAACTGGGCAGCGAAGGATGAGGAAGGACATGTGGGAGGTGCCTTGCGATGGATAAACTTATGGAAGGCCAAGTGTGAGAAACAGGAGTCGGGTAGTTACTTAAAGGAGTAAGTTTGACCAAAGTGGAAGAGTGGCAGAGTAGCATGTGGGTTCTGTGATAGGATAGCTACACGCCTTGAGGAAGGTTCAGAGTGATTTGAGAATTATGGTGGACAGTGACTGGGTCTACGGACTTAATTTGAAATATTGGCTATTATACGGCGGGAGATTGGATACAACATAAAGGAGTTGCTTGATAGGAAGAAGGATACAACATGACTTTGGATTGGAATGTATTGTCGCACCTTTAGTTGACGTCCATGAGGAGTGAACGGACTGGTGCAGCTGGTGATTGACCTCGGACTCAGGATGATCTACTGATTTCGTAGTAATTATACCCAGTGTAGCGACGTTGGAATATGTCGGCATGTAATTTCCACAGGTGGGTTATCTCTGTGAGCAAGTTAGCGGTCGCATGGTGTTGACAAAACTTCTGTGGAGGATTCTACCGGCTACCCGGTAAGAGATTGAATATGTAACTGTGGCTAGTCGGAGTGTTCATTAAAGGTTAATAGAAGGATTTTGAGGAAGTTGGCAGGTCGATTGTGCAAGATCATGTCAATAGGAGATAAGGAACCTAGGTGGGTTCCAGGGTCATGCGATGGTAGCTCCAGGCTAAGTGGGAGAGCCCCACCGTCTATGATTGGATTGTGTAATTGTCAACTAGTGCGGTTTCTGGTTATTAGTGTATTAATGGGTCGATATGACTAAGGGAAGAGAACATCAGCAGTAAGTTGAGCAAAGGATTTGAGGAATGTGTGCTATATTTGGCCTTATCAATTCGTGTTCAGGTTTGGAGAAGACTCAGAGTTTATGTTTCGTGTAGATGTGATGTACAAGGAAGATGATTCGGCCAGGTGCTTCTTTGAGAGGGTGCTCATGTGCTAGAAGAGCCTTGGAGTTGATTATATTCGGGACCAAGTCAAAGTAGGTGACTCTCAATAACGGTCCTAGTAAATTCAAAAGTTAAGATGTGCGTCTAAGGATTTCGAGTCCATAGTATGGTTGAATATCGAGCTTTTGCAGCGGAATATAATAAAGGATCTTGGAGTGTTCTTTGTTACCTTTGGCCTACGGGGTATCATGTGAGGAAGGGGAGCATGTAACTTTGGATTTGTAGAAGAATCATCAAAATGGGTGTATCAGTTGAAGACGCGATTATGCGCACAAGAAGGGTATGAAATGGTTCGTGGGTTTTGGGGACAATGTGGTCTCGTGAAATGGGGTCACTCGGGATGAGTGCGCATTAAGTTTGATATATTGATAAGGGAGCTTTTGTTATTTCTAAGGAAGATTCAAAGTAAATTAGGAGAAGTCGGGTTTGGTTAGCAATGGTTAAATTGGCATGATGGTGGCAATGATCAGTTCCTTCAGCGTATTGAGTTATGCATGTGATTTGTGGCGGTACGTGCGAGGTTTGACGGCCGCCGTAACTGATTTTATTTGGGGGCAATCGAGCATTATGGCATGTTATGTGTAGACAGATCCCGGAAGGATTATGGTGGTTTAAACCACTACTCGAGGTTGGTATTTTCTATGGTCATGGGAATTTGGCTGCGTGTTGCAATGGTTCTCTTGAAATGAGCTAAGTAAAATGTTTCTATATGATGAAGTGTTTACCCTATTAGTGGTTCCGAAGTTATGATGAAATTTTTGGTGCTCTAGCGCATTGGCACGATTAAGTGCGGTGATTAGCATGGGATTTGGAAGTTGAGGATCTAAGGTTGCGGTTCGGTGTTGACAAGAATGTCACGAGCTCAGATGAGCGAGAAAGGATTCAAATGGTTAGAGTAAGCTGGTATTGTCTTTAGCGTCATCTGAGATCGGTGTCCTGTGCAAGAGGCTTTGAGTAATGATTTCGAATTTTTTGTTTGCTTTACAATGTTTGTCCGGCCGGTGGTATGGATGTGCAGACTTGTTATCTAGTGCGGAAGGTCGTGGGAGCACGTTCCACGGGAAGGTTGTATAAGTATGACATGTAGTCACTTGATCGATCGAAGATTGGAACCAAGTATGGAGATTGCAGTACTATTGTTCATGTGAGAATTTATGTCTGGAGGACGCTCGGTTCGTCTAGTGGTGGACTGTGGAAGCTTGTCCCGATTATGATGGTTGCTCTTGTGTATTATGGGAAAAGGGTTATTATAGATCCTTGAAAGGTTATTAGCCTAGTACGATGCGATCAGTATCGGCTTGAGGTCTGTGGATGGATTTAAAAGTGAATATGGCCTCTATGTCAGGCCGGATGTGTTCATTTCGGTATAGCGCTCCTTATGGAGGGGTATTCGGACGTTGGGTGTTATTTCGTCGTTGGCTATTTCATGTAATACTATATTATGTTGTGTGAGTTGTGAAATGGCTTGTTAAGTTCATATGTGTTGAGGTTCCGCGTAGCGATGATGTTATGTGGGCAGGATGGCTCAGGAGATTCAGATCATATATCGCACCTTAGTTGTGCTTGACTTTTGTAGCGCAATGGCACTATCTATCTCCCCAGGGATGGTATTATGCACTTAGCGTGCTCGTGGCCGATATTCGGGTATTTTGTAATAATGAGCATTCTAGCTCTGTAAGTATCTCCTTATATAGATTTTATGTTCGGATCGGGTTGCGTGCCGCAACAGTGTGATGTTGAGTACGGTCCCTTATATCTATTTTTGTGTGTTTTGTTTTCCATTTTCTGAGGAAGGTTCATAACGTCTTTTTGGGTGTCTAGTTAGTTACGTAGGTTGAGTAGTTCCTTCCAGAGTTTGTTTTCCTTATGTATTACATTCAAGTTTGTAGTTTGTCGGCACATTATGGCATCATATGAGATTTTTGGCAGAGTCTGAGGTGGCTTATTGCCTGGGTAGCTTATCCTGGGAGAGACGGGATTATTGGACCCGGGGTCAGTGTAATCAGATCGGTATTAGGCATAGTTAAAGAGTAAATATCGGTATTCAGTCCAGAATGAAGCAATGGTTCTTGTCAAAGAGGAGAAACTCAATGAATGGTCGACTCGGCAGTTGGTTGTAAATTTCTATGCATCTTTTCCGCTGCGGCAGCATTTCAAGAGTTGGAGCAGGACATGTATGTGGCATGAGGTGTGTTGTGGACATCAGGTTCGTGGAATTTCGGCTATTGTTATCATAGGATGTTATTATGGTCATGGGAATTATGCGGTGCATGGTGTCAATTCAGTAAAGGTATGCAGTCATGTTTCGGTACGTCGTGTGGTGATTGATACAGTGATCGAATGTTGGAAACAGGCCTAGCAGGAGATTCCGGATGTTGGAATTTGGCTCTAAGGCTAGTTTGACTAAACAAAAGGGGAATCTTCAGATTTGCTCGAGCCAGTGTGCTCAACAGAGTTGTGGTAGCACGGGTAGGTGCACGAGGTGCTAATCAGTGATTTCGGACAACTCCAGCGCAGTTCTTAGCACGTTCGAGGACGAACGTATGTTTAAGTGGGAGAGAATGTAACGACCCGACCGGTCGTTTTGACCTCCAGCATGTGTTCGGCGGTTTGAGGCCTTGAGTAGCTTCACTTCAAGTATTATGACTTGTACACATGGTCGAAATTTAATTTTGAGAAGTTCGGAGCTGATTTGGAAAGAAAATTCTCACTTCGAAAGCCTTAAGTTGAAAGAATTGACTAAGGTTGGAATTTAGAGTAAATGGCCTCAGAATCGGGATTTGAAGGTTCCAGCAAGTTCGTATGATGATTTCGGACTTGGGCGTATGTTCGGAAAGGGTTTTAGATGCCCCGGGAGCGTTTCAACACCTATTGTGGAAGTTAGCATTTTGGAAGGATTTCCATAAATTTGGGTTGAAGTGCATTTCGATGTTATCGATGTTCGTTTGGAATTCAAAGTATGAGAATAGCTCCGTATAGTGATTCCGGTATTGGGAGCGCCTCCGGAAGTGGATTTGGAGGTCCGTAGGTCATTTTGGAGTCGTTTGGCGAAAGTTAGAAATTGAAGGTTTTTGAGAAATTTGACCGGAAGTGGACTTTTTGATATCAAGGTCGGATTCCGATTCCGGAAGTTGGAGTGGGTCCTTAATGTCAATTATGACTTGTGTGCAAAATTTGAGGTCAATCGGACGTGATTTGATAGGTTTCGGCATCGATTGTAGAAGTTGAAGTTTCAAAGTTCATTAAGCTTGGAATGGGGCGCGATTCATGAATTCGATGTTGTTTGATGTGATTTGAAGGCTCGACTAAGTTCGTAATGTGTTTTGAGACGTGTTGGTATAATTGGTTGAGGTCTCGAGGGCCTCAGGTGGATTCCGGATGGTTAACGGATCGAGTTTGGACTTGGAAGAAAAGATGAGGTAGCTGATATCTGGTGTGATCGCACCTATGCAATAGAGGTCGCAGGTGCGAGCCAGTGGTCGCAGGTGCAGTTTGGGCGAAGCTGGGCAATGATCGTAGGTGCGAAGGGTTGTCCGCACCTGCGAGGTCGCAGATGCGGAGGTGCATCGCAGGTGCGAGAGTGATAGAAGGGTCTGGGAGCGCAGGTGCGAGGTTATGTCCACACCTGCGAAGGCGCAGATGCGGAAGGAAAGGCGCAGGTGCGGAGTCTTGCTAGGCAGAGGGAATACGCATGTGCGAGGTTTTGGCCGCACCAGCGAAGCCGCAGGGGGGCTATTTTTCTCCCATTTTCATTTGGTTTGGACGATTTTGGAGAGCTTCATGGGGAGATTTTCATCAAGCGATTATAGGTAAGTGGTTTCTTCCCATTATGAGTTAAATACGTGAATTATACATGGATTGGAACATGAAAATTAGTATAAATTGTGGGGTTTTGGTAGAAGACCTAGAATTTTGGTATTTTTGGATTTTGACCACGAAATTGGGCATGGAATTGAGAATAAACTATATATTTGAGTTCGTGAGGTTATGGATTAAGTTTATCTTCGAAAATTTTCGGAATCTGGGCACGTGGGCCCGAGGGTGATTTTTATCGACTTTTCGATCGGGGGTTAGAAATTGTTATAAATGGGATTATATTGAGTATTTGAGTATATATTAATGGGTTTGCATAATCATTGGCTAGTTTTGGAGCATTGTGCATCGATTCAAGTTGTTTGAAGTGCTCGGAAGCCGGTTATAGAATTACGGAGCGAGGTAAGTCTCCTTTCTAACCTTGTAAGAGGGAATTTACCCCATAGGTGAAATAAATCAATGTGTGCTCCTATTTGTGGGGGCTACGTACGCACGAGGTGACGAAAGTCCGTGCGTAGCTACTAATATGCTTAAGTTCGGGTAGTCTAGGACCCAAAAACATGCTTTACTTGTAATACTTGCAATCTTGTTGTCAATTTAAAGTGCTTAAATCATATCGAACTTTGTTAATAAATTTCTAAAAGGCTAGACATCATTTTCTTGACTTTTAAAAGAGAAATTGCCTTTTTCCTTGGATAATTGCCCCTTGATGAATTCTTGATTGATTATTTGAATGTGTTATCTTTTGTGGAACGGGTTGAATGCCTCGGTAGATTAAATAGATGCATCTATGGTTCGCGTCATTCGACCCTCTGGCAGTGCACAGTTTAAATATTTGTTGGATCGGGTCGTACGACCTCGGCATGATTTGCGCACGCTTGTATTGCTTGCCTTGAAATTTATAAATAACAATATTGCCTCCCTGGTCTGAGATAAATTGATAATTTAATATGGCCTCATTGGCTTGAGATATAATCATTAAATAATGGGAGATAAAGATTTGGAGATTCCTTAATTATGAAAGAATTGTTTACTTACTTCAGAATAATGGGCTTGCAACCGTATTAGTTAATCCATGTCTAATTTAATGATATTATTCCATTTATTTATAGCCCATAGTAATTATCGAAGTCGACCCCTCGTCACTACTTCTTCGAGGTTAGGTGGGATACTTACTGGGTATGCGTTGATTTACGTACTCATACTACACTTGCTGCACATTTTTGTGTGCAGGTACACATATGTTTAGCGGCCTTATGGGCGCAGAGGCGTGATTATGGCGGGGACTTAGGTGAGTTTCATTCTATACGACGCTCCGCAGCCAGCAGAGTCTCCTTCAGAGTATTGTACTTTCCTTCCTGTCCTAATTTGTGTTCCGGACAGTTACTGTATTTTATTTTAAATTCATAGAAAAGGCTCATGCACTTGTGACACCGGGTTCTGGGATGATTATGGGATGTTCAGTATTGAAATTTGGAAAACATTGTTATTTATTCTGTAAATACATCTCTTACTTGATAAATTGAAGTAAATTTACGATTTCAAAAATATTAAAATAAGAAT
This sequence comes from Nicotiana tabacum, assembly GCF_000715075.1. Lineage (NCBI taxonomy): Eukaryota > Viridiplantae > Streptophyta > Magnoliopsida > Solanales > Solanaceae > Nicotiana > Nicotiana tabacum. The sequence continues at coordinate 19,756,297 of NC_134098.1, forward strand.
TTAATTTACTATTAGTTTTGGCTTGCCTGACATTGGTGTCCAGTGCCATCACGACCTTTAGCGGATTTTGGGTCGTGACAAGACTACCTTCTTAACCAACAAATGAGTTCTGAAAATGATCATCTACACTAGTATGACTCTCCCCACGCACAGTCCACACATAATAGTTTTTCATAAACCCCTTCTTATACAAATGAACAGTAACAATATTGGGCCCCAATAACTTAAGACACTTGCATTTCACACAGGGGCACCTAATCGTCTCGTCGATAAGGAAATCATCAAGTGTCTTTGTCTTAGCAATAAAGCTGGCAACCCCCTTCTATAAATTCATCTCGCAATACTGTACGATTCGGATGATTCCTATCATACATCCATATACGATGCCCAAATTCCATCTACATAAAGAAGAGAATTAGAAATTGAAATATATTTATGTTATTACACTAACTAATAAATTTTATTGTATTCTTCAAAGGTCACTTATCTAAATAGTTTAATTATATATTTTAGTGTAATCAGATATTTATCCATTTTATTTAGTAATCTAAAAAGGATTTTTGCATTTATCCAAATTCATTAGTAAACTCAAAGGGATCCTTAAACTTAATTCAATTTCAAACTAATGAATTTCTTATATTTAATCAACTTTAATTTTACAATCATTTTATATGCTTACTTTACTATTGTTAAAATCATACTAACTACATCACATTTCATAAGTTTGCCCACGGGCTTTATTGTTATCAAACAAAAGAAATAGTCGTAATTAACAAATATTTAAACTATTTCAACATATAAAAACTAAAGAATTCAAATAGCATATAAAAATTAAGGCATTTAATTTAAATAGCATAATTGTTTAATATAAAGTAAAAGAAATTCAAATATTTGGGATCTACAATAACAATTATGCAAAAGAATTGACTAATCTGCAAGAACAATTTAATAATTTACCAACTAATTTTTAACAATTCAACCAATTTTCCTAGCAATTAAGCCATAGAAAAATTTCCAAAAAATTAAAACTAACCTTGCTATGAAGAAATCTACAGCTGGACGAGGTGAAGATGGGGGTGGCTGCTACAACTCAAAACTTGTGGACATGCCGCTATAAAAAAAAAGTTAGGGTTCGATCCTTGGATTCTGCCATGACCATGGAGAATTCAAGGGCTCCTGCCGCGAGAGAGAAGAAGAAGAAGAGAGGAGAAAGTGATATACCTTGGAGAAGGGAGATTGTGGAAGTGTGGAGAAGCTCAAATTCTCTGATGGGGCGGAGGTGGGAGGTGGGAGGCGAAGGTAAAATGAGAGGGGAAAAAGAAGAAAGAGAGGAAGAGAATAGAAGATAGACGGGGAGGGGGTTTTTTTAAAATGATTTTCGACCGATTCGGTCGGAAAAATAAAATATTATATAATTTACAAAATCTTTCCGACCGATTTGGTCAGTAAAAGCACTGACAAGTTCGACTTTGGAATTCACAGCAATTTTTGACCATATAGGTCGGAATATTTTTAAAAAATTGTTTTTATTTTAATTTTTTCCGACCAATTCAATCGAAAATTTAAATCTAGTCAAACTCAAAAATTTTGACTTTTATTGACCACGAAATCGGTTGGAAATTTAATTCCCGCAAATTTGCGCCAAAATTAGCGACCAAAATAGTCGGTACAAGGATGAAATATTTGAATAAAAAAATAAATAATTTTTTTTGGCTATTTCTGACTAAAACAGTTGCAAATTTCCGACCTCTTTTTCCAGTCGGAATTTTGGCATTTTCTAGCAGTGGTAATAGTAACCTCCCACATGCATACGTCGTAGCAAGCCATTTATACCAGTTCAGGAGTATGAAACTTAATATTCATTGATCATGCACATATATTCTTGTATATCTGCTTTCATTGTGATATTGAGCCTGTGACCATGCCGGACGGATTTTGATATTGAGCTTGTGATCATGCCGGGTGGATTGTGATATTGAGCATGTGATCATACCGGGCGAATTGTGATATTGAGCCTATGACCACGTCGAGCGGATTGTGATAGTGAGCGTGTGATCATGTCGGGCAGATTGATATATTGTAACGATCCGATCGATCGTTTTGGGTATTTGCATTAATATAGGTGGTTTGAGGTCTTGACTAGTTTCATGTCTTGTATTATGATTTGCGTGTATCTTTGGTCTTGGTTTTTGAGTGGTTCGGGATTGATTTGGAAGAATTATTCTCATTTTAGAAGCTTTAAGTTGGAAGAGTTGACTAAGCTTTTGTGTATTTGACCACGGATCAGAGTTTGATGGTTCCGTTAGGTCTGGATGGTGATTTTAGACTTGGGCGTATGTATGGATTTGCATTTGGATGTTTCTATAAGGTTTCAGCTCTATTTGGCGAAAGTTGACAATTTGAAGGTCTGGAAAGTTTATAGGTTTGACCAGGAGTTGACTTTGATATTATCGGGTTCAGATTGTTGTTCCGGAAGTTGGAATATGTTTGTTATGTCATTTGGAACTTGTGTGCAAAGTTTGGTTGTGATCAGAGTTGGTTAGGCATGAATCAGACACTTGGTTGGAAGTTTAGAAGTTTATGAACTTAAGAGAGTTTAACATGTGATTTAGTCTTTGATTCTTTGATGTGATATTTCCGTATGTGTTTTGAGACATTGTATAGGTCCGGATAATAGTTATGCACCTGTTGGGATGATAGGACAGGGTCCTGAGAGGTTCGGGTGAGTTTTGAATATGTTTGAGCATTTCGGCACCTTGATGATGTTCTGGGGATGTAGGAGTGCGGAGGGCACTTTTTAGAGTGTTGAGGGCACTTTTGGAGTGCTGAGGCAAAGACTCAAGTGCGGCCACAAACCCCAAAGTGCGGAGGCATTGGTCAAAGTGCGGACCGCACTGAGGGCCGCAGCAGAAAATCTGCAGGTTTGTTGGTCCGATTTTGGGAGCTCATATCTCTCAATCTATGAAGAATTTGGGAAAGTTACAGAAACAAAACGTGTAGCTCTTTGAGTCTTGTTTTCATAAAATCAAACCGTTCATTATTTGGACATTTGTATAGAAAGTTATGGTCACTTTACTGAAAACTGGTAGTGCAATTACTACTGAAGTGTGACTACACAATATGGATTGCGGCTGCAGAACTTGGAAGTGCGGACCACAAAACAAAAAGTGTGGTCAGCACTGTGTGAGATCAAGGGTGTGTTTGGTATAAAGAAAAATATTTTCTGAAAAATATTTTCAATTTTTCCATGTTTGGTTGGCTTAAATATTTTCCTCATAAACTCATTTCCTCCAATTGGAGGAACTATCAAGAGAAGGGAAAATATTTTCCAAAACTTTTCTTCAACTTTCCCCGCCCTATTCCCAATCCCCACCAACCCCCCACACCTACCCCACCCCATCCACCCCCACCACACCCACCCGCCCTCCCCCCAACTCTGCCCTAACCCCACCCTAAATAGAAATATTATTAAGAATACTTTTTCCATGTTGTAGATAGAGTACTTTCTTTTTTCATTTCAACAAAATGAGTATTTTTTTCATGATATAAAAAAGGTATTTTGTTTCATTTCAATAAAAAAAATACTTTCTTTTCATGATGTAGAAAAAGTATTTTTTTTCATTTCAACAAAATAATGTAGTAAAAAGTATCTTCTTTCATTTCAACAAAAAAAAAAGTACTTTCTTTTCATGATGTTGAAAAAGTATTTTCTCTCATTTCAACAAAATGATGTAGTAAAAAATATATTCTTTCATTTCAACAAAAAAAGTACTTTCTGTTCATGAAGTAGAAAACGTATTTTCTTTCATTTCAACAAAATGATGTAGTAAAAAGTATTCTCTTTCATTTCAACAAAATGAGTATTTTCTTTTCATGATGTAAAAAAATATTTTCTTTCATTTCAACAAAAAAATACCTTCTTTAATGATGTAGGAAAAGTATTTTCTTTCGTTTCAACAAAATAATGTAGTAAAAAGTATTTTATTTATTTTAACAAAATGAGTATTTTCTTTTATTTTAACAAAATGAATACTTTTTTCATGTTGTAGAAAGAGTACTTTCTTTTTCAACCAAAAAAGAGAGTATTTTTTTAGGTTATGTAGCACAAATTTTAACATTATTTTTGAGTGAAAAAGTAAAGCAGCACCTTAGTCCCTTTTGGGTTTGTATGAATTTTTAAAAGAATAATTAAATTATTGAAGAAAATAGAGTCCTGAAAACGTAGGGTATTTTGGGTTTGGAGGGGGGGGAGGGGGAGCACAGGAAGCATTAGGATTTGGGGGAAGAGGGGAAGGGGGAGCACAGGAAGCATGAGGATTTGGGGGAAGGGGGTGGTAAGGAAAGTAGCATAAAAAAATATTTTTAAAAAAAATATTTTCTACGACAACTGCTCTCGAAGCTCTCACGAAGCCTTTAACGGTTGCTCCGACCACTAGCCAGCCTCCTCTTGAGGCTGGTCAATTGTCCCTACTATCCCCACAGATCCTCCAAACATGTATAAACCCAAACACAATCCAAAACTATGCGCAATTCGTGAAACCTAATGCATTAAATACTGCCATGCAAACTATACCCCACGTATCCCTAAAACCAGTAGAATATCTACACGGTGAACCCATTGTACGCTGGAAGAACACGGAAGTAAGGCAATCCATTGCACAACAAGGATTACAACTTGTTGTTCTTGGCAAGTTTTCATATGGAAAACTTGTTATTCAAGAGTTGCGCAAAGTTATTCCTATTCAATGTGAACTAAAAGGTCCCTGCTCGATTGGATTAATTGAAGATTCTCATGTTCTTATTAAGTTATCACTGATGGAGGATTATATTCATCTCTTATCGAAGCCAACATTCTATTTGAAGGCTCAAAGGGATTTGTGGCAAATGAGGTGCACTAAATGGAGCCCATGGTGGAAGCCTGAAAAAGAGAGACCAATTGCAATAGCTTGGATATCCTTTCTGGACTTGCCTCATAAATGTTTGGTAAGGAGTTCGTATTTTCATTAGCTAGGGCAGTTGGTAGATCATTACATGTAGATATGGCAACTCAAAATGGTACAAGGCCAAGTTGTGCTAAAGTTAAAGTAGATGTGAATTTACTTGATAAATTTCCTCAAAGAATTAAGATTGTTGAGGAAGAAGATGAATTTGGCCCAGAAGAATCGAAGTGGATCAAAATAAAGTATGATTATGTGCCTAAATATTGCAAAACGTGCAAGAGCAAGGCCATAATGAGCAGGAGTGTTGGATCATTCATCCAGAACTGCACAAGAAATTTGAGGAAGTTGTTGAGGATCAAGGCAAAGGTAAGGAGGCAATTGGAACAACAACTAACTCTACAAAGGTGTTATCAAGTGGAAAGGTGCTTGGGAAGCTAATTCCTAACCCTACAAGGCAGGAATAGATGCAGCGGAGGCAAAATAAGTATAAACAAAACAAGCAAGGTTATATCATTGATAATGCTAAGGGGAATGAAGATGACAAGTTGAAGGAGAAGACCAATGAGGAGGCAGTAGCTACTAAAAACTCTTTTGATGTCTTGGAAGCTGATGAAGTTGGCCAACCTGTTTTAAGGATTACTGATAGCAAGGAGGATGGTAATGAAACTGCTAAGAGTAAGAAGAAACAACTGGAGCCTCAAGTTAAAAGTCCAGTGCAAAATAGTAAAAAGGTTTCAATGGTGAAGCAAGGTGAAATTGAAGAGAACAAACGAGTAAAAAGGGAAGTTGTATTGAATGTGGAAAATAATGAGAATGCTAAAGCTAATAATTCGAACAATGTGAATCCTAGACCTACTGGGAGTACTAGTCCAAAGGCGAATGGAGATCATAATGTGACTAAGGAGGATCCTTCTAATCCTGTCGAAACTAGGATTGAGGAAGTAAATAAAAAGGAGTCAAATTTGGACTGGGTGCATAGGCATTTTGGTACGAGAAAAGAAGACATGAAGCAGCTCTGTGTCACCATTAACCACTCATGTCATGAGATTCCATCTCAAACTTTTTGAAGATCCAGGCAAGAATGGGGAAAATTATGAAGTCAATTTTGGGAGGTCTTTATGGAGTGATGAGGTGGAGACTATGGAATATCAAACATGTGCAAAAGTTAGCTCAAGCAACAAGGAAAATAGAGGCAAAAGTCAAGTTCAATCTGCAAGCAGAGTGAACCCTATTGCTCCAGTAAACCCTAGTTTACTGGAAACTAAGGTTAATGGGAGTCAAATCCCTAACAAGAAGCAACAAATTTGTCAACTGGAGGTGATACATGAGCACTAACTAAAGCTAGAACAACTGGAGGAACAACTGTGGAAGTTGTAGCTAAGAAGAAGATTAATGCAACAGTAAACCCTAATAGAGCTGTTGAGGTTTTGGCTAATGTTGAAGGTGATCCATTGGAGCTTTCAGGTGGTGATTAGGTTGGGAATTTCCATGATAAGGTATTACATGATACAGTGAGGTCAGAACATGAAACAACTGATGGCAAGCCTAAGGAATCCAATGGAACAGTAATTCTAGTGTCTACCGCTACAGTAAACTCTAATCTGGGTTCAGTCTTTGAATTGCAATTCAAGGTGATGCAGGAGGCTTTAGGAGTAATGGAACAACATAACGATGGATTGAAGGAGGAGACTAGGGTATCACATGTGCAGGCCATTATTCCTAAGGCTTCAGGTGCAATTGGGGCATTGCCAGTGGCATGTGCCTTAGGAACTGTGCAGCCTATGCAGCTTCAAATCAATGTCCCATTGAAGTCACCTAACCAAATACTACATGACATTATCACTCATAATGTAGCACCTGTGGATCGTTAGAATGTAGAGGTAGCACAAGGTGTGACTGAGGAAGAGGGAGAAGATGAATCTACTACATGCAATTTCAAGGCAGTTGCTAGAGATGTTGACTTATCTCCAAAAGTTGCTAATAGAAGTGGTAAGAAGGTCAAGAAGCATGTTCAAGTTAAATAAGTACCTAAACCTACAAGAATTATACCCAATAGAGCAGTCTCAGTTACTAAATGATGATCAAGGCCTTGATATGGAACATAAGGTCTGTTAAAACTCAACAGGCCATTCAAAGAGTGATCAATATGCATAGGGAACATGGTTTCTTTGTGTTTGCTTTGATGGAACCTTTTCAGAACTCAAGACATATTCAAAGATACAGTAGAAGACTTAATATGGATGTTGCTATGTCTAACATTAATGGATGTTGTATTGTGGGAACTAGTGATAAAGACTGAACAACAGGTGACTATCAAACTATATCATTAGGATATTGGCCAATACATCATGTTTACTTTTGTATATATTAAATGTTCTTTACTTGAGAGGCTGGAATTGTGGGATAATCTGTATTATCTTGCAAGTGATATGGATTTGCCTTGGTTGTTGGTGGTGATTTCAATGTTGTGCTACATGAAGATGAGAAGATTGGGGGACTGCCAGTTCACCCTCCTGAATATGAAAACTTTGCTTGTTGTGTGAACTCTTGTGGGCTGTTTGATTTAGGCTACAAAGGAAGTCCATTCACCTGGTGAAATGGTAGAACAAATGATGAGTGTATCTTTAAGAGGCTGGATAGAGTTTTTGTGAACTTACCATTCCAGAATTTATTCCCTACCTTTGATGTTGAACAACTTATTAAGACTGGATCAGATCATGCTCCTCTATTCATGAGTTATGGTGAACAAGCTACTAACTTCATCAAGCCTTTTAAGTTCCTGAACTTCTGGACCAAGCATGAAACACTTAAGGAGGTGGTTAGGAAGAACTGGATTGCTGACTTTATTAGAGATCCATATCTCATGTTCAAGAAAAAGCTAAAGAGGGTGAATATTGCGCTATCTAAATGGAGCAAGAAGACATATGGAGACATATTCAAACAACTTGCTATTAGGGAAGACATTGTGAAGGTGAAGGCGATGCTTTTTGAAGAAGAACCTACAGTTGAGAATAGAATTGTGCTTCAAAAAGAACAAGCTAAATTGAAGAGCAATAATGGAAATAGAAGGCTTGGATGGCATGGTTTACTGAAGGAGATAGGAATACAATATTCTTCCACAATAATGTTAATGACAAGAGACAGAAGCTGCAAGTAAAAAGAATACAAAAAGGGGATGGAGTCTGGGTTGAAAGCCAAGATAATATGGTTGTTGCTGCTGTGGAATTCTACCAGAGGCAATTCACTAAAGAAGTTGATCCTACTGACTTCACTCTACTAGACAATGTGCCTGGTATGGTGACTATGGAGCAAAATCTGGAATTAGGTAGGTATCCTACTCTTGAAGAAGTCAAGGTTGTTGTGTTTGAACTTAGTGGGGAGAGTGCTCGTGGTCCTGATGGATTCACTAGTATTTTCTATCAAGTATGTTCGGACATCATTGGTGTTGATATTCATAACATAGTATTGCACTTCTTTGGGGGAACACCACTTCCTAAATCTATTACACATACTAATCTTGTGTTACTTCCAAAAAAGTCAATGATTCTAACTTTCTCAGATTTAAGGCCCATAAGGTTGAGCAATTTTATCAACAAGGTGATGTCTAGAGTCCTACATGATAGACTGGAGAATTTCTTGCCTTCTTTGATATCCTCCAACCAGTCCGGCTTTGTTAAGGGAAGAAGTATTTTTGAAAACATACTCCTCACTCAGGAGATTGTTAGTGACATTAGGTTAAGGGTCAAGCCTGCCAATGTAGTGATTAAATTGGACATGGCTAAAGCATATGATAGGGTGTCTTCGAAGTACTTGCTTCATATGTTAAGAAAGATGGGATTTGCTAAACATTTAATCATCATAATATGGAATTTGTTGTCAAATAACTAGTACTCAATCTTGGTGAATGACCATTCTTCGGGCTTCTTTCAGTCTACTAGAGGGGTGAAGTAAGGAGATCCATTATGTCCTGCATTATTCATACTGTCAGCAGAAGTCTTGTCTAGATCATTGAACAAATTGTTTGATGACACATCTTTTAGGGGTTTTGGAATGCCAAAGTGGACTGATCCATTGAACCATCGTGCATATGCTGATGATACAATTATCTTTGCCTCAGCTCATCCAGATTCATTGAAGAAGATCATGGCAGTGTTGTGTGGATATGAGAATATCTCAGGCCAGCTCATCAACAAGGCAAAGAGTTCCTACTATATGCATTCTAAGGTGGCAACTGCTTTGGTTCAAACAATTGGTGATATCACAGGCTTTACTAAGGGTGCATTCCCTTTCATCTACTTAGGGTGTCCAATATTCTATACTAGGAGAAAGAAAGACTACTATGATTATCTTATAAAGAAGGTAAAGGCCAATATGCACTCATGGAAAGGAAAGTTGTTGTCTTATGAAGGCAAGGCTACACTAATCAGTAATGTGATTCAAAGCATGCCAGTGCACTTACTTTCAGTTCTAGATCCTCCCAAAAATATATTGGAACATTTGCATAAATTATTTACAAGATTCTTCTGGAGAAATAAGAAAGAGGGGAGGAGTAGACATTGGTCCTCACGGTAGAAGCTTTGTCTCATAAAGGAGGAAGGAGGGTTAGGCTTCAGATCCTTGTTTGATGTATCTAGGGCACTGTTTGCAAAGTTGTGGTGGAGATTTAGGATTACAAAGTCATTGTGGTCAAATTTTATGTGGAATACATGTTGCAATAAGGAAATACCAACAATGGTATAATTTAGGCAAGGTTCTCATGTTTGGAGGCAAATGTTAAAAGCTAGGAAAGATGTGGAGCATGAGATTTGGTGGGAGATGAAGAGTGGTACTACAAATGTTTGGCATGAAAACTGGACTGGATTAAGAGCTTTATATCATGTAGTTCCACCTAATTTTCACATCAATGACGACTTACAAGAAGTGGCAGACTTGAGGCAAGGGGATGACTGGAATGAGCAGTTGATTGAACAATCCTTTCCTAGGGATATTGCAGAACATATTATACAGGTGTAGTTTGAAGACACTGGAGGTTATTGGGACAAGCCTTGGTAGAGACTTACAACTTCAGGCAAGTTCACAGTCAGTAGTGCATGGCAACTAGTGATACATAGGGCAAACCCTAATCAATAATTCAAGCATATGTGGATTAAAGGTCTGCCCTTCAAGATTTCGTTCTTTCTTTGGAGGCTATGGAGATTCAAATTGGCTACTGATGACTTGTGGAGGTATATATGTATGTATGTATGTATATATATATATATATATATATATATATATCTAGGTGTTGGTGTTGTCAATCTCCACAAGAGGAAAGCTTTGACCACTTGTACCTATCAGGTCATACTGCCACTAGTGTGTGGAAGACATTTATGAATGCAACAGGGATTAATGTTCAGCTCATACAGGTGCATTAAGTGATTAGGGAATAGTGGTAAGATACATGTTGTCCAAAATTGAAACCATGATATCAAGTTGTGCCAGCAATTGTCACTTGGGAGTTGTGAATGATGAGAAACACAAATAGAAATGGGGGATCAATGTCTGTTAATAGAGTGATTCATGAGATTAACAACTCTACACTTCTTAGCTAAACCTAGATACAGTTGGTTGCCTAATATTCCCTGTCTTTGGCCGGATATGGTTAAGTGTTTTTAGGGTTACAAGCCAGTGATAGTGACTAGAAGGGTAACTTGGCAATTGCATTATGATGGCTAGTATAAGTGCAATACTGATGGTGCCTTAAGAGGCAATCCGGGTCCTAGTTCATTAGGTTTCTGTGTGAGAGATAGTACAAGAGGCTTGGTGTATGCAAGAGCACAGCAACTGGATGACACAACCAATATTATAGCTAAGGCAAAGGCAATTGAAGCAGGTTTAACATATTGTGTGGCTCAGGACCTTCACCCTCTCATCATGGAAACTGATTCAATGGGGATGAATAAGATAATTGAATGTGATTGGGATATACCATGGTATATTGTGGATGAAGTTAAGAGTATAAAGGAGATGATGGAGCAATTTAATGTGATATTCCAGCATGTGTTAAGGGAAGGCAACACTACGACATATATTTTAGCTAACTTTGTGTTTTCTTTTGTAGGTATAATCACTTTCCAATCCTTTTCTGAACTTCCTAGTGTAGGGAAGAGACTACTAAATAAGGACAAGGCCCAAACCCCAAATCTTAGGGTAAGGGTGGCAAAGAGAAAAGCTCCTAATTGATGACTATATTTGTATTTCTACTGCCTATTGTTGTTTTTTCTTATTTCTGTTGATGTGTATTGGTATGTGACTTTCTAGTGCTATTAGCATATAATCATGCTCATTCTGGTAGTCATCTGACAATGTACGGCTCTATTATAGCAAGCAGGAAGTCAATTGTCATTCCTATAAGTTCACAATGTGTTATACTAATTAGTTGTAGCTACTGGCATGCATCATGCAGGTGTGAGGTTGTCTTTTGGTTTAGTTTATGTTTACAGACTGCACCTACTACAACATTGCTTTATCTCCTATGGGTAAGTGTTGATATACATGGATTTCAATTGCTACTGTTTCAACTATTGTGTGTTTGTATAGTATCTTGGTACTTTCCGGTGGTATTAGTATGTTCTCATACTCAATGTGGAGGTGACATAGTACTGTATGAACGGGAAATGTTGATGTTCCAGTCTTGATCTGCTTGTATTATGTACATGGATAGCAGGCTTAGCTTTCCCTATGCTGCTGCACTGAACTGGAGTGTTACCATGCTCAATAAGGACTCCTATTTGATAGTTAACAACATGCTTTTGAACATTACAGAAGCTTCTAGAGACTGTCTTGGATGTCATGGTGCGATAAAATGTTCCTACACAATTTTGATGGATTTCTGTAGTATTGCTAAGAAGTGGTGTATTTTTCAGAGTCGCACATTTGTCTTCTCCCTTGGAATGCAAAATTGTGCACCTGGTGAGAGCTTGAGAGGTGATACTATGAGGCGTGCACTCTGCTTATGGACTTAATCACATCAACGTCCTATGGCAGTCTACTCATGCAAACTATGTAATAGTTGGTTTGTTTTCATATGTTTTAGTTGTTGTGGTTTTTCCTAGTAGTAGGTTGCTCGTTTTAGTATTCTGTTGGACAAATTATACAGGACTCATATATATATATATATATATATATATATATATATATATATATATATATAGCTACTAGGCATGCAGCCTAGTAGTATATTTGATAAAAAGACACTAAAAAGTATTCTCCGGAAAAATCTTTTCACTCACGAACCAAACATAAAAAAATAAGTGATAAAACCACTCATTTTTCAGGAAAATATTTTCCTTCATACCAAACACGCCCCAGATCTTGTACTATATAAATTAGATTTTTGGACTTTTATTTCATTCTTCACCACTTTAGAGACTTGGGAGCTCGAGTTAGAAGGGTTTCAACCCAGACCTTCGTCTACAAGATTGGGGTAAGTGATTCTAACATATACTATGAGATTTAAATGGATACATCACTAGATTTAGCATCAAAACATGGGACTTAACAAGAGAACCTAGAGGTTTTTGTCTAAACTTTTCTAAAGTGAACAATTGAATTTTGAACATTGATTCGGAGTCGGAATTGGATGATTTTGGTATGGTTGGACTCGTATCGGAATGGGTGTTCGGATTTTTTAAGTTTTGTTGGGTTCCAAGGTGCGGGCCTAGGGTTGACATTTTGGGTTCCATTAAAGATCAAAACTTTATTAACTAAAATTATTTCCTATGGCTTTTATTTATGATATTAAGTTATTTTGGCTAGATTCGAGCCGTCCGGAGGTTGTTTCACACAAAAAAGGCTTTTTAGAGTGTTGATTTAGCTTCTTTGAGGTAAGTATCTTGCCTAACTTTGTGTAGGAGAACTAGCATGTAAGAATTGGTTTGTTTGCACTATTTGAACTACGTGAAAGACGTGTACTCGAGGTGACTAGTGTGTGCACGGCTTTATATATGGATGTTTGACCGGTTTAGACTCTTAGGTTTCTTATATCCATTAAATTGAAGTTGTTCCATTATTTTATATCCTCCATTGTTAAATTTACTCTTATATTCTTTATTTGGAGTTGTTGGTTCATGTTCTATCTTCTATTGCCAAATATACTCATACATGCTTTCATTGTAATTGTTGCCTCTTTACTGTCATGTTATCTCCTCCGTAGTTGATTATCCTTATTTGAAGTTATTGTTACACGTTATCTCCTCCGTAGTTGATTATCCTTATTTGAAGTTATTGTTACATGTTATCTCCACCCTAGTTAATTATCCTTATTTGAAGTTATTGTTACATATTATCTCTTTAGTAGTTGGTTACCCTTATTTGAAGTCAAAGTTACATGTTATCTCTCTTATTGTTGAACTACTCTTACTTGAAGTCATTATTATATGTTATGTATTTTATTGTTGAGCTTATTCTTCTATTTTATTGTATTATTATAATTCTTGTGTTGATTTACTTGTCATACCCTCGTGTTATTATTGTTCTTGTTGTACTTAGTGTTGTTGATCCGTGGGCTGTGTGGTTGTGATATTGGAATTGTTATTGTGGAAACATTGTGGTATACGGGCACATATGATGCGGGTTGTTATATTATGTTATTATATTTTTGGCATATGTGGTATTGTTGAGAGGATTGTCGGGGTGTTCGCACGTGAGTTGTCCGTGCTATTGTTACTACTAATATTTGCACATGTGGCATGACAAGGTGGTCTATATATATTGGGTTTGCACATGTGGTGAGACAAGGTGAGATAATTATTATGCACGTGTGGAGAGATAAGGCGGGCATTTACTTTATTGTTGCCACGCAGCAAGACAAATGGGGCTATGTCGGGGATGATTTGGGATGGCCTGAGGGCATTGGAATTGATGATTTTTGTGTGGTGGTGTGCCTATCTTGTGTGAGTCATTCATGTTACGGGTTTTGTTGTGTTGTTTCCAATGTGTTATTCGTTGTCTCCAATCTTACTTGTTGACTCGAGCTGTGATAGTACACTTGCATAAGCATATACCGTAATCTGTCACTTATATTAGTCCAGGAATATGAACCTTGATGTTTGTTGATAATTTATATGTATGTCTGTATACTTGCCTTATGTGCGTGAGTTGTACTATTGGCACGTGAGTTGTCCTTGCATATATAAGATATTGATACTATTCGCACGTGAGTTGCCCGTGCGGATATGAGATATTGTTACTGTTAGCACGTGAGATGTCCGTGCAGATATGAGGTACTAATGCTACTGGCACGTGAGTCGTCCGTGAAGCACGTGAGTTGTCCATGCGGTTGTGATTGGTACTGTGGGCACAAGATGCCAAGTGATTAGGGTTCGTAATTTGAAATTATGAGGTGTGGTACCTCAAGGTAATTCTTGTATAAACCTTGCGTGAGAGTGGTTGATTATTGGGTTGTTACCTGTTTTCGCTGGACTTTAATTGTATGCTGCTTACTTTACGGCGTTATTACCTGTTTGCTCCATATTGCTAATTGTTGCTTCTAGTTTCCATTTGAAAGTATTGTATTGTTATTCTTACCATGTTTAGCTTTATATTAATATTGTTCCCTGCTAGTTTTACTTGTACATGTTATTATGTCTAGTAGGCGTCTTGACTGTTCCTCGTCACTACTCCGCCAAGTTTAGTCTTGATACTTACTGGGTACCGCTGTGGTATACTCATGCTATGCTTGCTGCATATTTTTCTGTAGATCCAGGTATCTCGGAGCGTGTTGGTCATTACATAGCTGTTTGAGTATCGCGGTTGAGATTCAAGTTATACCTATCGTCGCGTTCGCAGGCCTCGGAGTCACCTTCTGAAATTTTACTTTGTACTGTTTATTTCTATTTCAAACAGTGACGTATTTGATAGTCTAAGTTACTCTGAAAAGGCTTATGACTTGTACTACCGATTTTGGAATGCTATATATCTACTTTGGATTATTGGTTTTGTATAGAAATTTTCAGTTCGTGTTTAATAATTAACTGGGTTAAATCTGTTAATAACTCACTATGTGTTAGGCTTACCTAGTCCCATGGACTAGGTGCCATCACGAATCCTCAGGATGAATTTCGGGTCGTGACAGGTATTGGCACGTGAGTTGTCCTTGTAGCACGTGAGTTGTCCGTGTAGTTGTGATTGATAATGTGGGCACGAGGTGCCAGGTGTATATGATTTATGATTTGGGACTCGTGGTGGTTTTGTTGTAAACCTTGTGTTAGAATGGCTTGATTATTTGGTTGTCATTTGTTACCTTATATGGTTTCACTGGTACTTTAATGTTGTTCTGATTACTGTACTATTTTCATCACATGTTTATTCCTTGTTGCCATTAACTGGTTCTTGCTTTCATTATTAGCTTTATACTTATATATTGCATAGGCTATTATGACTAGCAGGTGTCTTGACTTGTCTCGTCACTATTCCACCAAAGTTAGTCTTGATACTTACTGGGTACCGACCGTGGTGTACTCATACTACACTTCTGTATATTTTTGTATAGATCTAGGTATTGGAGATAACGAACTCAGGCAGGGTTAGCTTCTTCGATCGCGAGGATTAAAGGTAGAGCTGCTCGATCGATACAGTCCCTTGGAGTCCTTTACTTTTGAATTGTACTGTTAATTAGCTATCCGGACAGTATTGTATTTCTTGTTGAGATACTTCTATGTATTCAGTTAGAGTTCGTGACTCTATACTACCTAGACTTGGGAGGATTATTGTGATTATTGCTGCATATGCTTGTATCACCTTTATTTCGGTATTTATATTAAATATGCTTGACTGGTTTAACTATTATAAGTAACCGATTTACCTAGTCTTAGAGACTAAGTGCCATCACGATACCCAAAGAGGGATTATGGTTCGTGACATAAGCCAATCAAGATCATTTGAATGATAGACCAGATGATATCATGGAGAAAATAAAAGGATTTTGGTTGGATGTATTGCATCCGTGGCACCAGGTTGATCATGTCCTCTTTACAATTGATTTGGTAGAAAAGTGACATTTGATATTGGGATGTTTATCATTCCATAAGAGATGTTTTTATGTATATGACTCGATACGTAGTCGAAAGCACAAAAAAGCTATTCAAAAGGTGGCAGAGGCATATGTTGTGTTGATCTCCCTGTTTCTGGTTAGCATTGACTTTTATAATCAAAGATGTGACACAGTAGTAAAAAATGGTCTGCATATGGGAAAGGACTTGACTGATCCCTTCAAGATTGAACTGATTACAAATTTGCCAACACAACAAAATTCGTATGAATAGTTACTTTTTTTATTTTGTTTTCCTCATTCATATTAACATTTTCAATACTAATCGATTTTATATTCTATTCATTTATTTTGAAAGATTGTGGAGTATATGTTGCATGCTTTGCTTTGAAGCTCTTCCTATCCCCGTTGACAATTTTGATGTGGATGGTCTTCGAGCCAGGTTTGGTATATTGTGGCACTACGGGAAGAACAAAAAGTTGCATGGTGAATCAAGTAAGTCTGAGGCTCCAGGAGTAACAAAAACGACCCATGGAAAGAAGCGTACGAAGTACTATATAGGCCTCTTTTTGCTTTTACTTAATCGTAGCACGAAAACTTTGCAGGATTTTAATAGTATTTGGTGAAGTGTGATTTTTTGCATTAGTATATTGTAAAACGCTAGATTTTAAAAGTGTGTGTTCTAAGAATACAATTGTAATATTATAATATATTGCTATAACAGGTTTTAGTTTGGAATATGTGTTTTAATATTGGAATCTGTCTTCAGTTTGTTTCAGTTTGAAAACTGTAGCAGTTTTAATTTTGACAACATATTTATTTGAATAAGAAGAAATATTTTAGAAAGTGAATTGGGTTTGGATTTGTGTTGAGAACAATTTCTAGTTGTAGTTGAATCTGATAAGTTTTTTTAACTGTTAGATTACATATTTATATGTCTGTACATGAGCTGCAAAGTGTGCCTATTATGCTAAGAAATTCTGTGCAGATTTTGCATTGTTGCACCATTTGTATTCTGCAAAGATTTTGGTTAAGGTATATTAGTGCAGTAAAACTATATACCAATTAGGTATACAGATATACCATTTGGGTATCCCATTATATTTGAGTACCTTTTTTTCCTGCAACAACTAGATATAAATGCATTCCACTTTTATATACTGAAATACTGACATGAGTTGCAAAGTGTGCTCATTTTGTTAATGAATTTTGTAAAGATGTTGCAGTTTGGTGCACCACTTGTATACCTGCACAGATTTCGGTTTAGTCATGCTAGTATAAAATGACTATATACCAATAAGGTATACAGATATACCATTTGGGTATCACATTGTATTTGAATGCCTTTTTTCTTACAGCAACTAGATGTAAATGCATTCCACTTTTAGATACTAAAATAGTGACATGAGCTGTAAAGTGTGCCCACTTTATTAAGAAATGTTGTACAGATGTTGCATTTTGGTGCACCACTTGTATTCCTACACAGATTTTGGTTTAGCCATATTAGTGTAATACAACTATATACCAATAAAGGTATACAGATATACCATTTGGGTATCATATTATATTTGAGTACTTTTTTTCCTGCAACAACTAGATGTAAATACATTCCACTTTTATATACTAAAATACTAACATGAGCTGCAAAGTGTGCCCACTTTGGTAAGAAATTCTTTAAAGATGTTGCATTTTGGTGCACCACTTGTATACCTGCACAGATTTTGGTTTAGCCATACTAGTGTAAAACAACTATATACCAATAAAGGTATACAGATATACCATTTGGGTATCATATTATATTTGAGTACTTTTTTTCCTGCAACAACTAGATGTAAATGCATTCCACTTTTATATACTAAAATACTAACATGAGCTGCAAAGTGTGCCCACTTTGGTAAGAAATTCTTTAAAGATGTTGAATTTTGGTGCACCACTTGTATACCTGCACAGATTTTGGTTTAGCCATACTAGTGTAAAATAACTATATACCAATAA
This sequence comes from Nicotiana tabacum, assembly GCF_000715075.1. Classification (NCBI taxonomy): domain Eukaryota; kingdom Viridiplantae; phylum Streptophyta; class Magnoliopsida; order Solanales; family Solanaceae; genus Nicotiana; species Nicotiana tabacum. The sequence continues at coordinate 19,774,261 of NC_134098.1, forward strand.
GGTATACAAATATATCATTTGGGTATCACATTGTATTTGAGTGCCTTTTTTCCTGCAACAACTAGATGTAAATGCATTCCACTTTTAAATACTAAAATAATGACATGAGCTGAAAAATGTGCCCATTTTGTTAAGGAATTATGTACAAATGTTGCATTTTAGTGCACCACTTGTATTCCTGTACATATTTTGGTTTAGCTATATTAGTGCAATATAATTATATGTCAATAAAGGTATACATATATACCATTTGGGTATCACATTATATTTGAGTACTTTTTTTCCTACAACAACTAGATGTAAATGCATTTCACTTTTATATACTAAAATACTGAGATAAGCTACAAAGTGTGCCCATTTGTTAAAGAATTATGTACATATGTTGCATTTTGTTGCACCACTTGATTTTTGCACAGATTTTGGTTTAGCCATATTAGTGCAATACAACTATATACCAATAATATACTATCCGGGTATCATATTGTATTTGAGTGCCTTTTTTCCTGCAACAACTAGATGTAAATTCATTCCACTGTTATATACTAAAATAATGACATGAGCTACAAAGTGTGCCCATTTTCTTAAGAAATTCTATACAGATATTGTATTTTGGTACACCACTTGTATTCTTGCACAGATTGTGGTTTAGCCATATTAGTGCAATACAATTATATACCTATAAAGGTATACAAATATACCATTTAAATATCACATAATATTTGAGTACCTTTTTTTCTGCAACAACTAGATGTAAATGCATTCCACTTTTATATACTAAAATACTGACATGAGCTGCAAAGTGTGCCCCTTTTTTTTTAAGGAATTCTGCACAAATGTTACATTTTGATGCACCACTTGTATTTTTGCACAAATTTTGGTTTACCCATATTAGTGCAACATAACTATATACCAATAAGGTATATAGATATACTATCTAGGTATCACATTATGTTAGTACAATATGACTATATACCAGTAAGGTATACAGATATACCATTCGGGTATCGCATTGTATTTGAGCACCTCTTTTCCCGCAGCAACTGCATGTAAATGGCTTCCAATTTGTTATAATAAAATACTGACTTGAGCTGCAAAGCGTGCCCATTTTGTTAAGGAATTCTATACAGATGTTGCATTTGGTGTTGTCACGACCAAATTTCCACCTTAAGGATCGTGATGGCACCTAGTTCTTATGACTGGGTAACCTAATGCATGTTGAGATTAACACATTAAAACCATTTAACTATTAAATGAAAGCTGATAAATGACATAACATAGCTGAAAATGAACGATAGTCGTGCATCCCCAAAACCGATAGTACGAAGTCATAAGCTTTATTGAGAGTAAACTAAAATCTCAAAATATATCACTGTATTGGAATACATATAATGGTAATAAGAAAATTAGAAGATGACTCCAAAGCCTGCGAGCGAAATGGAAGGTATACCTTGAAGTCTCTGCAACTCTAGATTAACTCTCTACCGTCCTGCACGATCCGAGGTACCTGGATCTGCACAAAAATATACAGAAGTATAGTATGACTACAACACAATCGGTACCCAGTAAGTATTAAAACTAACTTCGGTGGAGTAGTGATGAGTATCAAGTCAAGATACTCACTAGACATAAAACCTATGCAGCATATTAATATAAAACTAATAACGGAAAGCAAAAATCAATAAATGTCAATATAGTGTAAACATGCGATGACACTGCAAATTAATTGAAAACAAATAAAATACAAAGTGAAAGCATTTAAGGAAAGCAATAACACATCCAAATCATCAAGTCGTTCAAAAATAATATTTACAACAAGAATCACCCCGATGTGCTACACATCATAATCACAAATCACAAATCATCCTTATGACGACGTGTGAGCCTCGCATTTAAAACATTTTTTCGAAATAGCTTCACGCGCATAAGCCCCCTTATCTCGCTGCGTGTATATCATAATGAAATATTTCCCCTTACTAGAAACATGTGCATAAGTCTTTTATCTCGCTGCATGCGCATCAATATACACACCACTCTTATGTTGCCGCATGCGAATCTCATTCACAACACAACAATAAATTTGTACCGTATGTGCACATATGCTACAACATTTCCCACACAACAATGCCAAAACAAAAACAATGTATAGCCCACGGCTCAACAACAATATGTATAAGAATCTCAACAATAACACAAGGATACGGAAAGTAAATTAATAATGAAACGTGTTTCATGTAACAATTAACTCCAAATCAAGGCATATTAATAGCCTAAAGTCTAATCCGATCAATTAACACACATACGCATGTATACACACTCGTAACCTTATGTACACGTTATTCTACGTAATACGATTAATATAATTAGACCAAATCCTAAGGGGTATTTCTCCCACATAAAGTTAGGAAAGATACTTACCTCAATTAGGCCAATTCAACACTCAAAAATAGCTATTCCTTTAAATTCACCTCCGCTCGGCTCAAATCTAACAAAAAACGACTTAATAATATCAAACAATGCAAGGAAACCCAATTTCGGTTAATAAAGTTAAGATTTTTACACAATTTTCCAAAAGTCAACAAAAGTCAAACCCGGACCCGCACGGTCAGAACCCTAGTAGAAATGTATATATCGACTACTCATAACCCCACGAGTCCATATATATGTTGGTTTTCAAATCCGAGTCCAATTCGACTCTCAATTCTCAAATTTTCATTTTTCCAACCATAATCAAAATTTCCCAAAAATTCTTTTCAAATTCCATGGATTAAATGTTAAAACTAATGAATAATCATGTTATATAATCATAATTGAGTCAAAATCACTTACCCAATCGCTTTGTATGAAAATCTCCTCCTAAAATCGCCCTCCACCAAGTCTAGGGCTCAAAACTGTGATAAATGAGACTAAGTCCTAAAATTTCAACCTTTTGTTCAGCCGCGGATGTCACAAATGTGGAAAAATCATCGCAAATGCGGTGCCTGGTGATCCCAGGAAATGTCGTAAATGTGACCCTAACTTCGCATTTGCGAAGTCATGCCCCTTCGCAAAAGTGATCCTATGATCGCAAAAGCGATCACCCCCTGCCCAGGTCCCCAATCGCAAAAGCAATCAAAAGTTCGCAAATGCGGACACTGCAGCCCGCCAGCCTACCTCACAAATGTAATGCCCACCTCGTAAATGCAAGGTCCGCAAATGCGAACAAGATCTTGCATTTGCGAGACATGCAACAGCCTAGAACCAGCAACTCTAAAACATGACCTAATCAATCTTAAACGTGTCCGAAACTCACCGAACCCCCGGGTGTCACGACCCAAATCCCACAATAGGCGGTGATGACACCCAATAATATTATTAGGCAAGCCAACACATGAACCTCCAAATTAGTTTTCTATTTTAACTTTTAAAACTAGAAATTTCGTTAAGTAAGTGGAGTTAAATTTAGAAATCATGGAAATCATACATTTCTTCGTACTAAGTCACAAACTGTGAATAAAACGTAAGCGAGGTGATAATAATGTTAAGTACAATGATAAACATCCACTAGAAAACTCCCAAAACCCGGTGTCACAAGTGCAACATCTATTAGGAAGTACAATACTACTACAACATCTGTCTGAAATATAAAATAGATAGGGTAAAATAAATGAATAAGATGGGGACTCTATGTGCTGCGGATCATAACATGGGATGCAACTCACCACAAAGTCTCCTCAGCAGTTGCGCCTATGCGCCAAGATGACCACCAAATGTACATATCTCACTACCTTCACAATCAGTGCATAAGTGTAGTATGAGTACGTAAATCAACGCGTACCCAGTAAGTATCTAGCCTAACTCCGAAGAAATAATGACGAGGGGTCGACATCGACACTTACTAGTGGTCCAATAAATCAAATATAATAAAAGTAGACAAGTATGAATCATGGCAAGTAAACAGTGAGATCAAATATATGTACATAACACGATCCTCGACAGGAGAAATAATATGAAGTCCTCGATAATCGGATTCTAGCTCGACTAGAATCATAATGGCCAACGCCAGACAAAATGGCACATCATCAAGTAAGGAAGACCCATAAGTACGTTGGTTTCTTATATACTTCTGCACAATTTTGCCTAGGTGAGCGGCCCGATCCCATAAGAGTAATGAAATGATTTCCTGTCGTGGTGTACAGCCCAATCCCATAATAGTACTGCTAAGGCGTTCAGCCCGATCTCATAATCGTGTACACTGCCGAGGGCCACTGGCGCAAATCATAGATACATCTTATAATACTGCCGAGGTCGTATGGCCCGATCCATAATAATACTCCTGAGGTGTTCAGCCCGATCCCATAGAAATAGTGAAACTTGATAGGTCACTATTAGCATAACCGAATATATACATATATATATATATATATATATATATATATATATATATATATATATATATATATATATATATATATATATATATATGTATATGTGTGTGTGTGAAATTTACTTTTCGAACAATTTCGTACAACGCGGGAGAAATCAGTAAAAGATAGTATAATTTCTACTGCTAATCAAGTAGCTCGCCAAATATCTAAAATAACAAGTCCTATACTTACGCAGGTCTAGTCTCAGGAAAAATTGTAAATTAAAGCCCTTAAACATGCAAGAATAACTCAAATAGTACAATTAAAGCATGATGTGAGTCTAAATCTACCGGGAGCTAATCAAGAATTCTAGCATACGCACAGACACTCGTTACCTCATACGTGCGCAGCTCCCACAACATGTGGCACATAACAAATATAACACCTACGAGGTAAATTTACCCTCATAAGGTTAGACAACAGACTTACCTCACTCCGAAATCCGATAACCTCAATGCCTCTCTAACACCTCAAACCGATACCAAACGATCCAAAACTAATCAAACAATATGCAAACCAATCAAAATATACTTTAATACTCGTAATTTAACAATTAGAAAAAATTCTCAACTCCTCACGAAAACTCAACAAAGTCAACCCCTGGGCCCACACGCTCAGATTCCAAAATATTTCAAAGATAAATATTACCCATAGCACCACGAACTCAAATATATAATTTATTACTAATTTCATGTCCAATTTCGTGACCAAAAATCAAAAATAACATGTCTAGGTTTTCTTCCAAAATCCCACAATTTCTACCAGTTTTCATGTTAAAATCCATATATGCTCATGAAATAAAATCAAATGGGGGTTAGTAATACTTACCCTCAATAGGTAGATGAAGTAGCTCTCTAAAAGCATCCCAAAATTCGGCTCCAAGAGAGAGAAATGAGATGAAATGAGCAAATTCCCCATTTGCAACCTTATATTCTGCCAAGGCCACTCCTCTTTGCTATCCCAGAACCATTCTCGCGATTACGAAGGCTAATACTGCCACCACTGATTTATGTCTGAAAAATGACCTCAATCCCTACTACTTAAATGACTGACACGTCTGAAAAATGCATTATTGCTATGGTTGTTGACTGTGGAAGTATGTTCAGGAAGTGATAGATTTTGGTATGCGTCATGAAAGGATATTCACTTATTTGGAGATGTTCGGGAAACGGTTAGTGGTCCGTTGGCGGGCCTAATATGAAGGTATACACCAGGTCGAATATTTTTATTCAGCACAACATTTGTCCACGGATGAGTCTTCGGGCTTGGTGGGTGTCATTCCTGTCGTTATCTAATTTATGTGTTACTCTTTTATGCCATGTGGTGAGGTGGCTTGATTGTTCGCATGTGTGTTGTGATTTTGTGTAGCTGGTGGTATTTTATGAGCGAGATGGCTTTCGAGATGTTGGTTGTTTATTTCACCTTAGTCGTGCTTGGCATTTTGTAGCGCATGACACTATCCGTCTCCCCAGGGTTATGTTTATGCACTTGTCGTGCTCGTGGTTGATGTACATGTATTTAGTGGGTATGAGAATTTTGGCTCGACGAGTATTTCCTTACTGATTGTTATGTGTGGATTGGGTGGCACGCCGCCACGGTACGATGTTTGGATCGGGTTGCGTGCCACAATGGTATCATGTGTGGATCGGGTTACATGCAGCAACAGTGAGATGTTGGATACGATTTCTTGTACTTATTTTGTCTGTCTTGTTCCTCATCTCTGAGATAGGTTCATAGCTTTTGTCTGATTGTTTTATCTGTTATGCAGGCTGGATGGTTTTGTACTCGGGTTCACTTTTCCTTATTGGTCATATTGGAGTTGTGGCTTATTGTCTCATTGATGATGTCGTATGAGATTTTTTATGGTGTTTGATGTGGCTTATCGACGGGGCAACTTGTATTGGGTGAGACGAGGTGGTTGGACCTGGAATCAATACAATCGTATTTGTGTAATGTATGTTTGGAGGGAGAATGTCGCTAATCAGTTCAAAATATGGTAATTGTTCTTGTCGAGCGGAAGAGCTCCATGATTTATTGGTTTGATGGATGGTTATGAGATTCTATACGTCTATTTCTTCGGTGCAGTGTTGCAAGGGCTGGAACTTGGCCTTTTATGTGTTAGGAGGTGTATTACTGGTACCGGATCGAAAATTGGTTGTTGTTGCGGTTGGATGATATTACTACAAGCGTATGAATTATGTCGTGCGTCGTATGGTTACGACTCGAGTGTATATGTATGTTTTGGTAACAACTTGTGGATATTGATACACAAGAATTCTATCATAACTCCTGAACCATTAGTAGAATAAACACTTCATCGGCTAGAAGCCTTTCACTTAACTCATTTCAGAAGAAGAATCGCAACACACAACCAACTTCCCATAACCGCAAAAGACACAAACCTCAAGTCGTGGCCGAGACCATCATAACTCTTCGGGACCTATTTGTACATAACCAAACCATCAGAATTGAATCCCATCAAAACAACCAAATTACTGAGACTTCCAAGCCCGCAAGTATAGCCACATAACACCGGTATAGCCTTATCGCACCAAAAGAACCGATCATTTCCTTTACTATGCCGATCCGAAAGCACTACTAAACTGACTCAACTCCTTAGTTTTCTATTGACTTACCTTTAGAATTTATACCCTTCCTTTCTAGAACACAATGGACCTCAATCAAACACTTATCCCAAGTGACCCCAATCAGCATGACCACATTGCCTTAATACGCATAAGCCACTTTATACTCTCCTCATGCACCTAATAGTATCTCCAACTGTAAAACCCATCCTGAGGAGAACTTCTGTGAATCCGAAGCTGTTTCTTCTATCCCTCTAACACTGCTCTGCAGAACTAGTGACAACATAGAAATACTCCATGTCCCTTTCACACTCCGCTGCAAAACTAAATCCTTAGCCACATGACAAACCCCAAAATTCTTAGGCACCATACTTGAATTCTTGAACCCTCTAGAACCATTGTTAAGAGTCTCCCACTCTAAGCTAGTCCCGAATATATAAAACCAAACAACTAGTGCTCTATTAGCACACTAATACTCCAAAGAAGCAACTGAATGAATCATTTCCCTTGTACATCACATCCATAAGAAGTATAAAATCCGAGTCATTCCACAACCTTTACATATCAATAAGGTGAAACGTAGCACACATCCATCAAATTCCTTGCTCGAATTACCCCTGATGTGTTCTTCCCTTAGTCATAACTAATCCACCAACATACTGATAGCCAGAAACTGCAAAGGTACATAACCACGTGACCCAATCATTGACGGTAGGCTCCCTCACTTAGCTTTAAAGCACAATTATATAAATCAAGAACTCACAATGGCGTCTTCTTCTAGATACCACGATATCACACCGTTACCCAGCCAAATTTCTCACAAACTCTTGTTGCACTAATCATCACATACCCTGAATTAGCAGTCCTAAATGCACACTCAACTTCATGATATTCGTGCCATCTTCCTCAGGCGACCCGGACCTATATCGCAGTACATGCCTCATGTTGGATAGAAAGTAAAACTCTTCATAGAAACTTTATCAGAAATCATGCAATCCTTATCCTTCTCACAGGGATAGCCCAGATGTGTAACCTCGTATCGACATTGCCCAACGACTTTTCCATAGTTACAAACGCACTATGAAATCAGGTTCTACTCCTGAGCCCACATTCGTCCACCTGCTGTAAGAGTCCATTCATTTTCGTTAACATCAACTGAAGGTCCAACAATGTGTTTAAAACTCGAAGTCATATTACACCCCAAGACGATAATCATGCATTTACGTTCCCTCTGCATTCAAACAACTCCTTTCATCACCTTTGAACTTCCCAAATATAGAACCACCACCCAAACAAAATACACAGACTTTGTCATTTGTCCACCATGACCCAAATCGCTTAAAGCTTTCTCAAAACATGTAGCTATCCTACCACAAAATCCGTACGATACGCTACCTCTCCAACTCTGATTTAGCCTCCTTTCGAAGAGAACTACTCGATCTCTTCTGCTCATACTCGACCTGCTAACAATTCAACCATTGTGAGACATGTCTCACCATGTTCTTCCTCATCCTTCGTTGCCAAAAATACTGCATCAAATTGTGATCCATCTCTATAGCACCCGAACAATTAGATTGTTGTCAACTTTAAGCCTCCTCAAGGATCATCTCCCTCGAGCCATCAACACTGGAAACACTGATCCGACCCTGAAGTCGCAATACACCGTCATCTCAAATAACTGCTTCTTAGGTATCACTTCACAATACCGTACCCCCAAGGGCAAACAAATGAAGACCCTCATACCAGCGAGCCTTAATGCATGCAAACAAGGACAAGAACACCACAACATAAACAAGAATTTCACCAAGTTCAGAAATGCCCAATCTCACAACTCCGTCAACCAATGCCCGAACATCCATAGTCCAATTGCCTCTCCTCCACTGGAATTAAATGCTGAAACTCCCAATCATGAACTGAAAAATCCTCCTCTCGAATCATCCACTGCTGTGACACATAAGTAAGAACCTACCATTTACACCAGTACTGCACGATAACAATGCATAAACATTATAATATATTGTGTATATCTGCAAAACCATGGGCAACACTAATACTAGGCTGAAAAGACAGAACAACCCTTCACAAGGCGACGATAATAGTCCGCCCGTATACATAGGTAAAAATATCATGCACCATATCTATAGTATCTACTACAACTCGTTGGTTCCCAAATGATATTGAATGCCCGTCATCACATATGAATGAGTAGGAAAGTCTGAGGCATAAGCTTCAATGAAATCAAATCGCACGATAAGGAATCAAGGAAGGGAAGTTCTCCTAACAATCTTGTAGCCTCTCAAAGATAAGTACAGACGTCTCCGTACCGATCCACAAGACCCTACTATACTTGTCATGACTCGTGAAACCTACGTGAACCTAGAGCTCTGATACCAAACTGTCACGACCCAAATACCATAATAGGTCATGATAGCGATCTACGATACTATTAGGTACGCCGACGCATGAAACTCCAAATAAATTTTCTATTTTAACTTTTAAAATTAGAAATTTTGTTAAGTAAGTGGAATTAAGTTTAGAAACCATGGAAATCATACATTTTTCGTACTAAGTCACAAAATGTGAATAAAACATAAGTGATGTGATAATAATGTTAAGTACAACGATAAACATCCACTAAAAACCCCCAAAACCCGCTATCACAAGTGCATGAGCATCTACTAGGAAGTACAATACTACTACAACATCTGTCAGAAATATAAAATAGACAGGATAAAATAAATGAATTAGATGGGGATTCCATGTGCTATGAATCGTAACATGAGATGCAGCTCACCACAAAGTCTCCTCAGCAGTTGCGCCTATGCATCAAGATGACCACCAAATGTACCTATCTCAGTACCTGCACAGTCAGTGCAGAGGTGTAGTATGAGTACGTAAATTTATGTGTACCCAATAAGTATCTAGCCTAACCCCGAAAAAAGTAGTGACAAGGAGTCGACATCGACACTTACTAGTGGTCTAATAAATCAAATATAATAAAAGTAGACATGTATGAAGCATGGCAAGTAAACAGTGAGATCAATTATATGTTCATAACACGATCCTCGACAGGATAAACAATAAGAAGTCCTCAATAATCGGATACTACCTCGACTGGAACACATAATGGTCAACGCCAAATACAATATCACATCATCAAGTCATGAAGACTCATAAGTATACTAGTTTCTTATCAACTTTCGCACGATTCTGCCGAGGCGAGTGATCGATCCCATAATAGTACTACGGAGGGGTTCAGCCCAATCCCATAAACATATACACTATCGAGGGTCGACCGGCACGAACCACAAATGTATCTCATAATACTGTCGAGGTCGTACGAACCGATCCATAATAGTACTGTTGAGGCGTTCAGCCCGATCCCATAGGAATAATGAATCTTGACGGGTCACTGGCCCCACTCACGAATATATATGTGAGTTATTGAGTTTAAGAAACTTTTCGAATAATTTCGTACAACGCGGGAGAAATCTATAAAAGATAGTATAATTTTTACTGCTAATCAAGTAGTCGCCAAATATCTAAAATAGCAAGTCCGATACTTATGCAGGTCTAGTCTTAGGCAAAAATATAAATTAAAGCTCTTAAACAAGCAAGAATAACTCAAATAGTACAATTAAAGCATGGCGTGAGTCTAAATCTACCCGGACATAATCAGAAATTCTAGCATACGGACGGACACTCGTCATCTCATTTGTGCGTATCTTCCACAACATGTAGCACATAACAAATATAACACCTAGGGGTAAATTCCCCCTCACAAGGTTAGATAGGAGACTTACCTTGCTCCGAAATCTGATAACCGGCTCCAACGTGTCTCTAACATCTCAAACCGATGCCAAACGATCCGAAACTAATCAAACAATATACCAACCAATCGAAATATACTCTAATACTCGTATTTAACAATTAGAAACAAATTCCCAACTCCTTACGAAAAGTCAACAAAGTCAACACCTCGGCCAATTCGCCTTAATTTCGAAAATTTTCGAAGATAAATATTACCCATAGAACTACGAATTTAAATTTATAATTTATTCCCAGTTCCATATTCAATTTCGTGATCAAAATCCAAAAACACCATTTCTAGGTTTTCTTTCAAAATCCCATAATTTTTACCAATTTTCATGTTAAAATCCATACATGTTCATGAAATATAATCAAAAGTGGGTTAGAAACACTTACCCCCTATAGGTGGATGAAGTAGCTCTCTAAAATCGTCCCAAAATTCGGCTCCAAGAAAGAGAAATGAGATGAAATGAGCAAATTCCCCATTTGCAACCTTATATTCTGCCAAGGCCACTCCTCTTTGCGATCGTAGAACCATCCTCGTGATTGCGAAGGTTAATACTGCCACCGTTGATTTTCCTCCTTCACAATCGCGAGGGACCATACGTGATCGCGACTCACAATAACCAAAACCTATGTGAACGCGAGCCCATCTCTATGAATGCAAAGTCCAAGCCTTCATCCCTCAGAAGTTACCTTTCGCGATCACGAACTCCACTACCCGATTGCGATGAGCATCCGCCCAAACCAGTCCAGCCCCACTAAAACATCGCGTTCGCGACCCTCACCATGCGAACGCGAAGCCTACCCATATCAAGAACCACGATTACGAGCCCCTAGTTGCGATCGCGAAGAGAAACTCCTCCCAGGTCCCAAACAACAATACGCGATCATAAGTCTATCTTCGCGATACCGATGCACAACCCTGGCATCAGAAACTAGCAATCATAAAATAAAGAGAAATAGTTTGAAACCATCCCGAAATACACCCGAGGCTCTCGGGACCCCGTCCAGCCATACCAACCAGTCACAATACCTTATCCAAGCTTATCCAAAAGCTGGAAATGCCACGCATAACATCAAAATCACAAATCGATGATCAAAATTCTTCTTTTAGTTTTCAAACCGTCAAACTTTGCCGAACGCGTCTAAATCACACTTAGACATTCTGAATCATGACCAAACTTCACCCAAAAATTTCAATCAATAAAATGAACTTAGCTAAGGTCCCGAAACATCACCCGAAGTCCGATAACACCAAAGCACACTCCAAGTCAAACTTTTAAATACAAACTTCCGATATTAAGTGCTAAAACGCTCTCAGACTATCCGTTAGTCAACCCGAAAATACGCAAAAGTTCGAAATTACCTTACAAAACTATAGGAACCTTTAAATCCTGATTCGGGGGTCGTTTACTCAACAGTCAAGCCTTTGTCAATTCTTCAAACTTAAAGCTTACGAATTGAGAATTATCCTTCCAAGTCAACTCCGAACTTCCCGAAATTCAAATCCGGCTACACGTAAAAGTCACAATACATGAATTGAAGCTAATTAAGGTCTCAAACTGTCGAACGATATGCTAGAGCTCAAAACGACCGGTCGGGTCGTTACACTGGGGATTTACACCGAACATCCACATAAGTCAAAAAATATCATACGAACTCGCTCGCGCGCTCATAACACCAAAATAACACCCGGAACTTCAGACTCCAAAATATATACAATTCATAATGAAACTCAAGAATTGCTAGAATCACAACCAAGCATCCGATTCCTACCAAACCAACTCGGAATGACACCAAACTGTAACGACCCGACCGGTTATTTTGAGTGTATTAGCCCCGATCCCCTATTTATTGCCTCCTCTATTTTATATTATAGTTACGTGACTTGCCGGGGTGTTTGGTTTTGGTTTAGGGTGAGTTTTGGAGTGAAATGGGACATATGTCCCTAAGTTGGAAGGTTAAGTCGTAGGAGTTGACCGTAGTTTGACTTGTATAACAATGACTCCGGAATAGAGTTTTGATAGTTTCAATAGCTTCGTATGGTGATTTTGGTCTTAGGATCATTTTCGGATGTTGATTTAGAAGCCCGTAGGTCGTTTCGGCACGATTTGGTGAAAGTTGAAAATTGGAGGAATTTGGAAAGTTTGACTAGGAATTGACTTTCTTGATATCTGGGTCAGATCCCAATTCCGAAAGTTAGAATAGGTCCGTAATGTCAATTATGAATTGTGTGCAAAAATTGGGGTCAATCGGAGTTGTTTTGGTATGAATCGACGTTAGTTTCAGAATTCAGAAGTTCATAAGTTCTTCGGCTTGAATCGATGCGCGATTTGTGATTCTACTATTGTTTGATCTGATTTTACGCTTCGAGCGTGTTCGTATGATATTTTAGGACTTGTTGGTATGCTTGGTTGAGGTCCCGGGGGACTCGGGTATGATTTGGACCATGCTTGGTGCATTTCGGATCATTGAGGAATTGCTGAAGTTCTAGTTCTCTTTAGCTCTGGTTTCCTCTTACGCGATCGCGAATAAGGGGCCGCGATCATGAAGCTTTGAGATTGGCAGGCGTGGATTTGTTCTATACAATCGCGTGAAGGCATACGTGATCGCGAAGCTTGAGAGATTAGTGAATCGCGAACGCTTGGCAATTGCCGTGTTCGCAGTGAAGGAAGGGAGGATGTGGGGAGGTGGATACTTTGCTCTATGCGGCCGTGAAGGTGTACATGCGATCGCGTAGCTTTAGAAACGTTCTCACCGTGTTCGCGACCAGTCTTCCGCGTTCGCGTATAAGGTTTTTGAGCTAATGAAAATTTTGTTCTTCGCGATCGTGAAAGAAATTCCGCGATCGCGATGTGTAAATAACTGGCAGCAGAACTTAAGTTTGAAATCGAGGGTTTATTTCATATTTCACAATTTGGACTTAGGGAGCTCAATTTGAGGCGATATTTCGAGGGATTGTTAGGGTAAAAGTTCTTAACTCGATTTTGATTAAATTCTACTAATCTATCATTGATTTTATCATATAATTAGGGATTTGAGTTGGAAAAATTGGGGAAAATTGATAGAACTTCTTAGGCTAAATTTTTGAGTTTTGAAAGGAGAAATGATATCGGATTTAAATAATTCTTGTATGGTTGGACTCGATATCGAATAAGTGTTCGGTTTTTATAATTTTGGTCGGGTTCTGAGACGCAAGCCCGGGTCGACTTTTTGGGGCGATTTTTCAATTCTTTGCTAAGATAATAATTTCATTATTTAAATTAGTTTTCTATAGTTATATTTATAGTATGAAATTATTTTGGCTAGATTCGAGCCGTTTGAAGTTTGGAAAATCGAGGAAAAGGACCTTTCTAGTTGACTGATTTAGCGTGATTTGAGGTAAGTGACTTGTCTAACCTTGTGTGGGGAAAATTTTCCTTAGGATTCGATATTGTGTGATATTTGTGATATGTGAAAGCCGTGTACGCAATGTGACGAGTGCATACACGGACTAAATATAAAATTTTCGATTTTTAGCTACGTAGTCTCCTTTCTCCAACAAGGTGATTTTCCATCGTGCTTAATGACTTACCTGGAGCATGTAGTTTTTCAAGTGTATATGGTGTACTTTTTGGACTCTCACATAGTTGGAACAATGATTCGATGGTTTGTTCTAATTCATATGGTTTATCTTCCTCATCTTGATTATATTGTCTTGATTGAGTATCATTTTATTATTATGCCTATCAGTTTTAAGCATCCATCCTTTCTTTCTTACGCATCATCATTGGAAGTATTTATCAATTAATAGATTTAGAGGCGGGAGGTTTTCCCCTGACTATCAATATGGCTTTATTGCAATATCAAACCTATTGCTAATTGTATCAACTAGTACTCCTTTCTTCTGTTCTTGCTTCAGAAAAAGGAAAAAACCTGGTTTTTAGTATGTATTTAATAGTTTTGTTGCAAACAAGCATATTTCTTACTGTTTTCCAATAAAAATGGTGTACTGTTCCTGTTCTCTGGCACGGTTTGGGCCAATTCTGTATATGTTATGGTGGGTGTTCATTTTTTTATTCGACTTACATACTTCTATTGGTTAAGGGGTTCTTAACGCAGTTTTATTTGATGCTTTGTTCTGAATATTAATTTCATACTGAATGTTCCAACTTAAGTCTGTATTTCGGTTGTCTAACTAGTTAATTTCATGTTTGACTTTGTAAAAAGTTGAGAAGAAGTTGGAGAAGCTTGCACGCACTGTACATTCTTTTAATTTGTATATGCTGGTCAATTATGGTCTCCCTATCCCATGCTCGCCCACTCCTACAATGTTGAGATGTTCCCTGCACTAATCAGCATTGAGTTGAGTTATAGATGTTTGGCCAATCCGGAGAAATCAGCTTATTTTGAGAAGTGCTTTTTCAAAAGTACTTTTGGAGAGAAGCAGTTTGTGTTTGGCTAATCACTCTGAAAAATACTTTTGAGCAATAGTTTCTGTTTGACCAAGCTTTTCAGAAAGTGTTTTTAAGTATCAAATTACGAATAAGGACATGTATAAATTTACTTAATATTTAATATTATAAGTAAATAATTAATCTTAAAAAATTATTATTGCAGGCAATAATTAAATATTTTTATTTTATTTAAGTAAAATATGAAAACAAAATTTAAAAGTAATTAATTCTTTTAATATAAGTTAAATGTATTAAAAATCATTCAATAAATATAAAAGCATTCACACCCCTAAAGTCATTATATATTAGAAAGCTATCCTAAAAATAATAAAAAATATTTATACATTAATATCTTAAGTATTAGGTTTAATGGTTATTTTGGTATATACTATATTTTGTTAAGGGTATTTTTGATAAAAGAAAAGTCAAAACTGCTTCTGCCCAAAAGTATTTTTTTTCTTCAAAAAAGGTTGGCCAAATAGCTCAAGATAGGAAAAAAAAATATTTTTGAGAAAAAAAATACTTTTGGGCTACGGAGAAGCTTTGCCAAACAGGATATTAGAAAGCTTAAAAATGAGCCTTTCAAGTTGTGTGAAAGGTTGGACCAAGAGATAGAGACGATGAAGTCAACCAAATAAGTTATCACTTCTGTTTTAGAGTTTACCCCCCCCCCCCTCCCCCCACACACACACAGAGACAAAGGAGAGAGATTTTAGTTAATGTGTTGCCTAATTTTCAGTTTGTGCTTTTTTTTCTTTGTATTTTGCAAAAGATTCCTATTTGATGTCTTATTCTTTTAAAGAGCAACAAGCTCTGGCGGGTGAGGATCAGTAACTGATGCTATGTCAAGTGCGCAGACTTCTTCAACGCCTGGAGTATCAGATGACAAATATCGGAACTATGCCGTGGTAGCTAGACTGGTAACTGGTGTTCGCAGTTACCAGTCTTTACGGGTTCGCAGAGGGTTTAGCTTTTTAGAGAAAGAGAAGTTCGATTCTTTAAGACATTCGAAACTTCTTATCTATGGCAAAAAGAGCTCAAATAATTACAATTACAGTCCCTGAAATCAAAAGACTTGACTTGATATTTTGAGACCCCAGAATCCATTTGTGATTCTTTTTCACAAAAAGAATAGAAAGAGTTACCTAACTAAGTATAACGCTCTTTAGAAACATCGCTATATATGTATAGCGCAGTTATAAAGAGCGTTATACCTGTTTTGTGGGCCCACCAATAAGTCTCTTGCATTTAACTTAACTGACCTATTGATTCAAATGGGTATAGCGCCCTTTAAAAGAGCGTTATACCTAAAAAAATTCAGCCCTCGAGCTAGACATTGCCTTATTTAAAGGCGTTAGGATTTTACAAAAATCTATTCAAAAATATTCCTAACTCCCATTCAAATTTTTCTTCTTGTTAAATTCTCAAGAGCTATCAAACTCATGCGACTGGCCCCTGAGTGTGCAGTCTCATCCTGTGGCCTGAAACCAGTGAGCTGCTACAACATGTCCAAATACTGCCCACGCGTCATCTCTCTCATGGCCTGAGGCAGTGCAACGGGCAATCCATCAATAGTCATCCCATATAAAACCTCCACGTCCTACAGCGTGATGGTGGCCTCGCCAATGGGCAGGTGGAATGTTTGCGTCTCTTGTCGCCACCACTCTATTAGGACCGTGACCAAAAACCAGTCGAGCTGCAGCCGCCCAATCTCCAAAATCCACTCTCCTGGCACGGAGAGTCTGGGCCAGTAACTCTCCCTCCTATACGTAGGCGGACCTATGATCGCCCCTGTAACACTAATAGTTCATCGGAGAAAGGTCCTGATGCATAGGCGGCACGTCCATGTCGCCTACTGTAAATTAAACAACATTAATTGTATGTTTGATCTATAAATTAAATAATTAACTTTTGCAGTTATACAATATTTAATTAGACAGAGTATATATCTATGGGTTTCAGGCTCGATATTTGAGGCCCAGTAGCATCAAGCTATCCTGAATTCTTATATGTGTCAATTTTATTATTTTCATAATTTTGTATGTTTGTTCTGTAAATTAAATAATTATTTTTTATAATTCTACAATATTTAATTGGACAGAGTATATATCTTTGGGTTCCATGCTCGATATTTGAGGCCCAGTAGCACCAAGCTATCCTGAATTCTTATATGTGTCAATTTTATTATTTTCATAATTTTGTATGTTTGTTCTGTAAATTAAATAATTATTTTTTATAATTCTACAATATTTAATTGGACAGAGTATATATCTATGAGTTTCAGGCTCGATATTTGAGGCCTAGTAACACCAAGCTATCCTGAATTCTTGTATGTGTTAATTTTAATATTTTACATGTTAGTTTCATAATTTTATATGTTTGTTTTGTAAATTAAATAATTAATTTTTATAAATTGGACAGAGTTTGTGTTTGATCTATCAATATATGAGATACTTAAACTATAGGAATACTATGCTAAAAAGCTCCACATTTTACTACGCTAAAAGAGCACTATATTACTAGTCTTTAAGCAAATAAATAATCTAAACTAGATAAAAACAACAATAAATTTAATCACAAAATATTCACGAAAATACATATAAAACAGTAAAAGAAATTTATTAAATATTTTTATTAACAAATAATAATAATTTCTCAATTTTTATATATTTTTTCAGAACACTAATATCTTAGTCCGGATAAAAATAACATACTAGTTTAATCGCAAAAAAAATACAAAATAACATGAAAACACATTGGTGGGCCTAAAAAACAGGTATAACGCTCTTTATAACAACGCTATACATATATAGCGCTGTTTCTAAAGGCGTTATATGTATAACCCTCTTTTAAAGAGCGTTATACTTTAACGTCCAAAACGTCCGATAAAGTATAGCGCTCTTTAAAAGATCGTTATACATAGTTAGATAACTTTTTTTTTACACGCATTTTTATTTTTTTTTGTCAAAAAGAATCACAAATGAGTTCTGGACTCCATATTTTGAAGTGTCTTTTCTTCCTACTTCTATGCTCTATTGTCTTGTTCCTTCTACAAAAAAAGGGTAAATAATTAAAATAAAATAAAAAATATTTCTGGGAAAACTAGATTCGTTGTCATAATTTTTCTTCAATCAGAGAAGCTGGTGTTTATAGTGGTAACTGGTAAATGAGTAAGGCCCAATTATTCACTATAACGAGCTGTGGGAAATGGAAACTTTTTCTGAAATTCTGTATTTATATTGAAAAGTTTATTGTTTATATATAACTATATCATGCCAAATCCAGTAAGGAAAGGGTTAGGTTGAATGGTAAGAGCAGTGAGCTATTTTCTTGTTTTTTTACAATTTTTCTTTTTAAGAAAGCAGAAATTATACACGTCGTAATCCCCAAAACAACTTCAAAGTCCAAACAACAACACTTTGCCTTCCTTAAACTACTCCATTTATTCTTTTTAATAAATAAACCATAAGGCTGTTTCTTCTAATCTTCTCAACTCCCAAAACAAAAAGTCTAAGGTTGTTGATCGTCGGCGTGCTACCACAATTTGCCGGAGCCGGAGGCCTTCCAACTCTCGCAGTGTAAGCTCTTTCTCCCTTAGAAGTTAGATCCTTTTTCCTTCTTCAATTCTTCTTTCCTGATTTATTTTCTTCATGTTTTCCTCTTATATTTTATATTTTACAATTTATACGAAATCTGATTTTTAATCTTTGATTCTAGGGTTGTCCCACATTTTGAACTTCATTCTCTTTATCAATTTGTGCTTTGGTTCTTTCCAAAAGCTCAAACTTGGAGTCTGACGACAGACAAGGTATGTGGTTGTTGTCCTACTTTCTTGTTTTTAGTTTCTTAGTGAGACTAACTTGCATTCACATGGAGTGGTCTTATGCCCTTATTAAGAAGAAAACTTTAATATGTAGTCAGGGGCGGAGCTACAGTAGAGCTACTGCTACAGTAGAAGAAAACCCAGTGACTTTTTTGTATTTGTAATTTAGAACCCATACACTTCGAATCCTAGCTCCGCCTCTGCATGAAGCAAATGGCACACCAAACCATGCCCTACAGAAATTTATCATTTTAGGCTCATTTATTTCAGTCCCTTTCTACACTCCCAACTACCCTTCATCTATGGCCTCAAATTTTCAGCTCAGAATTCAGAAAGGAATGAATATTCAAGAACCAAGACCCCATTATGAAGTCTTTGTTCTTTTGTTGGGTGAAAAGTCATACTCTTTGAAAAGAGAAAAGGACAGTTCTGTTTTTTCTTCTTCCTATGACTGTGAACTACACTATGTTAATAGCAAACATAGTTGTAGGAATTACAGGTAATTAAGGCCACTAGCAAAAGAGAAAAAGATAAGGTCATTCAACAAGTTAGTGTACTCTGATCATTCTCGTTTGTATATTACTCTTAGCATTGAACAAGTAAAACTAAGATTAATTTTAAGATAGAAACAGGCAAGCAAGTTCTTGATCAGTTTGTGGTTGCCTCTTTTGCGTTGCAGCTTTTAGAAATGGATATTGGCTTAACATTTGGTGGTGCATTTCTCTCTTCAGTTCTGCAAGTTCTCTTTGATAGGCTTGCTCCTCAAGGTGAGCTTCTGAAGATGTTTCGAAGGGGCAAGCATGATGTTTTGCTGTTAAAGAAGCTGAGGAGGACTTTGCGTGGTCTTAAGATTGTGCTAAATGATGCAGAGAATAAGCAGGCATCAAATCCAAATGTGAGTGAGTGGCTTAATGAACTTCGGGATGCTGTGGACAGTGCTGAAAACTTAATGGAAGAAATCAATTATGAAGTTCTGAGAGTTAAGGTGGAAGGTCAGTATAAAACTTTTTCAGAAACAAACAACCAACAGGGAAGTGACCTCAACTTGTGCTTGAGTGATAAATTTTTTCTTTACATAAAGGAGAAGTTGGTAGATACCATTGAAACATTGGAGGAGTTGCAAAAGCAAATTGGCTGCCTTGGCCTAAATGACCATCTTGACTCGGGTAAACAAGAAACTAGAAGACTTTCAACTTCTGTGGTTGATGAATCTGACATCTTTGGTAGGCAGAATGAAATAAATATATTGGTTGACCGTTTATTGTCTGATGATGCAAAAGAAAAAAAGTTGACTGTAATTCCTATTATTGGAATGGCGGGTGTTGGCAAGACAACACTTGCTAAAGTTGTTTACAATGATGAGAAGGTGAAACAACATTTTAAGTTGAAATCTTGGATCTGTGTGTCTGAACCATATGATGTTTTTAGAATAACAAAAGGGTTACTTCAAGAAATTGGTTCATCCGACTTGATGGTTGACAACAATCTTAATCAGCTTCAGATCAAATTGATGGAAAGCTTAAAGGGGAAAAAGTTCCTTATTGTTTTAGATGATGTTTGGAATGACAACTACAATGATTGGTATGACTTGAGAAATCCTTTTGCACAAGGAGAAAATGGAAGTATGATCATTGTGACGACACGTAAGGAGAGTGTTGCCTTGATGATGGGTAGTGGGCTAATTAACGTGGGAACTCTGTCTACTGAAGTCTCTTGGCCTTTATTCAAAAGACATGCATTTGAAAATAGGGATCCTAAGGAAAATCCAGAACTTGAAGAGATAGGAAAACAAATTGCAATTAAGTGCAAAGGATTGCCTTTAGCACTAAAGACACTTGCTGGTTTGTTGCGCTCCAAATCAGAGGTTGAAGAGTGGAGACGTGTTTTGAGAAGCGAAATATGGGAACTGCCAGATAACAGCATATTACCAGCGTTGATGCTGAGCTACAATGATCTTCCCGTGCATTTGAAGCAATGTTTTTCCTATTGTGCAATATTTCCCAAAGATTATCCATTTTGCAAAGAACAAATCATTCAACTCTGGATTGCTAATGGTCTCGTACAACAGTTGCAAAAAGATGAAACAATTGAAGATTTAGGCAACCAATACTTTCTCGAGTTGCGATCAAGATCGTTGTTCGAAAGGGTCCAAGAGTCTTCTAAAAGGAAGGTAGAGGTATTCTTAATGCATGACCTTGTCAATGATTTGGCCCAAATGGCATCTTCAAAACTTTGTATCAATCTGGAAGATAACGAAGGATCTCATATATTGGAAAAAAGTCGACACCTATCATATTCAATGGGATATGGTGACTTTGAGAAATTGAAACCCCTACACAAATTGAAGCAGCTGAGAACATTGCTTCCAATAAGTTTTGAGCTCGATAATTCATTTCCTTTAAGCAAGAGGGTGTTGCATAACATATTGCCAAGTCTAACATCCTTAAGGGCATTATCATTGGCTTGCTATGAGATTGAGGAGTTGCCGAATGTCTTGTTAATCGAATTGAAGCTCCTGAAATTTTTGGACCTTTCCCTGACAAAGATAAGAAAGTTACCAGATTCGATTTGTGTATTGTACAACTTAGAGACATTTCTCTTGTCATCTTGTTATTATCTTGAGGAGTTACCATTGCAAATGGAAAAGTTGATCAACTTGCGTTACCTTGACATTAGCAACGCTTCTCGCTTGAAGCTACCGCTACTTCCAAGCAAGTTTAAAAGCCTCCACGTGTTAGTGGGAGCTAAATTTCTTCTAGGTGGTTGCAGTGGTTCAAGAATCGGAGGTATGGATAAGCTGCATAACTTGTATGGATCTCTATCAATCCTAGAGTTGCAAAATGTGATTGATAGAAGGGAAGCTGTGAAGGCAAACATGAGGGACAAGAATCATGTTGAAAAGTTATCGTTGGAGTGGAGTGAAAAAAGTATTGCTGACAGTTCTCAAGATGAAAGAGACATACTTGATGAGCTACATCCAAATCGGAACATAAAAGAACTCCAAATTACCGGATATGGAGGGACAAAGTTTCCAAACTGGATCGCTGATCATTCGTTTCTTAAACTGGTGGAATTGTCTCTTAGCAATTGCAAGAATTGTGATTCCCTTCCAGCACTAGGACAACTTCCATCTTTGAAATTTCTTGCAATTCGAGGGATGCATCGAATAGTGGAGGTGGCTGAAGATTTTTATGGTAATTTGTCCTCCAAGAAGCCTTTTAACTCTCTTCAGAAGCTTGAATTTGCAAGGATGCTGGAGTGGAAGCACTGGCATGTATTAGGGAATGGAGATTTCCCTACACTTCAGGACCTTTCAATTTTTGATTGTCCTAAGTTGATTGGGAAGTTTCCTGAAAATCTTTGTTCTCTAACAAGATTGAGAATTTCAAAATGTCCTGAACTCATTTTGGAGACACCTATTCAACTTTCAAGTTTAAAAAAGTTTGAAGTTGTTGGTTCTCCTAAGGATGGAGTTCTTTTTGATCATGCTGAACTGTTTGCATCCCAACTTCAGGGAATGAAGCAGATAGTTGAATTATATATTGATCACTCTGACTCTCTTACCTGCTTACCTTTTAGCAGTTTGCCAAGTACATTGAAGAAAATAAGGATGCGTCGTTGTCAGAAATTGAAATTGGAGACGTCAATTAGTCAGATGATTTCTAGAGGAAGTAACATGTTTCTCGAGAATCTGGAACTCGATGAATGTGATTCTATAGATGATATATCACCTGAGTTGGTTCCAAGAGCACGCTATTTTAGCGTAGAAAGTTGTCACAGCCTTACTAGGCTTTTGATTCCCAATGGGACTGAACATCTCAGAATTAATGAATGTGAAAATCTGGAAATACTTTTGGTGGCAGGCGGGACTCAGGCGATGCCATTGCGTAAGTTGTATATTTTCAACTGTGAAAAGCTGAAGTCGCTTCCAGAACGTATGGAGGAACTCCTTCCATATCTTAAGGAACTGCTACTCCAAAATTGTCCAGAAATGGAGTCCTTTCCTGAAGGAGGATTGCCCTGCAATTTAGAAGTTCTTGAGATCCACAATTGCAAGAAACTGGTGAATTGCCGGAAGGAGTGGGACTTACAGAGACTCCCTTTTCTCACAGATTTAACCATCTACCATGATGGTAGTGATGAAGAGATTCTTGCTGGTGAAAATTGGGAGTTGCCTTGCTCTATTCGAAGTCTTGAAGTAGACAATCTGAAAACATTAAGCTGCCAAGTTGTCAAACGCCTCACCTCGCTTGAATCTCTATTTATTGTTAATTTACCTCAAATTCGGTCACTGCTGGAAGAAGGGCTTCCCTCATCTCTTTCTGAGTTATATTTATATCGGCATCATGAGCTCCATTCATTACCAACCGAAGGTCTTAGGCACCTCACTTCCCTTCGATTTCTAGAGATCAACTCCTGCTATCAACTTCAATCTCTTCCAGAATCAGCGCTTCCCTCCTCCCTTTCTGTGCTGAATATATGGGATTGCCCTCTTGCAGAATCAGCACTGCCCTCTTCCCTCTCTAAGCTGTCCATCTGGACTTGCCCTAATCTCCAATCCTTTCCAGTAAAAGGGATGCCCTCTTCCATCTCTAGACTATCTATTCACAACTGCCCATTGCTCAAACCACGTATAGAATTCGAGAAGGGGGATTACTGGCCAAAAATTGCTCATATTCCCACCATAAAGGTCGAGGAGGAATACCTGTAATGGTTAAAGCAAATGGTGCTCTGATAAATGTAAGTTTTTTTTTTCAGTAGCTTTTTATTTTTGTTTACTTCCCTTAGCTTGTTTGTTAATTCTTTTCCTTCATTAATTTTTTTAGCAGCGCAAAGCGTCTATTGCAACAATGAAGCCATGGAATCATCATCAAGTCAGAGTTGTCCTAATCTTCAATCTCTTCCAGTAAAGGGAATGCCCTCTTCCATCTGTATTTTCAACTGCCCATTGCTCAAACCGTGTCTAAAATTTGAGAAAGGAGAGTAGTGGCCAAAAACTTTGATAGATGTAAGTTGTTCACTTCTTCAGCAGCTTTATATTTCATTACTTCTCTTCGCTTGTTTGTAATTCTTTTTCTTTGTTAATCTTGTAGAGCAGCGCAAAGCGTCAATTGCCAGCCTTTTTGCTCAGTTGATGAAAACAATGTTGTGCTGACATTCTTTATGAATAGGCAATCACCTCAACAGTGGTCTGTCAGAAGAGTGTAAGTGAGGAAACATACCTCTCTTTTGTGTGGAATTTTGCCAGCATTACTTCTCTTTCATCAGTCAGAAGGAAATATTATGTAATTTTCTATACCGGAGTTTTTCCTATGCCGAATTTCAAGCATCAATGAAAAGGCGTAGTCATTCTCTATATCAATTAAATATCCACTGCT
Organism: Nicotiana tabacum; assembly: GCF_000715075.1. NCBI lineage: Eukaryota > Viridiplantae > Streptophyta > Magnoliopsida > Solanales > Solanaceae > Nicotiana > Nicotiana tabacum. Next base: position 19,798,699 of record NC_134098.1, read on the forward strand.
ATTAACTATTGAAACTGATATTTTGTCCAAATTAAATGGTTGACTAAGCTTTACATATTACACAATTTATATAACTTGTTTTGCTCTGTCTTCTTTTACAGTGGATTATTCAGCATAGATTGGTAGTAGTTTGAGGCTTGGCTCTGTTAACTTTTATTTGTTCGAACAAACTACTTAGCTTAAAAAATTTCACTTGACTTTCAGGTTTTCTTTCCAAAATATCATAACAGATCACAAATGCAATGTTTGACAACTTCAGAAATGATATTTTGTCCAAATAAGTAAGTATTTGTACTATTTTCTAGTTACACCAAACCATGATCAACGTGATCTTGTCTTAATTAAGAAGAATGATTCATCCTACCGTGCGAAGTTTCATTTCCAGTAAAAACTAGAAAGAAACAAATTTGATGGTATGTCTGAATGATGTAGCTCTCTGCTCTTGATTAAGAAGAATGATTCATCCTACTGTGTGATGTTTTGCTCGTCATTAAATGTAGAGATCTATGCTAAAGCCCCATATAGAAACTATATTCCAATGTATGTGTGTGTGTATAATCACGGACAACCATCCAAAAATTTTAAAAAAAATGAACTTCTGTTGTTATGAGTTGGCAGTCATTAGGCTTAAGATATTTTCATAGTTAGATTGCTTATTTCATAAATGTAAGTGTAAATTTGGCCAAGTGATAGCTAAAGTGTGTGCCCTTTCAGCATTCATGTGATGATAATTTCTTTTGTTTGTATTTCTTCCTTTCCTTCTAGCCTAAACCTGGGATGGATGATAAACTTGTCATCAGGAACTTGATGAGCATGAAATGATAGTTTTACTCCTATAGGACAGCGGTTTTTAGTTTGTATGTATGTTATGATCATCTTATATAGGATTCTTAGTTTTGTACCTATGTTATTAGAATTATCATCTCTAGAATGGAGTTTTAGCAAATTAAGGATAATATTATATTTTTTCTACTTTGTCAGGGATTTGATAAGAGTACATGGTATGATTGACTAATCTCTTTGCTCTATTTTGAAAATGATTTCAGTTTATAGCTTCCCTCCTCCCTCCAGCTCATCGATAATTGTCCAAATCTCAAGTCCCTTCCAGTTCGTTGCCTATAACCACGTCTAGAATTTAAGAAGGGGGAATCCTGGCTAAGAAGAGGGAATGCTGGTCACAAAGAGCTCAAATTTCCACCATAAGAATCAACGAGGAATGCATATAATGGTTAAATCAAATGGTACTGTGATAGAGGTAAGTTATTCTCTCCTTCAGTTGCTTTTCTATTTTTGCTACTTCTCTTTGTTTTCTTGAAATTATTTTTACTTGTTAAATCTTGTTGAGCAGTGTGTAGCGTCTATTGCACTGTGAAGCAGAGGAAGCATCTTAACTTCGAGATGAAATTTAATGTTAAATACAACAAAGATGATACATTTCAACTACAGAGATATTTATACATTCTGAAAAAGAGTATTGGTAGGAATTAATAGTTTGCTCTAGAACGTTGATAGCAAATTGTAATATTAACAAACTAGAAATATTTTACCATGAAGATACGTAGCTATGTCAGCCTGAATGTGCATAGTCTTTCGAATATGAACCAATCTTGCTTGAAGATTTTGTAGTGCATGTATTGCTTGAAGTTTCATCGCTATAGCAATTCATATAATCTTGTTCTTTTCCTTTTCCAGTGAGTTGAGCAAGGAGGAGGAGGTTGTTCACAAGTTCATTGTTGAGCTTTGATCTGTTTGCTGAGTTGTGTAAAAGTTATTTCTCCTCCTTAAATGCAGAGCTCTAATACAAGTCAAAGGTACATGTGACAGATTATTTGCTTTCTACCTATTAAAAATATTGAAGTTTCCCCCCAACTAATTAACCTCAGGAAGCTTCAGCACCATATAGTGTTATTAAGTATGATTATCTTGTCTCAACTTGATGATTTTTTTCTTTTTGTCAGGATTTGGGTAAAAATATGTAAGTTGAGTTCCAGCTCTTCGAGAGGCCAACAAAGGCAGAAAAGAGGTAAAACGAACAAGTTTTTGACGAGAAAGGTGGAGCTCTCTCTTTCTTTTTTCTTTTTGTGAAGAAAGAGAGGGAGGGAGACACAAAAGAACATTTACCACGTTCATCTGTCTCAACATGAATGTCATGTAAGTTGCACTGATTATTGTCCACTGTTTTAGAATTCATAAATTACATACTATCTCAACTTCTCAAGATAATCACAAATAAGAAGCATTCAGAAGAGAATTATCATTATTTTGCAGTAGATTACCAAATACATATGGGTCAACAAGCCAACTTTACAACATCAAGTATTTGAGTTTCACCTATGACCACTTCTCTCTCTCTCTCTCTCTTGATCGAAATTAAGCTCTCTTTGCAAAGAGCAACGTGCAATGTGAGTTTAATACCAGACATGCCAAGCTCCTTAATTTCTTTCGTAATAAGAAGGTTACAAGACGCAAGTTTTCCATCCTTGCTTTCTATCATTAATTCTATGTCATTCTTCCAAACTGATAAAGGCGTCTCTAAGATCAATGGTCCAATTGTAAATTCTTTAATCCACTACTCTCTAACACCATACTCTTTCATCAACCTTATATCTATATATTAGTACTTTATCTTGCTATGTTGTGTTCTCACTATTCTCCCGTTTTTCTTTACTCCCGTTTTTCTTTACTGGTTATTGTATTGCGTTTCAACTATTTTTTGGTTTCTTATAATATTTTATTATTTCTATGGTTTCTGTTGATGATACTGATATATTGTCTCTTTTGTCTTTTTCGTTTTCTTAAGCCGAAGGCCTATCGGAAACTGTCTCTCTACTCCACGGGGGTAGGGGTAAGGTCTGCGTACAAACTACCTTCCCCAGACCCCTTACTTTTGGGATTTTACTAGGTTGTTGTTGTTGTTGTTAGTACTTTATCTCGCCTTCGTATGGATAAAATTAGGTCTCATAACAAATCAAAGCTAGAGATTCTTTTAAGATGACAAGACTTTTGTCTAGTTCACGTAACACAGGGAGGAACAAAATGCGGCCGAACAACTCAGTGCTGAAGTTGAACGAAGCGATATAATAATCCTCCAATGATGACATATTAGTTACACGCCAATGAAAAGCTTCGTTGAACAATGTATGAAACAACGTGTGGTATTTACTATAAATGGAATATCCTCAGCTTCTCTCCAAGAATTTGTACTTAGATTATAGATCTCAACACTACTAACATATTGACCATTCGGATTGAGGATTCTAACAATCTTATAATCATTAATTCTGGGGTCGAACCTGAAACCAATTACAGGATGACACTTGTCACGTGGAGGTAAGTGTGAATGGAGAAGGCTAGGAGGGCATAGCACTTGTTGCTAACTCGTGTTACCCGAAGAAGGCGGAGCACCTGATAACTTTTCGGAGTACGATGGCCAAGACCCAGATTGATTATCTACTTCTCAGGAAATGTGATAGAGGTTTATGCACGGATTGCAAGGTCATCCCGAGCGAGAATCTTATGACCCAGCGTATGCTTTTAATTATGGACTTGGAGATCAGGTGGACGAGGAAGAAGAGGGCTATGTCTGGTATACCTAGGTTCAGGTGGGGTGCATTGACTAAGGACAGGGCCTAGGAGTTGGGGGAGAAGTTGCTGGCTATGGGGGCCTAGACGAGTAGCGGGGACGCGAGTTGTATGTGGTATATGACAGCAAATTGTATTAGAGAGGCGACGAGAGAGGTGTTAGGGGTCTCAAAGGGTTTTTCTGGTGGCCATAAAAGGGACTGGTGGTGGAACGAAGAGGTTCAAGGGAGAGTGGAAGCCAAGAAAGCGACATATTTGAAGCTAGTAGAGAGTATAGACGAAGGGCAGAAGAGTGCTAACAGAGAGGGGTATAAGAAGGCTAGGAAGGAGGCGAAGTTGGCGGTTACTGCGGCTAAGACCGTGGCGTTTAGTCGTTTATACGAAGATATTGGGGATAAAGGCGGGGACAAGAAGTTGTACAGGCTAACGAAGGTGAGGGAGCGGGAGGCCCGGGATTTGGACCAAGTGAGATGCATAAAAGACGAGGAGGGAAGAGTTTTATTGGAGGGGGCACAGATTAGGCAGAGATGACAATCTTACTTCCATAGACTCTTGAATGAAGAGGGAGATAGGGGCATTGTGCCGGGGGAATTGGAGTACTCGGAGCGGCAGCGAGATTTTGGGTACTGTAGACACATACGAGTGGGGGAGGTTGTAGGGGCTATGCGCAGGATGAGTAGGGGTAGAGCGACTGGGTCAGACGAGATCCCGGTGGAATTCTGGAAGAGCGTGGGTAAGGAGGGCTTGGAATAGCTTGCAAGGTTATTTAACGTCATTTTTAGGACGAAGAAGATACCCGAAGAGTGGAGGCGGAGTACGATGATCCCGTTGTACAAGAACAACGGGGATGTCCAAAACCGCAACAACTATAGGGGTATCAAGTTGTTAAGCCATACGATGAAAGTGTGGGAGAGGATGATTAAAGGGAGGTTGGGGAGGTGTATGTCCATTTCCGAGAACTAGTTTGGTTTCATGCCGGGACGGTCGACTACTGAGGCCATTCATTTTGTGAGGAGACTGGTGGAGCAGTATAGGGCAGTGAAAAAGGATTTGCATATGGTGTTCATTGACTTGGAGAAAGCTTATGACAAAGTCCCGAGAGAGGTTCTATGGAGATGTTTGGAGGCTAGATGAGTGCCTGTAGCGTATATTAGAGTGATTCAGGACATGTATGATGGAGCTAAGACACGAGTTAGGATAGCAGGAGGAGACTCTGACTACTTTCCGGTTGAGATGGGGTTGCATCAGCGATCAACACTTAGCCCGTTTTTGTTTTCTCTGGCGATGGATTCTGTGACGTGTCACATTCAAGGGAGGTGCCTTGGTGCTTCTTATTTGCGGATGACAGTCCTGATTGATGAGACGCGAGGTGGCGTTAACGAGAGACTGGAGGTCTGGAGACATACTCTGCAGTCTAAGGGTTTCAAGTTGAGCAGGACTAAGACAGAATACTTGGAGTGCAAGTTCAGCGGTGTTACCCAAGAGGCAGATGGGAATGTGAGACTCGATACACAAGTCATTCCGAGGAGAGAGAGTTTCAAGTATCTGGGATCTATAATTCAGAAGTATGGGGAGATAGATGAGGATGTCACACATCGTATCGGAGCAGGGTGGATGAAGTGGAGGCTCGCTTCCGGTGTCTTGTGTGATAAGAATGTGCCGTTGAGACTTAGGGGTAAGTTCTACAAGGTTGTGGTTAGGCTGACTATGTTGTATGTGGCAGGGTGTTGGCCAGTAAAAAACTCATGTCCAACAGATGAAAGTAGCGTAAATGATGATGTTGAGATGGATGTGTGGGCATACTAGGTTGGATAGAATTAGGAATGAAGTTATTCGCGACAAGGTGGGAGTGGCCCCTGTGGAGGCAAAGATGCGTGAGGCAAGGTTGAGATGGTTTGAGCATGTTAAGAGGAGAAGCACAGAGGCCCCAGTCAGGAGATGTGAGAGGTTGACCTTGGGAGGTGAGAGGAGGGGTAGAGGTAGGCCAAAGAAGTCTTGGGGAGAGGTGCTCAGGCGGGACATGGCGCAACTTGAGCTAACTGAGGACACGACCCTAGATAGAAGGGTGTGAAGGTTGAAAATTAGGATAAAAGGTTAGTAGGTAGTCGTGCGTTTCCATGCGTCTTCTCTAGTTCGATAGTAGTAGTGCTAGTACAATACCCTTTTTCCTTAGTTTGCTATATTCGCATGTCTCGTTTCGTTATTACTTGCTATCGGTAATTCCGTAGCTTGCTAGCAGTAATTCATTCATATTCTCGTTTGCTGCCTTGGATTTAGTTTTCTAAATATATTATCTTGCTATTACTTTATCAGTACCCCTTTCATATTCTCTATTGCTATCTTCGATTTAGTTTTCTAATTATTTGTCTTGCTATTACTGGCTATCAGGACTTCTTTCACATTCTTTAGCCGAGGGTCTATCGGAAACAGTCTCTCTGCCCTTCCAGGGTAGGGGTAAGACTGTGTACATCTTACCCTCTCCAGACCCCACTTGTGGGATTATACTGAGTGGTTGTTATTGTTGAGAAGGCTAGGAGGGAGTTCCCATGATTCTCTCAATGTTGGGTTATACAAAATAGTTTTTCTGTAACTAGAAATGCAGACAATGCCATTACACGGACCGGCGAGGCTAACATCTATAAAAGAATCAGTATTTTCCATTGAGGATCCACTTGTTATGGCTATACTTTTAGATTTGTTGCATTAGTTTGAAATTTTTTATTGATTCAATTCAAATAAAACTAGCCAAATACAAGACATGGCTTTTTTTTCACCTAAAATGGAGGCAATAGAAGGTGAAGTGTGTAATCCTTCTTCCATTGAAAGTGGTATGATGTTGTGGTGATAACTTCAGTACCCTTACACTTTTCTTCTCTTTCTAAAATGATAGAGAAATACAGTTTATTTTTAGACCTTCCTAAAATCAATTTGAGATTTGGAAAACCTTCCAATGAACACTAATAATGCACTATTTTAACGCTATTGGCTTGTATATACTGTTAAAATGTCTTCCCATTATTTTAAGGATTAGTCTTTGGACACGTGCATTGCACGTGTCCCATATTAATATGTACAAACTTTTTAAAACAATATAGATAATATTAAAACACGTAAGTAATGATTAATTAAAAGTTTTAAAATTAAAAATAAGCTAAATCAACTAAATTAAGTAGAACCATTTTTATGCTGCTTTTAACAAATATTCATTAATTTTTGTACCAAACAATCTGGATAAGAAATTATTTAGCAATTTCAATGAGAAATATTATATTTTTTGTCAGAATATGTTATATTAATATGCTATCTTCAATGTTTAAGTTATTCATTCGTTAATCCGTAGAATAAGCATCCATAAATCACTTACACCATCTTATTATCTTATAAATAAAGCTGATACCAAGAAAGTTTTTAATATTATAACCTCTAAGCATGTACCAGTTGGAAGTAATAAAGCTTTCTGTTGGCATAGAGTAGTCCACCATGAAGTCATGAACTATGTCAATGATGATTTATGCATAACTTCATATACATTATCTCATAAATACAAGCCCTTAGATAACATGTCAGCATAAAATGAACTGGTCTAACAGATAAATAGATTTTCCTGTCAAGATGGTAGATAAGTAGATTAGCACGTTGCTAAGTCTCCCCACAAAGTCAAAAAGTTTTTTTATCATACCTATATATTTAAAATTGAGTATCATAAAAATTACATTCTATTTATATTACAGATAGTAAAGTCTAAATCATGAGTGGCGAGTAACTGGTGGTAACTTTGCCTTTCGTTCGTAACTATTATTACTTCTCGCCTTCTGCTTCGTCCTTCTCCATTTAGTGCTTTCACTTTTATTACAATGCAAATCACATCTAAAAAAAATATGAAATATTAAATATCGAATAATTGCAGTTGCAAAATACTTTAGGTATTTACCAAATAAAGTCTCATTAGTGATCTGTTCTGACTCGTCCAAAGAAATAAAATCATTGGAGAATTGTTGAGACATAAATTCAATGTTGCACTGTATTACTTCTATGTTGCTATAAAACGCTACTTCGAGGTCCTTGTACACAGATAAGAAGTTTGGTTTTGTGCCGCATATTTTTCCGTTTATAATGTAGTAGCTTTTATTTTGGTCGAAAAAACTCTTTCATACTTGAACATCGTTATTGAAAAGAGTAGTTTGTATTTTTGTTCCCTGTGTCAAGATGAACAAGCAATAGTGTCACCAAAGGATGAAAGGAGGCAGTGTATTGAGCAATGAATATAAGAAACTATTAAAATAAGGTTACCTCTTCATCAACGAATATTAGCTGCCAACGTACACCTTCGCCGTTCTCATTTTTGTATTCCTTTATTAAACCTCGTCGAATGACTAAAACTTTAATTACCCATTTTATAGCATATTTCTTCATCCTGCTAATAGGTATGCACAACTTTCCTAGCTCTTCTTCATTTGACATTGTAAGTTATCCTATGGTAGCTAAGAGAATATATAGTTGTAATGTAGAAACTTTTTTTTTCCTATCTAATATATATCCTTTAGAAGTTGAAGCACCAAATACAATATATAGTTGCAAGACAAGAGTAATGTTCTAAAATATACTCCCTCCGTTTCAATTTATGTGAACTCATTTGACTGGGCACGGAATTTAAGAAAAGAGAGAAGACTTTTGAACTTGTGGTGTAAAATGAGTCACATATATTTTGTGTGGCTATAAATCATTGCATAAAGGTAAATTGTTTCCATAAAAGGAAAGAGGTCATTCTTTTTGGCACGGACTAAAAAAAATAGGTTCACATAAATTGAAACGGAGGGAGTAATATATTTCAAAGAAGCTACTAATTATTGTGGTTTAATTGGGAAATCAAGCAACATCAGCTGGCATATATATGAATATCTTAATAAAGTTCAAAGCAATGATAAGAATGTAGAATTATTACCAATTTTGTAATGCGGCAACCAAAAAATCTGTAAAAAAATTCTGCCAGAAAGAATACAAGGATGATTGGGATAAAGACATATTATTGTGCACTTATATCGAGTGCTGTGAGGAATATGAACATGCATGTAAAAGGAATTACCATGTAAGATGAAAGAAACAAAATATAAAGAGTGAAATAACTACAAATAATAAGTAAAAAGAATGATTTCAACGACTTTATTAGGTAAAAGAAACTGAATGAAGCAGCAATCAATATCTTGGAAAAAAAACCAAAGCACCAATTTTAGGGGGCTCTTGAAGAAGAACGTGGGGGAAAACAAAAAACCAAAATATTAATTTGATAGAGATATTGAAGGAGAACGTGGCTTTAAAAGGGGAAGAAGAGCAAAAATCCATGAAATTTATTTCTTGGGAGCAACTGAAGGAGTACGTTTATGGGTGTAACTAAAGGAGAATAAGAATGGACTCAAACCTAATTGTACTTTTTAACTGATTTAATAACGCAGTTTCCTACCTACTTTTAGCATTTTAGTATTTAGTATAATAATATGAATTAAGTGATAAAGTCTTTTAGCTTTCAAACTAATTAATTGACAAAATATGTTCCTTCTAAATTAACTGAATGAAAGAGTCTAGTCGTCAAATCCATAAAGAAAGGTTTCAATTTACGTTAAACCTAGGAGGTGAATTGGGCTAAATTACATATTTAATTAGGAATTAGTTGCACATGTTTAGGGAGAATGAAGTGAATGTGGAGCGTTAAAATAGGACTTATGAGTTTCTTATTCACCTATTTTTTTTAATTAGGATTACATTCAATACAGTAAATAACTTAAATGCTCATGAACGTGATTAGCTAGGCAATGGATATTTGAAAACCGACTAAACCGACCGTATCGATTTTTAGGTTTCTTTTAAAGAAACCGTACGTTTTTATATAAATCTATAACCGTACCGATAATTAGGGTAAGTTTTTTATTTTATAAAAATAAACCGAAAAAATATCGAACCGTACAGAATAAATTTTACATATGGAATATTTATATAGTAAGTTTAAAACTAATAAAGCACTTAAATTTTCATTGGGCCTTGGAATTATGAAAAGTGTTACAAGCCAACAAGTAATTAAACTCAAAATACTAATTCCTAAAACATATTATGCTACTTATACTTAAATTAAGTTATTTCAAGTATCTTTATTAGCAAAACATAAAGTATTCTAGCGATTATGAGTAGCAAACTATAATGTATTGAATATGTTTCCTTTCATATAATTTAGATTTATCTTTTTATTTAATATAGACTTTATTCTTGAGCCTTAGCTTGGTTAATATCTTTCCACTCGTGTGATTTATATTTTCTTTGCTTTTACTTGGTTTCTTTTACGTCGTTGTCGAATAGTTGATGGATCTATACTCTAGCCATATTTTATGTTTTTTTTAATTCATCACCCTTTAAATAGTAAAAATGTCTAGAAAGTTTTGCTAAGTCCTATAAAAGAACATATGTTATTGCATTCTACTTCTACTGGTGAATTTTACATGACATTTAAAAAAATATCGAAAAATTAACCGAACCGTACAAATACCGAAGTGTAATCGACATGATTGGGACGGTTTCGAAAAGTCTAATTTTGGTTATACATAATAGAATAACCGAAAAATTGGTATGGTACAAATTTTATAAAATAACCGGCGTAACCGAACCATTGACAACCCTATGATTAACCTTCATGTAATTATAATATTACCATTTCACATTTATTATATTAGATGTTTAATATTTTATTACATTTTACTTAAAATGAATTTACAACAGGGGCAAAATCGTAATCCAACTTTGAAGGAATAAGCTTCCCACTTTTAGTATAATATGATATGATATGATATGATTTGCTGTGCCTTCACTTTCTTTTATTCAACAATATGTATTTGGTTATTCAAATTGTTGAAATATACCATGTTATATGTTATATTTTCTTTTTCTTTTTTTATTTGAATATTACATATATTTGCGACTATTTTGTTAGAAACGAGATCACTTGAATTAAGCAAAGTCTGTCTTAACGGCCAATAGATCTTTAATCTGCTTCATGTATATTATGCAATTTCAATTAAATCAGCATTCATGTCTCAGTTCATGGTAAAACAATATTCTTGGTTGTTCACAATTTGATTATCATCATCTATTCTTTCTAACTTTATATGTGTAATTAAGGAAGAATCAAATTGGTGTATTATTCCATGGAGTGATACATATATATACATGTACATAGGATCCTAACTATGGAAAGAATTAAAAGAAAAATTCTATAAATCTGCTATAAAATTCCAATATTTATTCTACCTATGTATAGTACAAGCAATCTGTCTACATTCATTCTCTATGTATGGTACAAGCAATCTGTCTACATTCATTCTTTATGACTACATTCATTCTTCAACACTCCCTCTCAAGCTGGAGCATACATATTGATCATGCCCACCTTGTTGTAAAGATAACTAACTCGAGTTCCATTTAACGCCTTTGTGAACAAGTCAACCAATTGTTCTCTTGTCCTCACGTAACTGGTGAAAATCAAGTTTTCTTGAATCTTCTCATTAATAAAGTGACAGTCAACTTTAATATGTTTTGCTCTTTCATGATACATCGGATTTGAGGCGATATGAAGGTCGGCTTGATTATCACACAGAAGTTTTGCTGGTGTAGTATGATTTATCCCATTTCCAGTGAGAAGGTAATGTATCCACATAATCTCACACGCAGTTTTTGCCATAGCCCTATACTCAGATTCTTCACTGGATTGACATACAGTATTTTATTTCTTACTTCTTCATGATTCTAGGTTTTCACCCACAAAGACACAATAGCCGGTAGTATACCTTCTATCAATCATGGATCCAGCCCAATCTGCATATGCAAAACAATCAATGCGAGAATGACCGTGATTGCTGTATAATATGTCAAGTCCAGGGGCTCCTTTTAAGTAACATAGAATCTGTTCCAGTGCTGCCCAATGTTTGATCGTAGGAGCGGACATAAACTGGCTAACAACACTTATAGCAAAAGCAATATTGTCACGACCCAAAATCCAACTAGTTGTGATGGAACCTAATCCAACCCGCTAGGTAAGCCAATTAATAACTATCCAATTCCAATGATATTTAATAAGACAATTAAGTAAAGAAATTATCTGAATCTTATACATTTCTCAAGAACTGGTAGTACAAATCATGAATTTCTAAGAATAGAGTTTACAGAAATGAAGTAAATACATCATCTGTTTGAAAAGTACATAAAAAGAGTTTCATAGATCTAAGGCTACCATGAACAAGAGGCAGCTACAACCGGAACGCAGGTACATCTTCAATTCCGGCTCCCGTCGATCCCAGCAACGTCAGCAGTCAATATCTGCACGCAAGGTGCAGAAGTGTAGTATGAGTACAACCGACCCCATGTACTCAGTAAGTAACAAACCTAACCTTAGCTTGAAAGTAGTGATGAGCTAACACGAAGGTCGGGTCCAACACCAATATTCCACAACAGTTCATAACAACATAATACAAGTAATAAAAGAGGTATTTCAAAAATAAAATGCACAGTTCGTTCACAGTTCCAGAAAAATAGGCATTTCTTATCTGAGTGAAAACCCAAATCTTTTACCGAAAATACCAAAATACGAGTAAGTTTGAAAACTGTGATTTTTCCCAAAATTCCTTTCAATAATAAGTAAGATGTTTTATTTTCAGATAGTATGAGGAAACTACATCTCTATGCCAACATGTCAAGATACATGTAAAATCATAAATGTCACCAAAATCGGGTAGCAGAAGGAAATGCATCTCTATGCATGTATCTCAAGTATGCATGTCAAATGCAATGCATCTCAATGATGAGCTCATCTACTCACACTCTCAGAGTACTCAATCTCACTATCTCGGATTCCCTCTCACTATGCTCAATGCTCAGAACACTCAATCACTCAGCACTATACAATACCTGCTGTGATGTGCAGCCCGATCCACATATGACCATAAGGCCCGTTGCGGCGTACAATCCGATCCACATATATATAGTCGACTGCGCTCACCGGGGGTGTGCAGACTCCGGATAACTCACGTGTTGTACGGACAACTCACGTGCTATAGTATCAATATCTGGATCAGCACGGACAACTCACGTGCTGCACGGACAACTCATGTGCTATAGTATCAATATCTGGATTTGCACGGACAACTCACGTGCTGCATGCATAATTCACGTGCTATAGTATCAATATCCTCACAAACAGGCCCCCGGCCTCACTCAGTCATCAATCTCTCCAGTCTCACTCACAGGCTCACAATATCATGAAACTAGCCCGACAACAATGATATGATGTATCAATAAATAACAACTGAGACTGAGATATGATATGAATGCATGAATATGACTGAGTACGAAATATCAATGAAATCAGTAAAATGATAGCAAGAAACGACCACTATGGGTCCTAGCAGTATCGTCATAAAGCCTAAACATGATATCTAACATGATTGACAGCTCAATTACTTTATCACAATGTGAAAACACGGACATCAACAAAGTAGGACCACTATACAGTGCCATAGAAGTAATAGAGTCCCAATTCACATGGTGCACGCTAGCATGTGCGTTACCTCAATACCGATCACATAACACGTATTACAGGGTTTCATACCCTCAGCACTAAGTTTAGAAGAGTTACTTACCTCAAACAAACTAATACCAATGTCGAGCAAGACAAGCGATGCTCCAAAGATGCCATCACGCGCGTTCTGACCTCCGAACAGCTCGAAACTAACCAAAAACGACTCAAATACATCAAACAATGCTAAAGGAACCAATCCCGATCGAAAAGGATCAAATCTTGAATCAAAAGCCCAAAATCGTCAAAAATTCCAACCTAAGCCCGCACCTCGAAACCCGACAAAATTTACAAAATCCAACAACACATTCAATTATGAGTCCAACCATACTAGTTTCACTCAAATCCGACTCCAATTCGATGTTCAAAATTCAAAAATTCACATTATGAAACTTTAGGTCAAAACCCCCAATTTTCTCTTTAAAATTCACAATCCAATTACCAAAAACGAAGATAGATTAATGAAATATAACCAAAACCGAATAGATCAAACTTACCTCAATTCATATGGTGAAAATTGCTTCAAGAATCGCCTCAATCCGAGCTTCATAGCTCCTAAAATGAAGAAAGAACCAAAACCTTCGATAATATAGCTTCTGCCCAGCGATTCCGCATTTGTGGACAATTTGTCGCATCTGCGACCACCACTTTTGCGGTAAAACTTCGCTTCTGCGAAAACAGCCTGACCCAGCAATCCCTCGCACTTGTGGACTTTAAGTCGCTTCTGCGATCGTGCGTATGCGCACTTGAACCGCATCTGTGGTTGCGCAGGTACGTCCAAGCCCCCGTACCTACGAACCTCATGCCCAGCTCCCCTTCACGTTTCTGCGAATCCTCTATCCCTTCTGCGACCATCGCACATGCGCAAACCAGCCGCAGGTGCGATCACACCAGAACCAGCAGCTTAGCAAAAATCCAAAAACGCAATGAAATGATCCAAACCTCATCCGAAACTCACCCGAGCCCCTCGAAACCCCGTCCTAATATGCCAACAAGTTCCATAACACAATACGGACCTACGCGAGGCCTCGAAACACACATAACAACATCAAAACAACGAATCACACCTCAACTCGAAATCAATAAACTTTTAAACTGCAAACTTCCACAACCGATGTCAAAACCTATCAAATTACATCCGATTGACCTCAAATTTTGCACACAAGTCACATTCGACATTATGAACCTACTCCAACTTCCGGAATCAGAATCCGATCCCGATATCAAAAAGTCCACTTCCGGTCAAACTTTCCAAAATTTTAACTTTCGCCATTTCGAGCCAAATTCAACCACGGACCTCCAAATCACAATCTGGACGCGCTCCTAAGACCAAAATCACCTAATGGAGCTAACGGAACCATTAAAATTCTAATCCGAGGTCAAATACTAAGAAGTTAAACTTGGTCAACTCTTTCAAACTTGGTGAATTAAGGCCTCTTTGATTGTTTTAGGGACGGAGAGGAGTCTAAAGAGGCAATCAAAGAACTAGATGCAAGAGATAAGTGGTCATAAGAAACAAAATTAGCAATAAAATATGCCGATTTGCATCGACGTGTACCTTTGCGAAGGGCAATAGGAAGGTCAAGATATTCTGAAGGAGCAGGCAGAGGAGCAACTTATGTAGGACATGTATTATTGGTCTTTCATCTCCTAGAATACACTTGAATAATTGGCGGCCTTGTTAGTGCAGATTGAGCAGTTTCAGAAGGCACAATGGCCGTGTGATGCTCAATAGAAGAACTAGGAGATGTGGTAGAAACATCATCCGATTGTTCGGTCAAAGCATTGGTGACATGATAGACTAACCAATTATCTTTCTCCCCTTGACTTGTAGAAATAAGAGGTGCATAGAAAAATGGTGTAGTCTCCAAGAATGCCACGTCAATTGACACTAGATATTTGCCATGATCAGTAGAGTAACAACGATATCCCTTCAGAAGTCGAGAATATCACAAGAAAACATACTTTAAGGCCTTGGGATCCAATTTGGTAACTGATGAACGAACATCTCAAATATAACGCGTGCTTCCAAACACCTTCGGTTCTACAATAAATAATGGCTTGTTCGGGAAGAGAACACTGTAAGGTATACCACAACTTAGCACGGTAGATGGTATACGATTAATCAAGAAACAAGTTGTAGAGACTGCACCTGCCAAAACTGTTTAGGGACCTTCGTCTAGCATAAAAGTGCTTGAGCTGTCTTAAGTAGATGCCTATTCTTCCGTTCAACAATTCCATTTTGAGAAGGTGTGTCAATAAAAGATGACTGGAGAATAATTCCCTTGTTGTATCATGTAAGACTGAAATGATTTTGAAATATACTCTTTAGCATTATCACTCCTTAGTGTGCATACAATAGTATGAAATTGAGTCTTAATTTCAGCACAAAAAGGAAAAAAAGTGAGAAAACACTTCAGATCATTTTTTCATAAAATAAATCCAAGTTATCTAAGAAAAATCATCCACAAAAGTAACAAAATACTTAAACCCAAATTCGGCCACAACTGGACATGGTCCCATACATCAGAATGGACTAACTCAAAAGCAGACTCCGCTCATTTATTAACTCTAGGATCTAACGAGCTACGAAGATGTTTTGTAAACTGACATGAATCACACTCCAATGAAGAAATACTATGGAACTGAGGATAAAGCTTCTTCAAAATAGGCAGAGAAGGATGTTCTAACTAACAATGTGCTTTAAATGGAGACATGACACTAGATCAAGCAATAGACCGAGGCACTCGTTTATCAAGGATATAAAGATCATCAGATATACGTCCTTTACCAATAATATACTTTGTCACAAGATCCTAAAACAAACAATGATCAGGGAAGCATAAGGCACAATAATTTAGATCTTTGGTAAGTCTATTCACAGAGTTTAAATTAAAGGAAAACTTTGGTATACTTAATATAGATAACAAGGTAATAGAAGGGGTTGGTTTACTGTCCTAGATCCCATAGTATTGTAGGTTGACCCATCAACTATGGTTAAAAAAGATGGTGATTTGTGGGGATGAAAGCTGGCAAAGGTACTAGGATTATCTGTCATGTGATTTGTGGAATCAGAATCAATCACCCATTTATTTGAGGAAACTATAAGACATGATTTACCTGATTCATCAGCAGCGACTAAAGTGGATTCCTTTAGTGATTCCTGAAATTGAGAAAATTTAGCAAATTCCTCAACTGAGATAAGAACTACATTCTATCAAAAGATAGGCTAGGAGCAGCTACAAAATTAGCCTTTGCTCAAGTGCCGTTTTGATTACGACTCTGCAATTTCTTTGACAGTTACACTTCCAGTGGCCTGGCTCATGACAATAGTGACACACATTTTTATCAGATTTCGCAATTTTACTTCTTCCTCCCTTGAAATCGGATCTTCTTCCTGGATCATTTCCTCATCCTTTAGCTACAAGGATATTCTATTGAACGGATGCCATATTCTCTGTGCTTAGTACCCTACTAAAGACATCCTTAAGATATGTAATCTCAGAACTAGAGAGGATTTGAGATTTTGCTGTTTCAAATTCAGAAGGGAGACCAGCTAAAAAACTCATTATGGCCATCAGTTCTCTCTGAGTTTGTTGAACCTTAATATCAGTATTGAATGGAAGAAACATATTCAATTCCTCAAAGGTGTTCTTAAAATCTATGAAATAAGCAGTGAGAGTCTTATTCCCCTTTTCAACACGATAAACTTGTTGCACACACCATAAATCCGGCACATATTCCCTTATAAAAACTCCAAATAGTCCATAAATTCTTTGACAAACTCACAATAAGTAGTCAAACCAACAACTTCACTATTAATAGAATTTCTAATTTGTAAAGATAACCGTTCATCATATCTCGTTCATATTTTTTCAGTTCCATCAGTAGGGGGTATTGAACTATATGGTCATCTTTCTCAATACTATACAAATAAACCCTAATAATCTTACTCCATTCTAAATAATCAGAACCATTTAATTTATGTTAAGTAATTTTGGACATAGTAGGAACAATATCAGACATGGTAGTCTTGTTATCACCCATCTTTAAGCAAACAAATTCTCTCAATGGCAAAAGAGTAATTAAAGAGACCAAACTAAAGTTTCTGACAAAAACGAAAATGACTCAACAGAAATGTAATAGCAACCCAACAAATACAAATTCACAAAACAAGCAATCAGATGCAAATATATTGTCCCACGACTACTTCAGAATCCCCAAAATAACCTAAATAGTAGAAAAACTTAAACTTGATCAACATTGGTTGTAATACAACCTGACCCGAGTCTGTTCTTCATGAAAATAAGGATCTGTTATCAAAGGACAAACACCAATTGACTGAAACTATAAAGCTGATCTTAGAGAACAAAGTTGGACAGAGAATGGACCACACACCCACCTCCACGTGTCTGCCGGAAAGTTTTGGTCAATTCCGGCAAGACAGACTCAACTTCAACGAAGCCACAGATGTGGCTCTGACCATGTAATTAACAAGGTATGGAAGAATCAAATTGGTGTGTTATTCCATGAAGTATTACATATATATACATGCACATAGGATCCTAACTATGGAAATAATTAAAAGAAAAATCCTAAAAATATGCTATCAAATATTTATATTTTTTTCTACATATGTATAGTACAAGCAATTTGTCTACATTCATTCTCTATGTATTGTACAAGTATTCTATCTACATTCATTCTTTACGACTATATTCATGTCTACATTCATTCTTTATGGCTATTCATTCTTTAACAATATGTTTTATTATTTTCAAAATTGACACTATTAGTTTTATTTCGAGCATTATAAATGTATCACGACTAGCTCAACTTTTCATTTAAAAAGAACAAAGTTGTGCTTGGCTACATGAACAAATGGTCACTCCCAAAGAATGAAGCAATGGGACTTGCAATTTCTTTCATTGCTGTTCACAGACTAATTAACCATCTCTTCTCTCCACTTTATGACACTACCCAAATCTCACCTTAGTCGTGATGACACCTAACTCAACCCGTTAGACAAACTATAATGACCCAACTCTTCTTTCGATTATTTATGTTCTGTAGTATGGTTTGGCACTTCCCATAGGTTCATACTATATTTTTGGACTTGTCTATATGATTGGTTTTAGTCGCGAGAAGCTTGGAGGCGTTTCGACATTATTGCATGAAATTAGAACTTTAGGATATCCTTAAGTTAAATTGAGTCGTAGATTTGAGTTACATTGTAGCACTTTGCTTCGTTTTCTGAGCGATTTGATATGTCGAGAAAAGATACTTGGACTTGTTGGGGTGGTATCGAGGGGTCCCCGGGGGATCAAGTGAGGTTTGAGGGTGTTTGGGAAAGGTTTTACATGAAAAACTAGCAAACGTGCACTAGAGTAAGCATGTCATTTTGCTTGGCCCGGGGCCGCAGTATATTTTTTATGCACGCTTAGTCATTTGTATAAATAGCCTTATATAACAATTCGATAATTCATAATGAGTTCTACCTTTCTGTTTCGTGATTGAAGATCTTGAATAGTTTCATTTGATGATTTATGACTTTTGTGCATGGTTCATTTGGATTTCCGAAAAGTTAAGATGTGTTTTGATAAAGAAATTTTGATTTTGAGCTTTAATATTGTTAGAGTTGACTACGGTTAACATTCTTGATAAACGAAATTGAATAGGTGTTTTGACAATTTTGGTAGGTTCATATAATAATTTTGGACTTATACGTATATTTGGTTGGGGTCCCGGGTGACCCGAGGCCGTTTCAACGCTTATAAATTCTTGAGTTTTGATGCTTGATTCTTGAGTTTAGATGTTATTTTGATGTTTTGAACTTGCGAGCGAGTTCCTATAGGGTTATTATACTTGTTGGATATTCGGATTGGGGCCCGAGGGGCTTGAGAGACTTTCATATTAGTTTCGGGCTATTTTGGCAAGTATTGTTTTTGTTTGTGTTGTTGTCGTCGCAATTGTGAAAGGAGTATCACAAATGTGAGTCTCACATTTACGAATACTAGCTTGCATTTGCAATATTGGGAAGAGCTCAGGTGGGTTTGCAATTGCGATACACTATCCATAAATGCGAGGTCTGTATTTGAGAATGCTAGCACACATTAGCGAAGGAGCTCAGCCTAGGAGGAGGTTCGCATTTGCTGTCACGACCCCAATCTCCCTCCGTAGGATGTCGTGATGGAACATAGTCTCTAAGACTAGGTAAGCCTAACATACATGAAGAAATAACAGAAATAATGAAAGAACATCAATCTAAACCAACCAGCTATCATAAAATAATTCCATAACACAGCTGACAATAACTCCCAAAATATGGTGAGACTGAGTCATAAGCTCTACACGAGTATACTAAAGTATCCCTAATACATCACTATCTGTATAAAGAGTATGCAAGAGAAAACAAGGACAGAGGGTGACTCTGAAGCCTGCGAACGCCGACAAGTATACCTTGAAGTCTCTGATCCGAATGCTCGACTCACTGGTGCCTAGCCTAGTATGGGGTACCTGGATCTATACAAAATGATCTGCAGAAGCGTAGCATGAGTACACCATAACGGTACCCAGTAAGTATCAAGCCTAACCTCGGTAGGATAGTGATGAGGTCAGGTTAAGACACCTACTGGAATAAATAAAGAAGCTGAATAGGTAAGATACAATATAATAATGGAAATAAGGGAATGATACAATGAAGAAATACAACAAGAATAGCTACACTGAAATTAAGGCAATAAAGGCATAACGAGAGGAACACATAATAAGAATACCAAGGAAACGATGTAGACAAAACAAAAGTGATGTAAATGAAAGATAACAACAAGAACCACTACCGAGGTACCGCCTCGTATCTCATTTCACAATCACAATCACAATCTTTTCTTATATCACTGCGGGTGCCTTACATTTAGTTTTAAAATTATTTTTTCCGAAATAGCTACCCGTATTTTAGCCCACTTTATCACACCGCGTGGCTTCAAGTAGTTCCCCTACTAGCAACACGCGTATCAAGCCCACTTTATCTCATCGCATGCTTATCAACCCCTATTCTTCTACCACCACATGTGTATCAATATTACATCATATCACAACTCGCACCTCAAGTGCCCAATACTAACACTTGCCAAAAGAATGAACGATAATAATATTTTCATAATAAATAGCCTATGACTCAACCACAATGTGTACATATAAATGACCCAGCCGGTCATTTCGGGAGTTATAGCCCTGTTTCCCCCATTTCTGCTTCCTTTATGCTTTTAAGCTATATTATGATACACTGGATTAATTGGTTCGAGTTCGGAGTGATTTCGGAGTGGAATGAGACACTTAGTCTCTAAAGTAGAAGCTTAAGTTGGAAAAAGTCAACCAGATATTGACTTATATGTAAACGACCTCGGATTTGAATTCTGATGGTTCCATTAGTTTCGTTAGGTGATTTTGGACTTAGGAGCGCGTCCAAAATGTGATTTGGAGGTCTGGGGTGGAATTAGGCTTGAATTGGCGAAAGTTGGAAATTTGGCAATTTCGGTCGGCAGTGAAAAATTTGATATCGGGGTCAGAATGGAATTTCGAAAGTTGGAGTAGGTTCGTAGTGTCATTTGTGATGTGCGTGCAAAATTTGAGGTCATTCGGATGTGGTTTGGTTGGTTTCGGCATCGGTTGTGGAATTCGTAAGTTTAGAGGTTCTTAGGCTTGAATCCGAAGATAATTTTGTATTTTGATGTTGTTTTGAGTGATTCGAAGGTTCGACTAAGTTTGTATGGTATTTTAGGATTGGTTGGTATGTTTGGTTGAGGTCCCGGGGGCCTCGGGTGTGTTTCGGGGTGAGTTTTGAGCGAGTACGGGCATTTCCGGAACTCAGGTATGGTTCTGGTGCTTGGAATTTCGCGGACCGCACTTGGAAATTCTGCAGATCCACTGGTCCGTCTTCGGAAGCCTATATCTTTTGATCTACAAAGAATTTTGAGATGATTTAAAAATGAAAGTTGTAGCTCTTCGTGTCTAGTTTTCATAAAGGTAAAGAAGTCATCATTTGGACATCTGTTAAGAATGTTATGTCCAAAATACTAAAGCCTGGCAGTGCAGTCCGAAGAATTTCGCGGACCGCACCAAAATTTCGCAGACCGCGAAGTGGGAGATCAGAGGTGCACTATATAAACATGGTTTAGGGTATTATTTCACATTTTGGACCTAGGGAGCTCGGTTTGTGGCGATATTTCGTGGGTTTTTCAAGAAATTCATCGGGGTTAGTGATTCTAACCCGAATTTGGTTAAAATATATGAATATCAATGATTTCATCATCTTATTAGTATTTTGAGGTGGAAATTTGGGAAAAATTTTAGAAACTTCATAAAATGAATTTTTGGGATTTGAATGTTGATTCGAAGTCGGATTTGAGCGAAACTAGTATGGTTGGACTCGTGAGTGAATGGGCTTTCTAGTTTTGTAAATTTTGTCGGATTTCGAAATGTGGGCCCGGGGGCCGGGTTTGAGCCGATTTCGGGATTTTGGTCTAATTTGATAGTTTTTCTTGTGGAATTCATTCTATTAGCGTATATTGATGATATTGTACTGATTGTGAATAGATTCGGAGCATTTGGAGGCCAAGTCGAGAGGCAAGAGCATCGCGGGGTAGAGCTCTGACCGGTTTGAGGTAAGTAACGATCGTAAATCTAGTCCTGAGGGTATGAAACCCCAGATTTTGTATCATTCTACTGTTTTGAGGTGACGAACATGCTAGGTAACAGGCGTGTGGGCGTGCACTGTTGGGGATTGTGACTTGGTCCGTCCCGTAGCAACTGTAAAGTTGCATATTTTGTTGAAACTATATGATACTTATATGTTTTAGAAAGAGTTTCTGTAAATTGGGCTGAATGCCATGTTTTGGGCCTTGTGCCAGTGCTGTGTGGACCCTTAGGGGCCTTTTCTTACTATCCTCTCACTTTTTTTGATTGAAAATCTATACTCAGTCATGGTTATACCTGTTTACTGTATAACTCAGTTTTTATTACTCGGTTTTGATGCATAAATGTTGTTTTGGGTTGAATACCCTATTTTCACTGAAATGCCCTAGTGGCTTGAGAGGTTTATGACTGAGTGAGGCCGAGGGCCTGATTTGTTAGGATATTTATAGGATCAGGCTACACGCCACAGTATGTTTGATATAGGCCGATGGCATAAGTGATTTATGCCATGATTTGGCTTGATATAGCGCTTGAGCTGAAGGAGCCCCTCCGGAGTCTGTACATACCCCCAGTGAGTGCAGGTACCTACTGAGTGCGAGTGTTGAGTGCCGAGTGCTTAGTGACTGGGAGGCATGGGTGGTTGTGAGGTATGCCCGAGTGGCACGAGTGATTGTAAGGTATGCCCAAGTGGCATGGGTGACTGTGAGGTATGCCCGAGAGGCATGAGTGACTGTGAGGTTTGCCCGAGGGGCTGTATATGAGTGATGTTTTGCCCAAGGGGCTGTTTATTATTTTATCACTTTTGCTCACCTTTGCATTGAGCCTCTGTTTGAAAACTGTAGAAAAATATCTTTAAATGATTTTACTGGAACTGGGTTTAAACGAGATGATTTGATTCAAACACTGATTTTGCATGTTGTATTATACTGAGATTTCATGATATGAACTTTATATGCTTTATTGCTCGTCACTACTACTCAGTCTTTATTTGTTGTTGTTACTTACTGAGTTGGCGTACTCACGTTACTCCCTGCACCTTGTGTGCAGATTCAGGCGTATTTGGACACGGTAGCGATTGTTGACTATTCCGGTTGCAGATTTTTCCGAGGATAGCAAGGTAGCTGCCTGGCAATCGCAGCCCTGCTCTTCTCCCTCTTATCTTCCTTTAGTTGTATTAACTATTTTTCAGGCTGAGTTAGTATTGATATTGTTAGACATATTGTAGTAGATGCTTATGACTAGCGACACCCCGATGTCAGGCTTTTCTTTTCCTCATTTTTATTTTGATTTGAACTCCTTTACGAAGGTTTTTATGCTGAATAGCCTTGAAATTATCCTTGAAATGAAAATATCGGTTTGTTTTGGAATGAGTCGGCTTGCCTAGTTCCACGATAGGCGCCATCACGACAGGTTAGGTTTTTGGGTCGTGACAGTATAAGAGTCTCAACAATAACAACTGAAAATGAATAGCTCAACAAGAATGGTATTTCAACAATTTACAACTTTGGCTCAATGTGATCAAGGCTTTTACAACTTCAACACCAAAACTCAACAATAAGATATTCCTAGAATAACAACTTCACGTAATATAACTCAACAGTCAAATAATTAACAAGGCAATAAGGAAACATAAACTTCAACTAAGCATGTAAGGGCAAATAACAAGTAAGAAATGGAACAAGTATTAACAATGCCAAATAAAGCATGTAAGGATGGAGTCACGATGATAAATATGACATGTTATGACAATTCGATTAAAGGTATGAAAAGAATATACATAGCTTAAACCGGTCAATTACCATATATAGCCCGTGTACCCACTCGCTACCTTGCGTACACGGCTTCTATGTACCACAAATGACACAAAATAATTCCAATCCTAAGGGATAATTTTCCCACACAAAGTTAGACATGATACTTACCTCAAAACACATTAACTCAATCCACAAGTAAGCCTTTTACGCGAATATCCAACTCTGAACGGCTCGAATCTAGCCAAAATAACTTTATACCATAAATACAAATGATAGGAAACTATTCCGGATAATATAGCTGCAATCTTTAAAGAAAATTAAAAAGTCAACTCAAAAAGTCAACCTCGAGCTAGCATCTCGGAACCCGACCAAACATAAAAAATCTGAATACCCATTCGATAACGAGTCCAACCATATAAAAATTATTCAATTCCGACCTCAAATCGACCTTCAAATCCTCAAAATATAGCTTAAGAAGTTTTCACAAATTTTTCCTATTTTTCCAACTCAAAATACTAATTAAATGGTAAATATAATGATGGATTCATGTATACTACTGAGTTAAAATCACTTACCCTGACAACTCTTTGAAAATCTCTCTCAAAATCGCCCAAAACTGAGGTCTCTAACTCAAAAGATAAAGAGTGGGAACAAACACTCGATCTGCCCCCTTTTAGCCCAGTGATTCCGCATATGCGTACCAAGAACCGAATCTGCGGGCAGTAACTCGCTTCTGCGAACCCGCTTCTGCGGAGCATTGACCGGACCTGCGGTCCTGCCCCAACCCACTCAAATCCGCTTCTGCGATGGCCCTCTTGCACCTACGTGTCCGCACCTGCGGCCAACCCCACCGCAGGTGCGATGACACCAGACTTCAGCAACCTTCAACAATACACAAGTCCAAAATGATCCCGATTTCAATCTGATTCACACCTGGGGCCCCCTGGGACCCCGTCCGAACATATCAACAAGTTCCAAAACATATAGCGAATCTATTCAAAGCCTAAAATCACATCAAACAACATCGATTCTATGATTCACAACCCAATTCAAGCCTATTGAAACCATGAACATCTAACTTCCAAAACTAACGCTGATTCATACTAAACCAACTCTGATTGACCTCAAATTTTGAACACAAGTCATAAATGATACAACAGACCTAATCCAACTCCCAGAATTAGAATTCGACCCCGATATCAATATAGTCAACTCCCTGTCAGACTTCTCAACCTTTCAAACCTTCAACTTTCTATCTTTTGCCAATTCAAGCCAAAACGACCTACGGACCTTCAAATCAATATCCGAACATGATCCTAAGTACAAAATCACCATATGAGGCTATCATAAACGTCAAAACTCTATTCCGGAGTCATCTATACAAAAGTCAAACTCCGATAAACTCTTTCAACTTAAGCTTCCAATTTTGGGACTAAGTGTCCCATTTCACTCCAAAACTTGCCCGAAACCAAACCAACCACCCCGACAAGTCACATTACTACAATATAACATACAGGAGACAATAAATAATGGAACGAGGCTAAAATACTCAAAACAACCGGCCGGGTCGTTACATCCTCCCCCTCTTAAAACAAACATTTGTCCTCGAACGAGTATAGAGATATACCTGTAGTGGTGAAAAGATGAGGCTAACGGCTATGCATATCATGCTCGGTCTCCCAAGTTGCCTTCTCAACCAGTTGACACATCCACTGAACCTTTACTGAAGCAATGCTCTTTGACTTCAACTTTCGGACCCGTTTGTCCAAGATGGACACATGCTCCTCAACATAAAACAAATTCTTGTCCAATTGGACTGAGCTGAAATCTAAAACATGGGACGAATCACCGTGATACCTCCGAAGCATAGAAATATGGAACACTAGATGAAATGCAGATTTGCTAGGTGGCACTGCAAGCTTATAGGCTACCTCACCAATCCACTCAAGGATCTCAAAAGGTCTGATATACCTAGGGCTCAACCTACCCTTCTTCCCGAACCTCATCACACCCTTCATTGGTGAAACCCAGAGAAAGACTCGCTCTCTAACAATGAATGCAATATCACAAACCTTCCAATCCGTATAACTCTTCTATCTAGATTGGGCTGCACGAAGATGATCCTGGATCAACTTGACCTCCAAGGCATCTCGAACCAAATCCGTGCCCAATAACTTAGCCTCTCCCGACTTAAACACAACTGCAGAATGACACTGTCTCCCATATAGGGCCTCATAAGGAGCCATCTGAATACTCGATTGGCAGTTGTTGTTGTAGGAAAACTTCGCAAGAGGCAAGAACTGATCCCAAGAACCCCTAAAATCCATAACACAAGCACGAAGCATATCATTCACTATCTGAATGGTGCGCTCGGACTGTCCGTCTGTCTGGGGGTGGAATGTTGTACTCAACTCAACCCGTATGCCTAACTCATGTTGTACGACTCTCCAGAAGCGTGATGTAAACTGCGTGCCCCGGTTAGAGATGATGGATACCGGCACGCCATGAAGTCGGACAATCTCACGAATATAAACCTGAGCTAACTTCTCTGAAGAATAAGTAGTCACCACTGGAATGAAATGAGCCGACTTGGTCAACCTATCCACAATCACCCGTACAATGTCAAATTTCTTTTGAGTCCATTGGAGACCAACAATGAAGTCCATGGTAACTCGCTCCCATTTCTACTCGAGAATCTCAAGTCTCTGAAGCAAACTCCCTGGCCTCTGGTGCTCATACTTCACCTGCTGACAATTTAGGCACCGAGTTGCATACTCTGCTATGTCTTTCTTCATCCTCTTCCACTAATAGTGCTGCCTCAAATCCTGATACATCTTAGCGGCACACGGATAAATGGAGTACCGCGAACTGTGGGACTCTTGAAGAATCAACTCACATAACCCATCCATATTAGGCATACATAATCGGCCCTTCATTCGCAACACACCGTCATCTCCGATAGAAACCTCCTTGGCATCGTCGTGTTGTATCATGTCCTTAAGGACAAGCAAATAGGGGTCGTCATACTAACGCTCTCTGATGAGATTATATAAAGAAGACCGAGAAGCCACGCAAGAAAGAACTCAACTGGGGTCCGAAATATCCAATCTAACAAACTGGTTGGCCAAGGCCTGAACATCTAATGCTAACAGCCTCTCTGCTGCCGGTAGATATGCTAAATTGCCCAAGCTCTTCGCCTTTCGACTCAAGTCATCGACCACCACATTGCCCTTCCCGGGATGATATGGAATGGTGATATCATAGTCTTTAAGCAACTCTAACCACCTTCACTGCCATAAATTAAGATCCTTCTATTTGAACAGATATTGTAGACTCCGATGGTGAGTATAGACCTCAAAAGGGACATCGTACAAATGGTGCCGCCAAATCTTCATGGCATGGACAATAGATGCCAATTCCAAGTCGTGACAGGATAATTTTTCTCATGAAACTTCAGCACCGTAGACGCGTAGGCAATCACCTTACCGTCTTGCATCAACACTGCGCCAAGGCCAACACGTGACACATCACAGTACACATTGTAAGACCCCAAACCCTATAGGCAACACCAACACTGAGGTTGTAGTCAAAGCAGTCTTGAGCTTTTGAAAGCTCTCCTCACACTCCTCGGACCATCTGAAAGGAGCACCCTTCTGGGTCAATCTGGTCATATGGTGCCGCAATAGATGAGAAACACTCTACGAAACGGCGGTAATACCAGGACAAACCAAGAAAACTCCAGATTTCAGTAGCTGAAGACGGTCTGGGCCAACTCAGCACTACTTCAATCTTCTTCGAATCTACTTTGATTCCCTCACTTGACACCACATTACATAAAAGTGCCACCGAATCAAGCCATGATTCACACTTTAAATATTTTGCATACAACTTATTTTCTCTCAAGGTCTGGAGCACAATCCTCAAATGCTACTCATGATCCTCCCGGCTGCGGGAGTACACCAAGATATAGTCAATAAATACAATGACGAATGGATCAAGATTAGGCTGCAATACACTGTTCATCAGGTGCATGAATGCTACCGGGGCATTAGTCAGCCCAAATGACATCACAAGGAACTCGTAATGACCATACTGAGTCCTGAAAGTAGTCCTCGGGATATCCGGATCCCGAATCTTCAACTGATGATACCCTGACCGCAAATCAATATTTGAGAATACTCTGGCACCCTGTAACTGATTAAATAAGTCATCAATGTATGGCAATGGGTACCTGTTCTTCACTGTAACCTTGTGCAGCTGCCGATAATCAATAGACATTCACATAGAACTATCCTTCTTCTTCACGAACAAAATCGGAGCACCCCAAGGTGAAACACTAGGCCGAATGACTCTTGCAACTGCTAGTTTAACTCCTTTAACTCCATTGGGGCCATACAATATGGTAGAATAGAAATGGGTTGAGTTCCCTGCAATAAGTCAATACCAAAATAAATATCTTTATCGGGCGGCATGCCCGAAAGATTTGCCAGAAATACATATGGATAGTCTCTTACTATCGAAACTGACTCAACGGTAGGAGTATCAACACCGACATCTCTCACAAAGGCTAGGTATGCATCACACCCCTTGTTAACCATCCATTGTGCCTTAAGGAAGGACACAACCCTGCTAAGAACATAATCCAAAGTACCCTTCCATTCCAACCGTGGTAAACCTGGCATAGCCAAAGTCACAGTCTTGGCATGACAATCAAGAATAGCATGATAGAGCGACAACCAGTCAATGCCCAAAATAGCATCAACATCTACCATACTAAGCAACAATAGATCAACTCTGGTCTCAAAACCACCAATAACAACTAAACACGACCGATACATACGGTCAACAATAATAGAATCTCCCCCAGGCGTGGACACATAAATAGGAGAACTCAAAGAATCACGAAATATACCCAAATACGGAGCAAAGTAAGATGATACATATGAGTAAGTAGAGCCTAGATCAAATAATACTGATGCATCTCTATGACAAACCGGAACAATACCTATGATAACTACGTCTGATGTAACTGCCTCCGTCCTACTTGGAAAAGCATAACATCTGGCCTCGCCTCCCCCTCTAGGGCGACCCCTACCCACTTGACCTCCACCCCTAGCTAGTTGTGCAGGTGGAGAGGCAACTGGAGCAGTAACCACGGCCTGAGAAGTCTGGGGACCCTGTGGAATACGCGGAGCCTGAGTAGTCGATGGAGGTGCACCCCTCCTGAGTCTGGGGCAGTACGTCACCATATGACGAGTATCACCATACTCAAAACAAGCCCTTGGAGGACGTGGCTGCTGAAACTGGCTCGGGCCTGGTCGGCTGGACAAATCACTGAAAGCACCCCGTGCAGGAGGTGCACTAGACAATGGCGATGTATAATAGGTAACCTGAGACCTGGAAGTGGCCGGAGTACCACTAGAAGCAAGAATTGCTAAATGAACTGGATGGCTCACATAGACTCTATCATGACAGGCTACAACTGGGGCACGGGCACCACTATATCCGCCAGAATATCGAGGCCTCTTAGCCTCCCTGTCCTCTCTCTCCTAGCCCCGTATACCCTCCAATCTTTGTGCGATATCTACCACCTGCTGATATGGGGTATCTGTCTCTAACTCTTTAGCCATGCTGAATCTAATACCATAGTTGAGCCCCTCGATAAATTAATGGACTCTCTCTCTGACTGTGGAAACCAAGACAGGTGCATGTCTGGACAACTCACTGAATCTGATAGCATACTCTGATGTGTTCATAGTACCCTGGCGCAGCTGCTCAAACTCAGCGCGCCATGTATCCCGAAGGCTCTAGGGAAAAAACTCTCTCAAGAACATCTATGAAAATTGAGCCTATGTGAGTAAAGCTGCATCGGCTGGGCTACCCTCCTTATTAGCCCGCCACCACTAATACGCTGGTCGCGACAGCTGGAATGTAATAAAAGCAACCCTGCTCGTCTCCACAATGCCCATGGTGCGGAGAGTATATGGCACTTCTCTAGAAAACCATGTGCATCCTCTGTAGCTAGGACGCTGAAAGTAGGAGGGTGGTACTTCTTGCACCTCTCAATCTAAGCTGCTCCTCCTCAAATGTTGCTGCCCTAACCTCAGGCTGAATTGGAATAACTGGCTGCACTGGTGTAACCTCTAGGACCTAGTTAACATGGACCCACTGCTCTGGGGTACGGGCCGCGGGAGTTTGAGCTCCCCCCAGCCTGAGATGTAATTGGTGCAAGTGGAATCAACCCCGCCTGAGCTAGAGTACCAAACATGCTCAAGAACTGTGCGAGGGTCTCCTGAAGTGCAGGGGTAGTAACAAGCGCCTCAGGTGCCTTCCCCCCAACTGGAGCTACTAGTGGATCCTTTGTCGTAGCTCGGGCAGGTGCTTTAGTTGCACCATGTGCCCCTCCCCGGCCTCTGCCCTGGCCCCAACTTCTCGCGGTTCTAGTAGGGGGCACGGGTGCCTAATCATTGGATCCAGTGGTGCATGTCCACACCATCTGTGAGAGAATAGAAAGACAAAGATTCAAAATTTCGAAGTCAACAAATTCGCACGATAAGGAATCAAAGAAGTGAAGTTTCCTAAAAGTTATATAGCCTCTCGAAGATAAGTACAAATGTCTATGTACTGATCCGCAAGACTCTACTAAACCTGCTTATGACTCGTAACACCTATGAACCTAGAGCTCTGATACCAAATTGTCACGACCCTAATCTCCCTCCGTAGGATATCGTGATGGAACCTAGTCTCTAAGACTAGGTAAGCCTAACATACATGAAAAAATAAAAGAAATAATGAAAGAACATCAATCTAAACCAACCGGCTATCATAAAATAATTCTACAACACAGCTGACAATAACTCCCAAAATCAGGTGAGATTGAGTCATAAGCTTTACACGAGTATACTGAAGTATCCCTAATATATCATTATCTATATAAATAGTATGCAAGAGAAAATAAGGACAAAGGGAAACTCCGAGGCCTACGAATGCCGGTAGGTATACCATGAAGTCTCCGATCTAAAAGCTCAGGTATACCATGAAGTCTCCGATCTGAAAGCTCAACTTGCTGGTGCCTAGCCTAGTATGAGGTACTTGGATCTTCAAAATCAGATGTACAGAAGTGTAGTATAAGTACACCACAACGGTATCAAATAAGTATCAAGCCTAACCTTGGTAGGGTAGTGACGAGGTCAGGTCAAGACACCTACTAGAATAAATAAAGAAGCTGAATAGGTATGGTACAATATAATATGGAAACAAGGGAATAATATAATAAATAGATACAACAAGAATAACTACACTGAAATTAAGGCAATAAAGGCATCACGGGAGGAACACATAATAAGAATACCAAGGAAATGATGCAGACAAAACACAAGTGATGTAAATGAAAGATAACAACAAAAAACACTACCGAGGTACCGCCTCGAATCTCATTTCACAATCACAATCACAATCTTTCCTTATATCACCGTGGGAGCCTTACATTTAGTTTTCAAATCATTTCCCCCAAAATAGCTACCCGCATTTTAGCCCACCTTATCACACAACGTGGCTTCAAGTAGTTCCCCTACTAGCAACACGCGTATCAAGCCCACCTTATCTCACCACATGCGTATCAACCACCAATCCTTATACCGCCGCATGCATATCAATATCATAACATATCACAACTCGCACCTCAAGTGCCCAATAACACAACCTGCTAAAAGAATCAACGATAACAATGTTTCCATAATAAATAGCCCATGGCTCAACCACAACGTGTAGAAGAGTCTCAACAATAGCAACTGAAAGTGAATAGCTCAACAAGAAAGGTATATAAAAAATTTACAACTTTGCCTCAATGTGAACACGACTTTTACAACTTCAACCCGAAAACTCAACAATAAGATATTCCCAGAATAACAACTTCAAGTAAGGTAACTCAACAGTCAAATAATTAATAAGGCGATAAGGAAACAAAAACTTCAACTAAGCATGTAAGGGCAAATAACAAGTAAGAGATGAGACAAGTATTAACAATGTCAAATAAAGCATGTAAGGATGGAGTATCGATGATAAATATGAAATGTTATGAAAATTCGATTAAAGGCATGAAAAGAATCTACATAGCTTAAACCGGTCAATTACCATATATAGACCATGTACCCACTCGTCACCTTGCGTACACGGCTTTCACGTATCACAAATGACACAAAAATAATTCCAATCCTAAGGGGCAATTCCCCACACAAAGATAGGCAAGATACTTACCTCAAAACATACTACTTAATCCACTAGTAAGCCTTTTCCATGAATATACAACTTTGAACGACTCGAATCTAGCCAAAATAACATTATACCATAAATAAAAATCATAGGAAATTATTCCAGACAATAAAGTTTCAGTCTTTAAAGAAAATCAAAAAGTCAACTCAAAAAGTCAACCCAAGCACGCATCTCGAAACCTGACCAAACTTATAAAATCCGAATATCAATTCGAAAACGAGTCCAACCATACAAAAATAATTCATTTCCGACCTCATATCGACCTTCAAATCCTCAAAATATAGCTTAAGAGGTTTTCACAAATTTCCCAATTTTTTCAACTCAAAACACTAATTAAATGGTAAAGACAATGATGGATTCATGTATAATAATCAAATCCGAGTTTAAATCACTTACCCCGATCAACTCTTTGAAAATCTCTCTCAAAAGCGCCCAAAACGGAGGCCTCTAACTCAAAGGATGAAGAATGAGAACTAACCCTCGATATGCCCCCTTTTAGCCCAGTGATTCCGCATCTGCGGACCAAGAACTGCTTCAGTGGCTCTGCACCTGCGGAAAATTCATCACAGGTGCGACTTCTCATTAAACCAGAACCTTTTCGCTTCTGTGGTCACAAACCTCTTCTGCGGTTCCGCTTCTGCGGGCAATGGATCGCTTCTGCGATCCCGCTTATGCGGAGCAATTGCCGTACCTGCGGTCCTCCCCCAGCCTATTAAAATCCTCTTCTGCGATATCCCTCTCGCACCTGCGGCCAACCTGACTGCAGGTGTGATGACACCAGACTTCAGCAACCTTCAACAATCCACAAGTCCAAAAATGATCCTTATTTCAATCTGATTCACACCCAGAGCCCCGGGGACCCCGTCCAAACATACCAAAAAGTTTCAAAATACATAGCGAACCTACTCGAGGCCTAAAAGCACATTAAACAATGTCGATTCTACGAATCACAACCCAATTCAAGCCTATTGAAACCATGAACATCTAACATCCAAAACTAACGCCGATTCATACCAAACCAACTCTGATTGACCTCAAATTTTTTACACAAGTCAGAAATTACACAACAAACCTAATCTAACTCCCATAATCAGAATACGACCCCGATATCAATAAAGTCAACTCCCGGTCAAACTTCTCAACCTTTTAAAACTTCAACTTTCTAACATTCGCCAATTCAAGCCAAAACGACCTACGGACCTCCAAATCAAATTTTGAACACGCTCCTAAGTCCAAAATCACTATACGAAGCTATCAGAACCGTCAAAACATCATTCCGGAGTCGTCTACACAAAATTTAAACTTTGTTCAACTCTTTCAACTTAAGATTCCAACTTTAGGACTAAGTGTCCCATTTCACTTCGAAACTTACCTAGAACCAAAACAACTACCCCGGCAAGTCACATATTCATAATATAATAGAGAGGAGTCAATAAATAGGGGAACGATACTACAATACTCAAAACGACCGACCGAGTCGTTACATTTGCAATGTCTAGGCAGCATTTGCGAAGGCTTGGTTGCAAATGCAATATTTGCACTAATGCTTGTTCGTAATTGCGAGCTAAGTTGTTGCATTTGCACTGTATGCATGTGCAAACAATAGTTAGCAAATGCAACATCTGCAGCTAGATAAAGGGGAAGGATTTCGTGTTTTAGCTCTTTCTTTCTATTTTTGGGATCTGATTTTGTGTAGAGGCAACTTTTGAAGAGATTTTCATCCCAAATTCATAGGATAGTAACTTGAACTCGTTTTTGATTACCTTTTATCATTCTTCATACATTTGCATCCCTAGATCTAGGATTTCATAGAGTAAAAATAGAATTTTTGGGTAGTAACTTAAGATTTTGAATTTTAGAGATTTACACCTCGATTTGAGATAAAATCTCAAAACAAATTACATATTTGGACTCGAGGATGAATGGGTAATCTGTAATGACCCAAATGGTCACTTTGAGTTCTAGCATTTCATTATGTGATTCAAGACTCCGAGTGGCTTCATATGGTGTATCGTGACGTGCGTGTATAGTTGGTTTTGATTTTCGAAAAGTTTTGGATTGTTTTGATAGCGTAATTCTTAATTTGGAAGCTTTAAGTTGGAAGAGCTGACCAAGGTTTGACTTATGAGTAAAAATCTCCGGATTTGTATTTTGATGGTTTCAATAGGTTTTTAGGATGATTTTAAACTTAGGAGTATGTCCAAATTTGGATTTGGAGAGTCCTAGGATCATTTGGCTCTTTTTACCGAAAGTTGGCAAATTGAAGGTTAGAAATTTCATAAATTTGACCATGAGTTGACTTTGAGGCTATCAGGTTTATAATGTTATTTCGGGACTTCGAATAGATCTGTTTTATCATTTGGAACTTGTATGCGATGTTCGATTTTATTCCGAGTTGATTTGGTATGAATCATACGCTTGGTTGTGAATATTTGAAGTTTTTAAATTTGAAGGTTGCATGATGAGTTTTGGTGTTCGATTCTTGGTTTTGATATTATTGATGATGTTTCGAGCCTTTGGATAAGTTTGAATAATGCATTCAGACTTGTTGGTATATTTGGGCAGGGCCCTGGGCGCCCCGAGTGCGATTCGGGGTAGTTTAGGATCATTTCGGAAGATTTGTATTGTTGGTTCTGCTTCTTCACATTGATGAGCGGGTTGAAAATGCGATCATCGCATTTGCAAGGTGATTGTCGCTTTTGTGAAGGTTGAGCGGAGTCGCATTTGCGATTGTGGGATGGTCCACTTTTGCGAAGTATAACATCTCTTATGCAACTGGCCGTTTGGGGGGAGGACTTCGCATTTGCGAAGTATTGGTCTCATGTGCGACATTTGTTGGGTCGGTGGAGATCACATTTGCGAGCTCGAGGCCACATTTGCGAACCCCTGGTCGAAAATGCGACATCTACAGCTGGTTGTAATGTCTGTATGTCGGGATTTGAACCCATTTCCTCATTTTTGAGCCTTAGATTTCGTTAGGAGGCGATATTTGAGAGGATTTTCATCCCAACTTCTAAGGTTAGTAATTTTTACTTATTCTTGATTTAATTTCATGATTTTCATAGATTTTACTCATAAATCCAAGATTTCTTAGAGTAGAAATTGAGGTTTTCAGGTAAAACATATGAGAGTTAATTTTGGAGATTTGAACCTCAATTTGAGGTCAAATCTTGAAATTAATTGTATATTTGGGCTCTTGAAGTTATGGATCATCAAGATTTGGTCTCGATTTTTGATAGACCATGTGGGCACGGGTTGACTTTTGTTGAGGAGTATTTCTAAGAAAGTCGGTATTGGGTTTTGAAATTTGTTCCAGAATGAGGTAAGTGTCTTGCCTAGCTTTGTTAAGGGAATTTTTTCCAATAAATGATATTGTTTGCTATGTGCAGAGGTGATGCCTATACGAGGTGACAACCGTATTATCACGACCCAAGATCGCAATCATGGGGACGTGATGAGGCCTAACATTTGCTTGCTAGGCAACCAACATTTTCTAACCGATTAAAGCATTTAACAATTAAAACTCAATAATAAGAAGTAAAGGGAGAAATCTCATGAATTGTATAATAAATCCATAACCATCGTTGTCTAAGACTATTTCTAGAATCTGGTATTACAAGTACATGAGCCACTACAATAGTACATATAAAGTTTGAAAGGAAATACAAAATTATCTGATACAAGATAAACAATAGAAAATATAGGAGGAGAACTCCAGGATCTGCGAACACCAAGCAACACTACCTCAAGTCTCCCAGAAAAGGTCCGAGCATTCACCTATGAATGCCACTGGGACCGACTCTGAGGTCTACACAAGAAGTGAAAAAGTGTAGTATGAGTACAACTGACCTCATGCACTTAGTAAATATCGAGCCTAAACTCGATCAAATAGTGACAAGGCTATGACAAGACACTCACTATAAATATGTACGAGTAATAAGCAGAGAAACAACAACAATATGGAGAACTGAATAACTGCATATGTGCGGAATAAGGAAACAGATAACAGAGGGCCCCAGAATGACATCACATCACCACCTCATAACACAATATGGTAATGGAGAGTACAATCAAGAATAATCTGCATGACATCCTTCCCGTTGCGGCATGCAACCCGATTCACATATCAATACCAATACTGTTGCGGAATGCAACCTGATCCCCTCCCTCCCCCTTCCCCCCACAAAAT
The DNA here is from genome assembly GCF_000715075.1 of Nicotiana tabacum. Lineage (NCBI taxonomy): Eukaryota > Viridiplantae > Streptophyta > Magnoliopsida > Solanales > Solanaceae > Nicotiana > Nicotiana tabacum. Next base: position 19,834,799 of record NC_134098.1, read on the forward strand.
ATATATATATATATATATATATATATATATATATATATATATATATATATATATATATATATATATATATATATATATATATATATATATATATATATATATATATATATATATATATATATATATATATATATATATATATATATATATATATATATATATATATATATATATATATATATATATATATATATATATATATATATATATATATATATATATATATATATATATATATATATATATATATATATATATATATATATATATATATATATATATATATATATATATATATATATATATATATATATATATATATATATATAATGTAAAAAGGAAACTAAAACGGATAATTCTCTAAGGCAATCCAATATAACATAGTAGAGTGAAACAGAAAAACAAGTAAAAGACAATGAGGCAAGTAAAGGCACGAGACAAGTAAAAACATTCAACTAATAACATGTAAGAGCAGGTAACATATAAGACGGACAATAAAAAAAGGGCATATATAAGTGGAAGCATGTAACAAATAAAGACATGTAACAAGTGAAAGCAGGTATATAACAAGTAAAGACATGTATCAAGTAGAACATAACAAGTAAGAACCTAGAATAAATAAAGATATGGTATAATTTAAAACATGCAACAAAAGTAGTACACCACGTATGCTTGAACCCATGATAACTCATTTACACTCATCACCTTACATATACGTCGTCTCCACACATAAATCACGTAGAAAATAGACCAATTAAGTACTAGTTCCTTCAAATCAAGGTTAACCATGATACTTACCTCTTTCTGAAACAAGATCAGTAATCCAACACGGCTTTCCCCTTTATAACAAGCCTCCAAACCACTCGTATCTAGTCAATTATTGTTCAAATAAGTCAAAACGAGATTTAGAAACTACCCTTGTACGAAAAAAGGTTCGATCTTCAACATAATTAGAAAAGTGAACAAAAAGTCAAACCGAGCTCAAGTGGTTGAGATTCGAAATTAAGACCGAATCCCGAATCCCGAATACCCATTTATCCCCTAGTCCAAATATATGATTTATTTCGAAATCCGACGTCAATTAGTGGTCTAAATCTCAATTTTAAAAAATCCTTAGTTCCCACCCAAAACATCAATTTCCATCCTATGAAATCTTAGAATTGATAGTGAAAATTCATGAAAAAGTAATGGAAATTGAATGAAAAAAGTTAAAGTTACTAACATATGAAGTTGAGAAGAAATTGCTCTCCAAAAATTGATTATGTGGAGTCTAGGTTTCAACAATGGTGTAAAATGTGTTAAATCGCGAAATCCCCAGTTGCAGGTACTGCAGTTGCGAATTTTCAAAGCGGTCAGTGCATGAGCTCCTCTAATGTCGCAAATGCGACACTATGATCGCAAATGCAAACACGGGACCATCGCAAAAGCGATTGGCTTCACAAAAGTGAAGCAACCCCTATTCTCCGGAGTCGCAAATGTGACCTATCCATCAAAATTTGTGAAGGCCACCCCCTCACAAAAGCGGACATAGGTGAAGTTACCAAGCCTCCTCCAGCATTGGAAAAGTGACAAGGAATTAGCAAATGCGAAGTCTTCCTGCCTATAACGACCATGCCGGTTGTTTTGAGTATTGTAGCCCCGTTTTTCAATTTATTGCTCATTATATGCTCATTTGTTGTTATGTAACTTGCCAGGGGGGAGGAGAGGGGATGGTTTGGTTCCGAGGAGTTTTTAGAATAGATTGGGGCACTTAGTCCTAAGGTTGGAAGTCTATGTTGAAAGAGTTGACCAGATATTGACGTATGTGTAAATAACACTGAAATGAAGTTTTGATGGTTCTGATAGCCCCATATGGTGATTTTGGATTTAGGAGTGTGTCTGAATATTGATTTGGAGGTCCGTAGGTGATTTTGGCTTGAATTGGCAAAAGTCGGAAAAGTTGAAGTTTGGAGGGTTGAGAGGTTTGACTGATTAGTTGACTTTGTGGTTATCGGGCTCGGATTTTAGTTACGGAAGTTGGCATAGGTCCGTTGTGTCATTTATGACTCGTGTGCAAAATGTGATGTCAATCGGAGTTGGTTTGATAGGTTTCGGCATCGATTTGTAGAAGTTGAAAATCTATTAGTTTTATTAGGCTTGAATTGGGATGCGATTCATGTTTTTGATGTTGTTTAATGTAATTTGAGGCCTCGACTAAGTTCGTATTGTGTTCTAGGACTTGTTGGTATGTTTGGCTGAGGTCCCGGGGGCCTTGGATGGATTTTGGATGGTTAACGGATTGGAATTTGGACTTAGAAGTTTGCTGAAGCAATTGATGTCTGGTGTCATCGCACCTGTGGAAGGAGTGACCGTAGGTGCGGAGTTGTAGGTGCGGCTAGCAATGTACAGGTGCGAAGGAAAGCTGGGGGCTGCTGGGTCGCATATGCGAGAGGAGGTCCGCAGAAGTGGAGTTGCTCCTGTGGAAGGGAGGTCGCAGTAGCAGAAATTGGTAAGGCTAAGGTGGTCAGGTGCTTCCGCAGAAGCGGACGTTTGGGCATAGAAGTGATTACGCAGATGCGGTCTTGGGGGCGTAGATGTGAAGTGGAGGAACTTAAGTGAATTTTGCAGGTGCGGAGCTCTCACCGCAGATGCGGTTCCGTAAACTCGGATTTTTGACTTGCAGGTGCGAGATGCCTGATAGACTTCATAAAATCGAGGGTTTTGAGGTTTTTCTCATTTTTGGACTTTGCAAGATCGGGTAGAGGCGATTGTTGAGAGGGGTTTCACTAGATTTCAAGAGGTAAGCCACTATTGATCATTTTTATTCATTAATATTGAATACACATTAAATTTCCCCACTATATTATGTGTTTTTAAGGTGGAATTTGGGGAATTTTGGACTAGGGATTGGGGAGTAATATTTGGGGATTTAAGTGACGATTTGAGGTCAAAATTGGATGATTTTGGTATGGTTGGACACGTTATTGAATGGGTGTTCGAATTTCATAAATTTTGTTAGATTCCAAGATGTGGGCCCGAAGTTGATTTTTTGGGCTGACTTTTTGACTTTTGTTAAAGAACCTAGCTTTATCATATGGAATTGATTCCTATAGCTTGTATTGATTGTATTAAGTTGTTTGTGGCTAGATTCGAGTCGTTCATAGGCTGATTCGCGAGACAAGAGATTGCTGGAGTAGGGATTTGTGTTGTTTGAGGTAAGTAACACTTCTAAACTTGATACTGAGGGTATGAATCCCCGAACTATGTGTTATGTGGTTGGTGTTGAGGTGACACATATTCTTGGTAATGGGCGTGTGGGCGTGCACCGTAGTAATTGTGACTCGGTTGATTCCGTGTAACTGTGTAGTTATCTAATCTTGGTATTATTAATGTATTCTTCATGTGTTAGAGAAATTAAACTGTGATTCATGTTAGAAATCATGTTTAGGCTATATGTTGATACTGTTGGGACCCACAGAGGTCGTTCTTGTTATTGAGTTATTTGCTTAAATTGCAGTTATATACTCAGTCGCATTCATCATTTGCATATCATATCTCAATCTCTGTTATCATTTATTGTCACAATATGTATCATTGTTCTGGGATGAATGGCATGAGTTTTGTAAGCCCGAGAGACTGAAGAGATTGATGATTGAGTGAGACCGAGGGCCTAATTGTGAGTGATACTTATGGGATCGGGTTGCACGCCACAGCAGGCTTTATTGATTCATGATGGGATCGAGCTACACGTCGTAGCATGCCATGATTAGCTTATATTAGCGCTTGGGTAGGATCCGCCCCTCCGGAGTCTAACATACCAGCAGTGAGTGCAGGTACCGATGAGTACTGAGTGCGAGTGCCGAGTGATTGAGAGTGCTGAGTGATTGAGTGTGTTGAGTGATTGGGAGTACCGAGTGATTGAGCGTGCTGAGTGAGGATGAATACTCCGATAGTATGAGTATATGGCTTTATCACTGTGTTGCATTACAATTGACATGCATACTTGACATGTAGATATCGAGATGTGACTTTCCTCATATTAGTCATACTTGGCATATTCTATCTATGTTGTGCTAAAATTGTTAAAAACTAGAAAGCATGTCTACATTTCTGTACTGTCTACAAACTGATTTTTGGATTTCTCTCCGAGTTATTACTGTTATTATCTGAACTTGGACTGTACCTATCTAAGCTCATCACTGCTTTCAGCCTACAATTAGTCATGTTACTTATTGAGTACATTGGGTCGGTTGAACTTAGACTACACTCTGCACTTTGTGTGTAGATATTGGTACTTCTGGTCATGGCGGCTGCTAGATTTTGAGCTTCATCTGCTTGGAGACTTTCGAGGTAGCTGCTTTGGCGTCCGCAGATCTCGATTCTTCTTCTTTTTGGTTATTTAGCATTGTTCTATATTTCTAAATAGTTGTATTAGCAGTTTGACTGTGTTGACAATTTAGTAGCTCATGCACTCAATTACACCCAGATATTTGGGGGATTTTGTATTAAGTCGCGGTATTTTCTTATCGGTTATTTATGAGAATATGTCACTGTTAAACGTATTTCACTATGGTGTTAATTCAAAATGTGTAGTTATTTGTGATTGTTGGTTTGCCTAGTTATGTGATATGCGCCATCACGACATGTTGAGTTTTGGTTTGTGACAAGTTGGTATCAGAGCCTAGGTTACATAGGTCTCACGAGTCATGAGCAGGTTTAGTAGAGTCTTGCGGATCAGTATGGAGACGTCTGTACTTATCTTCAAGAGGCTGTCGAACCCTTAGGAAACTTCACATTCTTGAATTCTTGTCATGTGAATCTGTTGATTCTGGTAATTAAACTTCTATTATTTTATTCTCTCACTGATGGTGAGGACACGTGCTATCGAATCAGCGGGCGGTCACCAGTACCACCAGCTAGGTATACGAGAGGTCGGGACCGTGGTAGATACCAGGGCCACGGTAGAGGTCGAGGTGCAGTTCGCACAATAGATAGAACAACACCCACGAAGCCACCAGTTGCTCCAGCTTAGGAGCAGATCCCAGATGTGGTTGAGCTGGTGGGACCAACTTAGGCACCAACTATTACCATTGTGATTTCAGGCCGTCAGGAGGTTTTGGCCCAGATATTGACTGTGTGCACTAGCCTTGCTTAGGCGATTTCAGTTCAGGCTGCACTAGCCACTTCTCAGGCCAGGAGAGGTGCTCAGACTCCGCCACCCGTACTCCAGAGTAGGTGGTTCAAGGACTTCAGACACCGGGGGTACTACCAGCCCAGCCGGTTGCAATTGCTCAAGCCCGGGTGGGTCAACCGATAAGTGACGAGCAGCAGAAGCGGCTAGAGCGATTTAGGAGGCTCAGGACTCCATCGTTCAGTGGGGCTGAGTTAGAGGATGCTCAAAACCTCTTAGACATGTGCCAGTGGATTCTTCACATGGTAGGTATTATGGAGACTAGTAGAGTCTCATTTGCTACTTTTCAGCTGTCGAGGGCAGCCTTCAGATGGTGGGAGGCCTATGAGTTGAGCAGGCCAGCCGGTGCTGCACCACTTTCATGGTACGAGTTCTCCGTTCTCTTCTTGGAGAAGTTTGTGCCACCGACCCGCCGGGAGGAGTTGCGTAGGTAGTTTGTGTAGCTACACCAGGAGGTTATGTCTGTGACCCAGTATGAGGTGAGATTTTCAGAGTTAGCTCGTCACGCGATCTGGTTGGTTCCCACAGAGAGGGAGAGGATTAGGAGGTTCATTGATGGCCTCAACTATGGACTGCGCTTTATCATGACTCGGGAGATTACATCAGGTACTAGGTTCGACGAGGTAGTTGATATTGCTAGGTGGCTAGAGCAGGTCCATAGTCAGGAGTGTGAGGAGAGGGAGGCCAAGAGGCCTCAGGGTTCGGGTGGTTTCAGAGGTGTTTCTTCTAGAGGGAAGTCTCACCACGGTCGGGGGCGTCCTTATAGGCCTGCTCAGATGAATCGTCTAGTTCATCATGGTGCATTAGCTAGTCATCGTTCATATAGTGCTCGTTTGAGTAAGTCATCTCTCAGTGCCCTCCCAACTCAGAGTTGATCTAGTGCTCCATTAGTTCAGGGTTCATCTGTACCGGGTCCTTCTAGTAGCTATTCTGGATCTCGAAGTCCGATTCAGTCTCCACCACCATCGGGGAGTTACTTCGATTGCGGAGAGTTTGGACATGTGTGGAGGTAGTGTCCCCGTCGTTTTGGAGGTCCAGTTTAGCAGAGGGGCAGGTTATGACTTCCGCACTAGTTACCTCACCACCCGCTCAGCCATATCGGGGTGGGGCTTAGGCAATTAGAGGTCGCCCTAGAGGGGGAGGCCGATCACATGGTGGTCAGGCGCGATACTATGCTTTCCCTGCCAGGCCAGAGGTTGTTGCTTCAGACGCAGTGATCAAAGGTATTGTCTCAGTATGCCACATGGATGCTTCTATATTATTTGACCCTGGTTCCACTTATTCATATGTATCATAATATTTTGCTCGTTATCTGGATATGCCCTGTGAGTCCTTAGTTTCGCCTGTTCATGTATCTACGCTGGTGGGCAATTCTGTTGTTCTGGACCATGTGTATCGGTTGTGTGTGGTGACCATTGGAGGTTTGGAGACTAGAGTTGATCTCTTATTGCTTAACATGGTTGATTTTGACGTGATTTTGGGCATGGATTGGTTGTCCCCATTTCATGATATTATGGATTATCACGCTAAGACCGTGACATTGGCGATGCCGGGGTTACCTAGTGTCACGACCCAATTTTCCCTCTGTTGTGTATCGTGATAACACCTAGTCTTAGGGACTAGGTAAACCTAACATTTACTGAATAACAACAACAATTAAATAACATCTAACAATTTTTGAAATAGAAATCTCTATAAAATTTATAATTCCTAGAACCGGTAGTACAAGTCATAAGCTCTACAGAGTTTTGCTAAAAACTTCTAAATACAATTGTTTCGAAATAAGGGTAAACAATGTAAATACAAAATCAGAAGGTGACTCCGAAGCCTGCAAATGCAGCAGCAGGTTTATCTTGAGTCTCCACCGCAAGATCTGAACAGCTAGCTAACGATCGACTGACTACGCAATACCTGAATCTGCACAAAATGTGCAAAAGTGTAGTATGAGTACACCACAGTGGTACCCAACAAGTATCAAGACTAACCTCAGTGGAGTAGTGACGAGGTACAGGCAAGACACCTACTGGACTAAATAACCTGAACAAGTATAAGTGTAGAAACAATAGAGTACGATATCTATATAAAGACTACGCATAATGATAAATAATACGGTAAATACAGTAAGAAAGGAAAACAACAACTAACAACGGAACACAATAATAATGACATAGTAGAATGAACGGAAACACAGTCTAAATCTGATAATCACAGATAAAGAGAAGACAAGTAACAACTCAGCCAAAACGACCGCGTTCACACCAGGTTTTAGCCAATAACCTCTACGAGGTACCGAGCCTCAGAATATTCACAACTCACGGGTCCCAATTCCTGAATCCTAATACTTGGCATCATGTGCTCTCATTACAATTTATAACCGCAATGGCGACTCACGTGCCAGATAGAGCCATTCTCACATAGAAGGCAAGTAAACAAGGTTGTGCATCTATACTCAACAATATCAGAAATCCTCTTAACCGATAGGAGTTTTTAACTACGTGTATGCTTGTGCAAGTGTTCTAACATAGTTCATGCCAGCTAGTAAGTATAGGAAAATAAATGGACAGCACGTACAATGTTTTCCCACAATTTTCCACAAGGTAGAACTCACACAGGTAAGTGCACCACTACACAAATATCCACAACAAGAATGCCCCCAGACCATCAAAAGTCATCACAAATCAATCCCTGACACAGCCCACCTTGTCTCATCACGTGTGCAATAATAAAGTAAAAGCCTGCCTTGTCTGGGCGTGCACAATAATGTTCTCACCTTGTCTCGCCACATGCGCAACCTACATATATATATCCCGCCTTGTCATGCTGCATGTGCAAATATCAATATTAACAATAGCACGCCAGAAACCTCGTGCAACCCAATAACAACAACAGCATGGCATAAACCTCGTGCATCACAATAACAGCCGCACGGCAGAAACCTGGTGCATCACCACAACAGGTACCACGACAACAATGACAATAATACAAAGTACGGCAAGTAAATCAACTCAAAAACCTTCGATCACAAGAAACGATAGAACTAGTTCACAAGGAATAACCATAATAAAGAATATTAAGCGTAATAAGAACAACTCAACAGGAAAGGAAACAATATGTAACAATGGTCTCACAATGTACGGTTCAACAACAAGAAACTAACACGAGTCAAATAATTCCGAATAAGGACAAGTCAGCTAAGATATAGGATATCTAAACTTCTTTTAAGGTTGGGCAATTACGAAATAAATTCAATTAATGATAAGCAGCGGAAAGATAATCACAACCTCAATTAAGGCTAAACAATTACAGAAGAAATAATAATAATTTCAAATAAAGATAAGCAGTTATGAAAAGATAGCATGGCAATAGAAGAGGTAAAAATCTTCAGTTAAGTCATATAAGAGTCAAATAAGCAATAAGAGTGGATCATGACGCAATTAATTCCAATTAAAACAGGTAGGGGTGAAACTAATAAATTAAGAAATTTAATCATAACAAAAACAACTTCATACTCAGTAAATACAAGGACCTAAGAACCTTAAAAGGCCAACTTTCCATAAATAAGCCCGAGCACATACTCGTCACCTCGCGTACATGGACTACAATTAGCATAGAAGACTCAAATTCTAAGGGGTAGTTCCCCCACATGAAGTTAGGCAAGATACTTACCTCAAAGAAGACAGACCGATACTCTAAAATAAACTTCTTGGGTGAAGCGCCAAAGGAAGCGAGCTTCTTTGCATATGCGATCGCTGGACCGCAAAAGCGGCATTCGCACCTGCGTGCTGGCCTCCGCAAAAGCGAGCGACCTCCAGGCCACCATGACCATAGAAGCGACCAGGCTCATGCAGAAGCGAAGCCGCACATGCGCTCCAAAGTATCGCAGGTGCAAAAACACCAGAACCAGACTTGTTCAAAACTATAAAAATCATCCGAAACTCGTCCAAAACACACCCGGGGCCCCTGGGACCCTGTCCAAGCTTACCAATAAGTTCCATAAAATAACATGGACTCGCTCGAGGTCTCAAATCACATCAAACAATGTCGAAACTACGAATCGCACCATGAATCGAACTTATGAACTTTCAAATCTTTCAACTTCTAAAACCCGCGCTGAAACTTATCAAATCAACCCAGAATGATGTAAAATTTTGAAGGCAAGTCATATTCAACATTACAGACCTACTCCAACTTCCGGAATCAGAATCCGACCATGATATCAAAAAGTCCACTTCCGGTCAAAATCTCCAAAAATTCGACTTTCGCCATTTCAAGCCTAAATCAGCTACAGACCTCAAATTCACAGTCTGGACACGCTCCTAAGTCCAAAATCACCCAACGGGGCTAATGGAACCGACGAAACTTCATTCCGAAGTCGTCTTCACAGAGTTCCGACTACGGTCAAAATCCTAAGACTTAAGCTTCCGTTTTAGGGACTAAGTGTCCCAAATCACTCCGAATCATCTGGTAACTGAATTCAACCATGCACGCAAGTAAATACACATAATGCGAAGCTGCTCAGGGCCTTATGCCGCCGAACGGGACTTAAATTCTCAAAACGACCAGTCGGGTCGTTACATCCTTCCCTTCTTAAACAAAGGTTCGTCCTCGAACGTGCCAAGAATCACCTTGAAGTCTTTAAATCACTGAAAGAACATATCCAACATACACCTGCGGGTGACCCCACGTCACCCCAAATCCACATAAGCCTGACGACTCCATCTCAACTGTAATTTATCCTTTCTACCAACACCGATAAGCCTTAGAGTCAACATTCTCACCTTCCATTCATCTCCAAAAGACCTGATTCTAAATCCATACCTGATATCAGTCTCAACCAGCTTCGGCAAGTCATGCCTACACCCGCAAGGTACGACCACCCAACATGACACACCACACGTAGGCCCAAAATAACATTTCTGATCACAATAGCTGCCCGTAATCAAAACCAGTAACGGCAATTAGTCTCATATCCGTTAGAGACCAGTTTCAAACCTCCACAATGCTGACAATGATTCAAGAAACACGAAGACCTCATAATTGTATGCTCGGATCAACAAGTCACATATAACACCACCGGGCACACACCCCGCAAGCTAAAACTCAAGAAGCACAGAATGAAAATGACTGAATGTGTAACGAGAAACACAAAAGAGAAATATCAAACAAGCCTGACAGGCACAACTTTCTATGAGTACCATCCTACAAATCAATTTAAAAGGGAAAAATTAAAGTATGTGAACAAATCACAAGGATCTCATCCTGATATAACTTCCACCGCGGCACGCAGCCCTGCTCAAACATATCTAATCACATGGAAATCGTGAGGGTCTCACCCTCAACTCTGAATCACAGGTCGAATACACATCATAACAATTGAAACCTTACACTAACTCAATTCTGCTAATAAAATCACAAAACTTACTAGACTCTCACCCCGGTAGAGTATCAAATCACAAATCGTAACCAAATTACTCAGGAATCACATCAAACCTACCGTAATGGATAACAGGAATTTACTTCTAGCCTCGTAACTTTCAATAATGAATTAAAACAACAATAGACATGGCTATCACTCATAGAATGCCCCAACAGGGGCAAACACATAAACATAATACTAAGTCACGAACTCACTCATAGGTGGAGCAACCAAATAGGGGAACTCGCCGTGATAAGCAGAACTGAAACAAAATACGAATGGTGCCCCTCTGTAACAAATCAAAAGCATACTTGTATGATATCATCTGGCGTAGCGGCCTCCAGCCTACTATATGAGACACATCAATGGGTCGGGCCTTCCCCTCTTGGGCGCCCTCTACTTGCCTGAATACCCTGTTGTGATACATCTGTCAAGAGTCTAGGACAAGTTCTCACCCTGTGGCTGGTATCTCCATACTCGAAGCAACCTTTCTGCTAACGTGGCTGTGGAAATTGTGCGGTACGGGTACTCTGAGACCCACGAGTACCTGAAACACTGTGTGAAGCCTGAAATGCAAACTGAACTGGCTGACCCACAAAACCTCTACCATGTCATACCTTGCCTCCAAAATAAGGACCAGTAGATATCTCTGGTCTACGAGGCCTCCTCGCCTCCCTGTCCTCTCTATCCTGACCTCGCTTATCCTCTCTCTCATGGCCCTGCATGTCATCTCTCTCCTGATCCCACATGCTCTCCACTAGGCGAGCGACCCCTACCACCGCTGAAACGAAATATCCGACTCTAACTCTTGAGCCATGCTAAACTGAATATCATGCCTGAGCCCCTTAATGAATCTACGGACACGCTCTGTAACTGTAGCGACCAAAGTAGGTGCATGTCTGGCCAAATCACTGAATCTAACGGCATACTCTGACTCTGACATAGTGCACTGGCGTAGCTGCTCAAACTCCGCGCGCCATGCATCTCGAAGGGACTAAGGTACAAACTTTCTTAAGAGCATCTTTAAAAACTGAACCCATGTAAGTGAAGCTGACTCGGCCAGGCTACCCAACTTGTATGCCCGCCGCCACTGATAAGCCGCTCCTATGAGCTGGAACGTAGAAAAAGCAACCTCACTTATCTCCGCAATACCTATAGTACAGAGAATGCGGTGACACTCCTCCAGAAAACACTGGGCATCATCTGTCGCCAATCCATTGAAGGTAGGAGGGTGGTACTTCTTGTACCTCTCAAGTCTAAGATGTTCTTCCTCATATGCTGCTGCCCTAACCACGGGCTGAACTGGGACCACAGGCTGTGTCACCATGACACCTGGAACCTGACCAACATGAACTCGTTGCTCTGGAGTATGGGCGACGGGAGTCTGGGTTCCTCCCCCGGTCTATGAAGTAGCTGGTGCAACCGGAATCAACCCCCCTAAGCCAATATACCAAACATGCTCAGGAACTATGCTAAGGTATCTTGAAGTCTGGGGGTAACAGCAGGCACCACCGGTACCTGCCCCCATAGTTTAAATGACTTTGCCCGATTTAGCTTTCTCAAGCCTAAATGGGTGTTCATACAATACAAGTAAAATTTGCTCAAGTCGGGTATTACTATCTCTAGGTTTAACACTTTAATTGGGGTTATCAATCTCTTGAGTTCACCCCAATTCCTTATTAGCCTAATTTTTCTAGACTTAGTCCCTCTTTCTCAAGAAGAGCCTAAGTCATAAAGGCATGAGTCAGTGTTTACAACCACTAATTCTACAATTTTAGCATGAATTAGGCTAAATATCACTAACCCATAAACAATTAAGCCCTAAAATTCAAGACCCATTAAATACCCACACTAGGGTTGGGTCACAACCCTAGCTATGGGGTCTAGCTACTCATAATAACAGCAGAAATCAAAGATAAAGATGAAATATAAGTTATAATATTAAAGTACAAGATGAAAATCTAAAGTTTGAAGGTAAATCTACTCTAAAATTGCCCAAAAAGGAAAAACCAGTTGTTCACGTGCTCTGTTAAACAAAACTTTTTCTAAAATTGATAAAAGGATCTATTTATACTAGGCTAAAAATTTCGGACAAAAATGCCCTTTCGGAGGTTTCACGGAAGCGTAATTCTGACCGCGTCCGCGCTTGGGCTTTTGCGGCCGCGCAATAGTGAGCGCGGTCTGCGTTTCTTCATATCTGGGCCTGGGTAGATCTTTGTTTCATGAACCGCGTAATGTTCATCGCGTCCACGTGAGATTCCTTCGCGGCTGCGTAATTTGGACGCGGATCGCCTTCTTCATTTATGCCCATCTTGCAAAGTCTCTGAACCTCGACAAACGTTGTTCGCTAAATTACAACCGCGATTGCGCCAGTCACTTCACGGTCGCGTCTTTCTACCGCTCTCAGCGCTCAATTTTAGTGCTCAAAACAGCCTCTCTGAATCTCTATTTCGTGGTCCGCAAAGTAATGGCTGCCTCAGCGATGATAATTTCGCGGCCGCCCTTTTCTATCGCGATCCGCGTTCCACAGTATTGGTCCAGACTTGGTTTTTGTTCAAGTTTGACTCCTTTATGAGTTGGTTATGGCTTCTTTAGCTCATTTCAAACAAAACCCTGCAAGCAAGCACATTAAGTTAGTTTCCGGGAATACCTTCACGCATTTTTGGCCCAAAACCTAAGTAAAAGAGAGAAAATAATAGGCTAAAATCCCTACTTATCAACTCCCCCAAACTTAAGCTTTTGCTTGTCCTCAAGCAAACAAGGTAATTCCCACCTCCACAAGAAAAATAAATAAAAATTTCAGCTGTCCTAAGGTGACTTCATCAAGCATCAATTGGGACTAACAATTACCCTCAACACAAATGCATTATCAACAATATCATGCTATGACTTTTTGAGTTCCATAGTTCTAGTGTGACACAAAAGCATCAAGAGTTGACTCAATTCATCAAGGAAGCTCTCTCTCTCACGTAGGTCATTGTGGATCCCAAACGCCTCCTCCTCTACTCTCCATGAGCAAATTTCACTTTATAGAATGTGACACTCAAAACAAGGATTGTAAAGAAGTGCGCTCATCACTCTCAAAAGAATACCACAAGTCCGGCTCTAAGTACCATAAGCTTGCCCCTTATGTAAATCACCACTAATATAAGCTCACTCAACTTGAAATCATATAGGGCTTTAGCGGGATGTAATGAAGGCTTTTTGGATCAAGGTAGGACATAATGAACTATGATGGTTTCATCTTTCCTTAAGCACTCCATTTTCTCATTTCAGTTCATACTTTCTTGACTCTTTGAGTCATTTTCTTCTTTCTCAGGGGAACTAGAGAGACACATTGTCACTCTTTCTTGTTCATGACAATCATTTTTCTCCTTTTCTCATCATTCCATGCATTTCAACACTGTTTTCTTTTAATCCCTTCAACCTTTTCTTTCTTTTTGACATATTTCTTTTTAACTCTTCATCTTTTTCTTTGCCTTTCCTTTTTATCAATTCTTTTTGTTCTTTGTACCTTTCATCACTTTGAAATTCCTCGTCTCTCCCTCAAACTTATGTTTTTGCTAATTGCTCATCATGAATGCTAAGGAAAGATTGGGTGCCAAGAGAGGGTCATTATAAAACGGATGAAGGCTTGTAATGTGTCTATTGAATGAAAAAGGCTTAGGCTCAAAGGGGTTGACTAGGGATATCATATTGGTAGGCTACGGAAGCTTTCACATTTCAAATAGGACCAAGAAGAGCCTACAATCACTTCTCAAGTCAAGCTACACTTAGAATTTTGCCTAGACAAACATTCAGGGAAAGTTCTAGACTTATTGGCACGGGACTTGGACTTGAAATTCAATACCTCATCTCTCTCTCAAGCTAATGGATTGTTAAAAAGAACAGAGTTGGGGGCCCACAAAAACCCTAGATAAGATTGAAGATCACGGATGGCTCAAAGAAACCATTTGATGATAGTTTTAGTCAACTCAAGAGTCTAAAGGTCATAACTAGAGCTATTCTTTGTCAATCAACTTGTTTCTAACCATGAGGTCGAAGGTAAATGTGTTAGTACCAAGTGAAGCCTGCTTGAGACACTTTTATTCATTACTACTACATATCAGAGCAAAAAGAAAAACAGACTCAATCCCTTAAAAAGGTTGTCACGCCATCTATCGTTGGGAAGAGCCAACCGGTTCACATAATATCCACCTTTGGAAAGAACCATGGCATTAAGAAAACCAAAGGCTTATTGATCACGCAAAAATGTGAAAAGAAGCTAAAAACTCAAAAGGAAGCTACTAAAGGAAATAAGAAGCTAAGCTATTAAGGAAAATTACAAAAGAAGTTATAAAGTAAACTACAGAAAGTAAAATGAATATGTACAATAATGGAGTGAACCGAATATATACAAAATGGAGATGAATATATATATGGAATGGTAAAGTTATATATATGGAATGGTAAAGTTATATACATACCAAAAGTGAAAATAACGAAAGTAAAAATAACGATAAGTAAAAATAAAGGAAAATAGTATCATAATTATTACATGCCAGTCATCAAATCAAAATAAGACCCCCCCCCCCTCCAAATAAAAGATAGCATTGTCCTCAATGTTAAAAGCAAAAATAAGATTAGGGAAGGGATAGAGAGTAAAGAAAACTCCATATGTGGTCTCTGTCTGCATGGTGTCAGGCTCACTAGTGGGGACCTCGGACTGCATAGGATCATCAATTCCCTCCGGGTCCTCCAACTGTATCTCCAGGTCCTCTGACTGGGAAACCACAAATCAACTCACCGGCTCTCTGTCAGCCTCCTGCTCTGATGCCTGTGCTGTCTGTGCTGCAGGGGCAGTCTCTTCCATAAGTAGGTCCAGTGGAATATCTCCGGTAGAAGTGAACTTCTCTACCTCCTTCTTCAGTAGCTCCACTGAGTCTTTTGAAGCTTGAGTCTTCTTCATCATTTTGACCTGCTTGCCCAGCTCCTTGATCACCTTCCCATGAGTATCTAATGTCTCCAGGATTTTCTTCTGGTTGTCCAGAAGCTCCTTCAATGAATCCTCCACTGATGGAGGTACCTGAAGTTGTGTTGGGGCTGCATGTGCAGCGACTGCACTGGATAAGATAGACAGCTTTGATATAGCTGCCTGCAATCAGTTGTTGATGCTGGATAGCATTTGAGAGACCCGCAGTGAACTCTGAGGATATGCGGAAGATGAGGGCACAGATAATGGGGCTGTGACAGATGGACCAGATGAGGGAGGTGGCATAGCAGCCGAAGAACCCTCCGCTGTGGAAGGCTCGGGACCTATGGCTACTACCCTTGGCTCTTCAGACTGGCCAATGGAGGTAGTGGCTTTGCCTTTGGACTTCGGGTTATGTGCTCCCTAAAGGCTGTACCAAGAGAAGGGCCTTTTCGGCTTCACCTTCGTGTCAAAGTGTCTCCCCTTAACCCCCTGGTCCTCTAGGTATATAGTGATGAAATTGGGGTAAGGGTAGGACCTTTATTCCTTCCCGGTTTCCTTAGATATGTTCTGGGCCATGAGGTTCCCCACATTTATTGGGTACCCCACCATGATGGATGCTATTAGGATCGCCCGGGAGAGTGGAATGTCACCGTCATGCTAGCACGGATCAAGGCGGCTGCAGACGAAGGTGCACCACCCTTTGGCTTCAAAGATAAGGGTGTTTCTCGCAATTGAGACTCCCGGTGTAAGCCAGGCCGGTGTTGTCCCTGGTATGGCTATCACCTCTGCTACCCATGGACGAGCTTCTTCATCTAATGCCAACTTCTGTATGTATAGAGCAGCGTCTACATCATCAAACCCGGCATATGTATTTAAAGTTTTGCCATCGAACCAGATCTTCTTATTTCATACCTTAGTCACATAGGTACCCTTTTTGATGTGGGCAACATTGGCGTAGAATTCCTTGACTAGGTACTCATTTGCTTTCGGCAACTTGCTAGTGAAGAATTTCCACCCCACTCTTTCATCAAATTGTTTCTTCACATTCGGGATGTGAGGGAGAAGGTCTCTTTCTATGAAATGTCGCTCAAGGGTGAGCGACCTTTGTGGCCACCATTCCCGAAATTTGTGGTAGGCCTTCTCACTCACGAACCTATCTTGCCACACTGCCAGCTTCCTTGATCTAATCAACCCCTCCTCATGGGTATCACCTCCTCTCACGTCATCCTGAACCTCTTCTTCATCATCAATATCAATAGGAGCAGCTATTGAGGCCGAAGTTGCAGCAGGTGGGGGAGATGGTGCTGAAGTCTCACTACCTCCTTCTGAGCCATCAGACGACTCAGATGGGGAGGTGGGTTGATTGACGAGACGGAAAGGTTGAGATTGAGCCTCGGGTTGTTGTGCAGATTCTCCCTCGGAAATCTCCCGGGAAGGGAGGTATTCACTAGTGTCCGAGGAGTCAGCCTGAGGTCTCACAGGTTGTGCCTTTTTGCTAATAATCTTCTGAGGTGCTAAGGGTGTAGTCCGCTTCCCTTTGCCTCTGCCTCAGGAGGATTCTCTCCTCCCTTTTGATTTGTCTGGACCACCACGAGATTGTACCATTATATGCACACACAATTAGTGAACGATCATTAGTATTGTGGTTCAATGAATCCTTAAAGAAATGCAGATGAAATAAAACAATGCTTCCCAAAATAGTGCAACGCAGACCGCGGAAAAATGGACGCGGACGAGGAAGGGCCATCGCGGACCGCGTAAAAATGGGCGCGGCTGTGAGGAGGTTGGACACAGACTACCAACTCTCTGATCATGGTCTTCCGCGGACCGTAAAATTTGGGACACGGCCGCGAAAGATCAAACGTAGACTGCGTAAAAATGGACGCGGCCGCGGAAGCAATTGCCAAACTCTCTGAAACTCATGAGCGCGGACCGCGAATTTTGGATGCGGCCGCGTAAGTTCAAACACGGACCGCGGAAAAATCACCACATCCGCGAACATGCTACCATACTCAGCTCTCACAAATTAAAGGACGTTGACCGTGTAAAATGGTCCGCAGTCCGCGGAGTTCAAACAAAACGGGCACTGGCACATTTGAAACCTAGGGTTTTCACTAAGTGCAAACATTAATGCAATTAACATGCCTAGTTAATAACCCTATCCCCCATTAGGCATGTAAAACAATTACCCACATGAATTCAAGCATCAATTAAGCATGATTTTGAGATTGTGGCATGTATTAAACCCTAACTAAAAAGAAAAATTAAAACTAGAAGAAAAGAAAAGAAAGAGATAAAATCAATGCAAAGATTTGAGCATACCAGTTGTGAAATTTTAGAGGAAAATGGATTCTTGATTGATATGAAATGAGATTGACAGTCAAAAAAGAGGAAGATGAACAGTGCTCTAATGTGGTGAAAGTTGGAGGTTCGAAAAGTGTAAAAGTCCTAAGGGCTTTCTATTTATACCAAACCGATGGGGACCCACCGACTTACCTTAGCGCGATTTGGGAATTCTACCGCGGTCCGCGCTTTTTACCTTTCGAAGAGCTGCTGCAAAATCCTGGGCGCGGCCGCGAATGTCACCGCGGTCCGCGAATGGCATATGACGGCATTTGTTCGCGAGCTTCCACCAAGGGCACATTGATTGACAAACTTTTCATCATCTCAATAAACTTCTTGAATTGGTTTTCATTATTTTGCTTTGCAAGCCTTTGAGGATATGGTGGAGGAGGCCTTGGCAAAGGGGCCTTGGCTTTAGGCACTACCATTTCCGGTATGTCTATCACGTGTTCCCTAGACGGGTTCACATCATTTTGAGTCTCCTCCATTTTGTCATAAATATCGATCCTCACTTCATCATTCACATTCTCATCATTGGATAGAATCTCATCATCTTCTTGCAACACAACATCATCCCTCACAATCTTCTTTGGATTAGAGGTACTTGCATCTCCACCTCTACCGCTTCTTGTGGACACCGCCATAGCATGGCCTGTATTGTTCCCACCTTTCGGGTTTACTACCGTATCACTTGATAGTGCCCCCTTAGGGAGAGTATTCAATGCTTGAGAAATTTGACCCATTTGTACTTCCAAGGTGCGAATAGAGGTAGTATGGGAGTCTATTTGGGCATCGGAGTCAGCATTCCTTTCCATTATTTGTTTGAACATACTCTCTATCTGCCCCATCTCATTGTTTGAAAAACTTTGCCCTTGAGACGAATATGGAGGCGGATTGTTGGGTTGTTGATACATCGGGGGCCTTTGAAAGCCCGACCCCCGGTTGCCTTGATTATTATTATTCCAACCCCCTTGGTTTCAATTGCCGCCCCAATTGTTATTGTTGTTCCCCCAATTTTGATTGTTATTCCCCCAATTTTTCAAGTTGTTGTTGTTGCCATTGTTCCAATTCCCTTGGCCTTGGTTGTCCCAATTTTGATTGTTCCCTTGTGATCTCCATTGTTGATTTGGAGCATTGCTCCATTGACCTTGGTAGTTATTGGCATATAACACTTCCTCACTTTGATCACCATAAGAATCGTCATGATTGTAACCACTACCACTTTGCTCATATTGATCTTGATTATTTTGCACTTGTTGACCACGCTGTCTCCTCTTGTTGACCATGGCATTTACCCCTTCCATGGCATTTACTTGCTTTGTCCCTTGAACTTGCTGAAGCTGGGCCTTTGCTAACAGATTCATAGTAGTTGTCAACTCGGCTATGGCTTGTTCGTGATCATGAAGTTCCTTGTGAAGATGGATGACATTAGGGTCATCCTGAGGAACATTTACCCGACTCTGCCAAGCTGAGGATGTGTCAGCCAACTCATCAAGTATGTCACAAGCATCGGCATAAGGCATTTTCATAAAATTTCCCACATATAGCTGATTCACCACACACTGGTTGGTCGTGTTAATGCCCCTATAGAATGTCTGCTGAATCATTACTTCAGTCATATCATTGTTTGGGCATTACTTGACCATTGTCCGGTATCTCTCCAAGATTTCATGTAGGGTTCATTAGGTTCTTGTTTAAAGGCTAAGATTTCATCCCTCAATGCTGCCATATGACCCGGTGAGAAAAACTTGGCTATAAACTTTTCTGCCAACTCATCCCACGTGTGTATGGAGTGGTTGGGTAGCCTCTTGAGCCAGTCCAAAGCTTTCCCTCTAAGTGAAAATGGGAAAAGTCTCAATCTCAGAGCGTCCTCCGACACGTTCGTCTGCTTGCTCCCCCAGCATGTGTCTACAAAACCCTTTAGATGCTTGTATGCATTCTGATGAGGAGCTCCAGTGAAGAAGCCCCTTTGCTCCAATAGGTCAGCATGACATTTGTAATTTGAAAATTGCTCGCCCGAATCCGGGGTGGGACAATTGCACTTGCGTAACCTTCGTTGGGTAGCACCCAGTGTGCTGCTCGTGGAGGAGGTGGGGGAGGGTTTGGAATGTTGTCATTAGCCTGGCGGCCTCTTCTTTGGACTTGAGGTTCTAAATTAACCTCATCCTCACCATTTTCATCTACATCCTCCCCCGGAAGAACATGTCCAAGAGCATCATTATGAGCCATTTGGTACCTAAAGCGATTGATAAACAAAAGTTAGAAAAATAGAAGGAAAGAAAAACAAGATACACAAATAGTTAGATAGATATCCAACACCGTCTAACTCCCCGGCAATGGCACTAAAAAGTGATCGAGGCCAAACCTACACCACTATAGAGCGGCGAGGATGGTCGATACAGTTTTACCAAACGAGGTCGGGATTGATTTCCACAGGGAGTTAATTTGGCTTAGAGTTGGGTATCTAACTAATCTAGATGTGCGTGTTGTTCCTAATTTCAATACCAAACATTGTTGCGATTGATTCTATTCTAATTTTATACTATTGTATGCTAAATGCTGAGTGTAAGCTAAGTACAATATTTTTTGTGAAAGTTTTCAAGTGTTAAAAGGCACTAGGGAAGTGACTTCCGCCTAGGTGAGTATCTAATGGGTATCAAGAATCTAGGACAAGCTTTTTAGGATTGGGGTCGTGATACAATACAAGTGAAATTTGCTCAAGTCAGGTATTACTATCTCTAGGTTTAACCCTTTAATTGGAGCTATCAATCTCTTGAGTTCACCCCAATTCCTTGTTAGCCTAATTTTTCTAGACTTAGTCCCTCTTTCTCAAGAAGAGCCTAAGTCATAAAGGCATGAGTCAGTGTTTGCAACCACTAATTCTACAATTTTAGCATGAATTAGGCTAAATATCACTAACCCATAAACAATTAAGCCCTAAAATTCAAGACCCATTAAATACCCACACTAGGGTTAGGTCACAACCCTAGCTGTGGGGTCTAGCTACTCATAATAACAGCAGAAATCAAAGATAAAGATGAAATTAAGCCATAATATTAAAGTACAAGACGAAAATCTAAAGTTTGAAGGTAAATCTACTCTAAAATTAGCCAAAAAAAGGAAAAATTAGTTGTTCACGTGCTCTGCTAAGCAAAACATTTTCTAAAATTGATAAAAGGATCTATTTATACTAGACTGAAAATTCCGGATAAAAATGCCCCTGCGGAGGTTTCGCGGACGTGTAATTCTGACCGCGTCCGCGCTTGGGCTTTCACGGCCGCGCAATAGTGAGCGCGGTCCGTGTTTCTTCATATCTGGGCCTGGGTAGATCTTTGTTTCGGGGACCGCATAATGTTCACCGCGTCCGCGTGAGATTCCTTCGCAGATGCGTAATTTGGACGCGGACCGCCTTCTTCACTTATACCCACTTGCAAAGTTTCTGAACCTCGACAAACGTTGTCCGCTAAATTCCAACCGTGGTCGTGCCAGTCACTTCACAGCCGCATCTTTCTGCCGCTCTTAGCGCTCAATTTTAGTGCTCAAAACAGCCTCTCTGAATCTCTATTTTGCGGTCCGCAGAATAATGGCCGCCTCAGCGATGATAATTTCGCGGCCGCCCTTTTCTATCGCGGTCCGCATTCTACAATATTGGTCCTTACTTGGTTTTTGTTCAAGTTTCACTCCTTTATGAGTTGGTTATGGCTTCTTTGGCTCATTTCGAACAAAACCAGTCAAGTAAGCGCATTAAGTTAGTTTTCGGGAATACCTTCACGCATTTTTGGCCCAAAACCTAAGTAAAAGAGAGAAAATAATAGGCTAAAATCCTTACTTATCAGGGGTCAGGTAGCCTGAGGAAGTGGTCAGGTCATTAGAGGTGAAGGTTAGTCAAGGAAAGACCGTCTGAGAGGTGGAGGTCATTGTGATGGGGCTCAGCCCCATCTCTATGCATTTCTAGATAGACCTGAGGCAGAGTCATCTGATGCAGTCATCACAGATATTATTCCAATTTTCCATAGAGATGCATTAATTTTATTTGATCAGGTCTCTACTTATTCCTATGTGTCATCCTATTTTGCTTCATATCTGGATGTATCTCGTGATTCCTTGAGTATGCTCTTGTTTATGTGTCTATGCCTGTGGGAGATTCTATTATGGTAGACCATACTTATCATTCGTGTGTAGTCTCTATCGGGAGTTATGAGACGAGGGTAGATCCTCTTTTACTCAGCATGGTGGACTTTGATATTATCTTGGGCATGAACTGGTTGTCGCCATATCATGCTATCTTAGATTGTCACGCCAAGACTGTGACATTAGCTATGCCAGAGTTGCCTTGATTGGAGTGGAAAAGGACTCCTGGTCATTCCACTAGTAGGGTTATTTCTTATGTGAAGGCTCGGTGTATGGTTGAGAAGGGGTGTCCAGCATATTTGGCCTATATCCGTGATCCTAGTACAGGAGTTCCTTTCATGTATTCGGTACCAGTTATGCGCGAGTTTCCAGAGGTATTTCCTATAGATTTGTCGGGGAAGCCACCCGACAGAGATATTGAATTCTACATTGACTTGGTTTCGAGCGCTCAGCCAATTTCTACCGCACTATACCGTATGGCCCCAGTTGAGTTGAAAGAATTGAAGGATCAGTTGCAGGATTTGTTTGACAAGGGATTCACTAGACCTATAGTCTCTCCTTAGGGTGCACCGGTGTTGTTTGTAAAGAGAAAGGATGGGACGATGAGGATGTGTAAAGATTATCAATAGTTGAACAAGGTAACTATCAAGAACAAGTATCCGTTGCCGATGGTTGATGATTTATTTGATAAGCTTCAGGGTGACAAGGTTTTTCCAAGATTAACTCGAGATCTGGCTACCATTAGTTGAAGATTAAAGCATCGGATGTCTCTAAAACAGTTTTTCGTACTCTGTATGGTCACTACGAGTTCTTAGTGATATCATTTGGCATGACGAATGCTCCAACAGCCTTTGTGGATTTTATGAACCGGGTGTTCAAGCACTATCTGGATTCTTTTATGATTGTCTTCATTGATGATATTTTGGTCTACTCCCGCAATCGGGAGGAGCACGAGTAGCATCTACAGATTGTACATCATACTTTGAGGGATCGTCAGTTATATGCCAAGTTTTCAAATTGTAAGTTCTGGTTGGACTCAGTAGCCTTCTTGGGCCATGTTGTATCTTTCGAGGGCATTAAGGTGGATCCTAAGAAGATTGAGGCAGTTCAGAACTGGCCTAGACCTACTTAAGCTATAGAGATTCAGAGTTTCTTGGGCTTGACGGGTTATTATCGCCGGTTCGTGGAGGGGTTTTCATCTATCTCAGCCCCATTGACTAAGTTGACCCAAAAGGGTGATGTTTTCAAATGGTCCGACGAGTTTGAAGTGAGTTTTCAGAAGCTCGGGACTGCATTGACTATAGCCACAATGTTGGTATTGCCTATAGGGTGATTGCCTATGCGTCTCAACCGTTGAAGGTTCATGAGAAGAATTACCTTGTGCATGACTTAGAGTTCGCAACCATTATTTACACACTGAAGATTTGGAGGCACTACATATACGACGTTCTATGTAAGGTCTATACCGACCATCAGAGTCTCTAGCACCTGTTCAAGAAGAAAGACCTTAATTTGCGGCAACAGAGATGGTTAAAGTTGTTGAAAGACTATGATATCACCATATTATATCATCTAAGCAAGGCTAATGTAGTGGCCGATCCATTGAGTATAAAGGTGGAGAGCATGGCTAGTTTGGCATATTTACCGGTAGTAGAGAGACAACAAGCCATGGATGTTCAAGCGTTGGCCAATCAATTTTAAAATTGGATGTTTCAGAGCGTATCCAGGTTCTTGCTTGTGTTGTGGAAATCGTTGTTGGAGCGTATAAAGGCTCGCCAGTTTGATAATCCTCACTTGTTGGTGTTGAAGGATACGGTGCAGCGGGGTGGTGCTAAGGAGGTTATGATTGGTGATGACGGTGTTATGCGACTTCAGGGCCGTATTTTTGTCTAAAATGTTGATGGGTTGAGAGAGCTGATCCTTGAGAAAGCTTATAGTTCGCGCTAGTCCATTCACCTAGGTGTCACAAAGATGTACTGTGACTTGAAACAGCACTATTGGTGGCGAAGAATGAAGAAAGATATTGTTGCTTATGTCTCTCGGTGTTTAAATTGTCAGCAGGTGAAGTATGACCATCAAAAACTAGGTGGGTTGATTAAGAGATTGGAGATACCGGAGTGGAAGTGGGAGCGCATCACAACGGATTTTGTGGTAGGCTTACCACGGACCTTGAATAAATATGATGCAGTCTGACTTATTATGGACCGGTTGACTAAGTCTGCACACTTCATTTCGGTGATGACTTCCTATTGTTCAGAGCGGTTGGCTCAAATTTACATCCAGGAGATTATCCTCCTGCACGGCATGCCCATTTCCATCATTTCTAACCGAGACACGCAGTTGACATAGCATTTTTGGAGAGTCATGCAGTGTGAGTTGGGCACGTGGGTCGAGCTGAGCACATTGTTTCATCCTTAGATGGATGGACAGTCTTAGCGCACTATTCAGATCTTGGAGGACATGTTACACGCATGTGTTATAGATTTCAAAGGTTCATGGGATCGGTGTTTTCCTCAAGCAGAGCTTGCCTACAACAACAACTTCTAGTCGAGCATTTAGATGGATCCATACGAAGCCTTATATGGGAGGCGGTGTCGTTCCTCGATTGGTTGGTTTGCGCCTGGTGAGGCTAGATTATTGGGCATTGATTTGGTCCGTGATGCTATGGAGAAGGTTAAGGTGATTCAGAAGCGACTTCACACAGCTCAGTTCAGGCAAAAGAGTTATGCAGACCGGAAGGTTTGAGATGTAGCTTATATAGTGGGTGAGAAGCTTCTCCTCTGAGTGTCTCCTATGAAGGGAGTGATGCGGTTCGGGAAGAAGGGAAAGTTGAGCCCGAGGTTTATTGGTCCGTTTGAGATCTTGGAGAGTTGGGGAGGTTGCTTACAGGCTTGCATTGCCTCCTAGCCTAGGAGAGGTACATCCGGTATTTTATGTGTCCATGCTTCGAAAGTACCATGAGAACAGCTCACATGTGTTGGACTTCAGCACGGTGAAGCTTGATGATAATTTGGCTTATGAGGAAGAGCCAGTGGCTATTCTAGATCGGCAGAGTCGTTAGTTAATACCAAGAGTTTTCCTTCTGTTAAAGTGAAATGGAGAGGTCACTCAATCGAGGACACTACGTGGGAATCCAAGTGTGATATGCGGCGTAGATACCCCAACCTTTTTTTCAGTCTAGATAATTTTTTATATCCCTTTGAGGACGAACGTTTGTTTTAAAGGTGAAGAATGTAACGATCCAATAGGTAGTTTTGAGTACCAGCCATAATTTTCATGATCTGAGACCTCCCATAACTTCATTTGATGATTCTTGATTTGTGTGCGTGCTCCGTGTATCTTTTTGAAAAGTTTT
This sequence comes from Nicotiana tabacum, assembly GCF_000715075.1. Lineage (NCBI taxonomy): Eukaryota > Viridiplantae > Streptophyta > Magnoliopsida > Solanales > Solanaceae > Nicotiana > Nicotiana tabacum. The sequence goes on from NC_134098.1 coordinate 19,860,168, forward strand.
TATGTGAAATTTTGAAGAAAATGAAAATTTTGACTAAAAATGAGGCTAGAGTTGATCACGGTCAACATTTTGGATAAACGACCCCGGATCGGTATTTGGATGATTCTGATAAGTTCGTATGATATTTTTGGACTTGTACACACGTTTGGTTGTGGTCCGGGGTGACCAGAACGTGTTTCAGCGCATTATGCGTGAAATTGTGCAAATTGAGTTTAAGTTGAAAATTCTAGAATTTTGATGATTGATTCTTGTTATTTGATATTATAATGATGATTTGAGGTAGCTAGGAAGTTTGTACAATACTATTACACTTGTGTGCATGTTCGGTTTGGAGCCCGAGGGGCTCGGGTGAGTTTCCGATTAATTTCAGACCATTTTGAACTTGTAAAACTGCTGGGTTTTGGCTTCTAGTGTCGAGTGCTTGGCGATCACAGAGCCTCTCTTGCTATCGCAAAGGGGAAAGGTTTGGGTTGGGGCTGGGGCTGGGGCTGGGGCTGGTACGAACACGAGGGGAGTATCGCGAATGTGAGAGCCTGAGGGGATTGCCCAACGCGAATGTCCTCTCGCCAACACGTAGCTTTGATAGGCTGGGGGTAGGCTGGATGGTCCACCTTCGCGAACGCGGCCTATAATTCGCAAATGCGGAGGCTCGACTGGGCATGCTTTCGCAAATGTGAAGAGGAACTCGCGAACGCGTCAGGTGCTTCGCGAACCCGAAGAACACCTGACGCCCAGCTATTTAAAAGCTGAAAGTCGGGATTTGGTAGAGCTCGACCTAGAGGGGATTTTGAGGAGATTTTCATCCCAACTTCATTGGCTAGTGATTTTGAACTATTTGTATTGTATTTCCATAACTACCCATTGATTTTAACCTTTAATCTATAAATTTAATGGTAGAAATTAGGGGTTTTGGATAGAAATTAGGGATTTTGTAAAATTGAGATTTAGACCTCAAATTGAGGTCGAATTTCGAAACAAGTCACATAACCGTACTCGGAGGTGAATGGGTAATCGGGTTTTGGTCAGAATCTCAGGTTTTAACCAAGCGGGCCTGGGATTGACTTTTTTTAACTTATTCTGAAGTCATTAAAGATTGAATCGTTTTCACTCGTGGGTAGTTTCTAAACCTTATTTTGAACTATTTGAACTATATTTGGCTAGATTTTATTGGTTTGGAGGCTAATTCTAAAGGAAAAGCCATAGTTGAGCATTGATTTGGTTGCGGGAAGAGGTAAGTATCGTAGTTAACTTTGACTTTAGGGAATTAGGACTTGTTGGTTTATTTTCTACATAAATTATGTGTGGGAACGATGTATATGTAAGGTGATGAGTATATATGCGTTTCCATTGGGTTAAAGCATGAGGGGTGAAAATTATTTTATTGTACCTTGTTATTCTATTTACTATGCTTTCCATGCCTTATATAGATTATTATCTCTTTAATTGTTCGCCTTCGTATTTATTGTTTATTTTGCAATTGTTGGGATATTAAAAGTTGAGTTTGTTTATCATGAAACTATAATTGAAGTAAAATTTTCTTCCTACCTTGCATTGGTACTTTGGATTATTGTTGTTGTTTGGTGAGGAAGAGTAAAAAGCACGAACGGTGTTGTCGTGCCTAATTTGCATATTACTATCATTGATTGAGAGATTGTGAGGATTAAAGATCAAAGGGTGATGTCGTGCACTTGATTGCCTTATTATCATTTATTCTATTATGTGAGGATGAGTGTAAAGCATGAAGGGTGATGTCATGCCATTTCATTTATCATATCATTATTATATAGTGAGGATGAGAGTAAAAGAACGAAAGGTGATGTCATGCCATTGCATTTATGGTATTACATGGTGAGGATGAGGGTAAAAGCACTAAGGGTGATGTCGTGCCATTATTGATTTATTGCTTTATTTGATTTTCAAATTGGTGATTTAATCGGTTGCATTGTTGTTTATTTTGAAAAAAGGTTACTTGGTGATTTTGTACTTGTCGTTCTTATCTTACTTCCTTTTTTACATCTTCCCTCTCCGTTGTTATTTTAAACACTCTACTTGTTATTTTTGTTGCTTTATGTATACATCTACACAATATTTTAATACGTTTCTTGTAATAGTATAACGACTTGACCGGTCGTTTTGAGAACTAGCATCTCGTTTAGTGGCTTAAGGTCTCGAGAAGCTTCGTGTTATGTATTATGACTTACGCGTGTGGCCGGGTTCGGTTTCGGGATGATTCGGGATTGATTTGGAAAGATGATTCTTGTTTTATAAGCTTAAGCGGTAAGAGTTGATCGGAGTTTGAATTTTGTGTAGACGACTCCGGAATGGTGTTTTGATGATTCCAATAGCTTCGTATGGTGATTTTGGATTTGGAGGTCCGTAGGTTAAGTTGATGCAATTTGGCAAAAATTGGAAAGATAAAGGTTTGGAAGGTTGAGAGGTTTGACCGGGAGTTGACTTTATTGATATCGGGTTCGGATTTCAATTCCGAGAGTTGGTATAGCTCCATTGTGTTATTTGGAACTTACATGCAAAATTTGACGTCATTCCGGGATGATTTGATATGTTTCGGCGCGAGTGGTAGAAGTTAAAATTTCATAAGTTCATGAAGTTCGATTTGAGGCGCGATTCATAGTTTTGATGTTGTTTGATGTGATTTGAGGCCTCGATCAGGTCTGCGTTATGTTATGGAACTTGTTAGTATGTTTGGACGGGGCCACGGGTGTGCTTCAAACGAGTTTCGGATTTTTTTTTGTCATGATGGCAGTTCTGGTGCTGGTTCTTCGCACCGGCGCATATTTGGTCGCAGGTGCGGAGGCACTTATGCATTGGAATTTTTGCTTTTGCGAACCAAATGCATCTTGGTGAGTTCCGCTTCTGCGGAGGAATAAGTGCAGATACGCAAGCGCTTCTGCGGGTAAGGTATCGCTTCTGCGAGAAAGGGGTGTGAGCTGGGTATCCGCTTCTGCAGTGACACTGACACTTCTGCAGAGTCACAAGTGCAGAAAATTCTCCGCAGGTTCGGTCGTGGTTCTTTAAGTTGATATCACAGATGCGACGTGATGGCTCGCAAATGCGAGAATGCAGGTGCGGCATTTTTTTCCGCAAATGCGTAAATGGCTGGACAAAAGCATATATTTCAAGGGTTTGATGATTTATTCACTTTTTGAGTTAGAGGCCTCGATTTTGGGCGATTTTTGAAGGGTTCTTCACGTGTATGGAGTAAGTGTTCTTTATCCGGATTTGATTATATTTCATGATTCCCTCTCTAGTGAATTGAATGAGAGGAATGAGAATTTTTGTAAAAACTTTTAAAAATATAAAATGGGGATTTGAAGGAAGATTTGATGTCGGAATTGGATAATTTTGGTATGATTGGACTCGTATCGGAATGGGTGTTTGCATTTTGTAAATTTTGTCGGGTTCCAAGGTGCGGTCCCGAGGTTGACTTTTTCAGTTAACTTTTTAGTTTTTATTAAAGATCGAAGCTTTACGATCAGGAATTATTACCTATGGTTTTTGTTTATGATATTAAGTTATTTTGGCTAGATTTGAGCCGTCTGGAGGTTGTTGCACACGAGAAGGCCATTTTAGAGTATCGGTTTAGCTTCTTTGAGGTAAGTATCTTTCCTAACTTCATGTGGAGAATCTACCCCTTAGCATTTGGTTCATTTGTGCTATTAGTGTCATGTGAAAGCCGTGTACGCGAGGTGACGAGTACGCACTCGGGCTTATATGTGGAAAATTGACCGGTTTAGACTATTAGGATTTTTTCATGCATTCATTTGGAATTGTTATCACATGTTGTCTTTTTATTCGTCATGTCTATTATCACATCCTTTATTTGAAGTTGTCGTTACATGTCAAATTCTTTACTTGTCGAGTTGCTCTTATATGCTTTATATGATATTGTTATCATTTTTATCATTATGTGATTTCTTTTATTGTGGAGTTATTCTTAGTTGACATTCTTGTACATGATATCCCTTTTGTTGCCGGGTTATTCTCATGCATTTAGACGTAGTACTAGTTCATTCCATCTCTTTCATTGTTAGCCTAATTCATACACTAGGAGTCGAAGTTTGCCATTTCGTAGAAATACTTTCACTATTGAGTTTATCCTTAAACAATTAATTGGAATTGAGGTTATCGAAAGTCATTAATCTATTTTAATTAAAATTGTGTAAAAAGGGGGTGTCGTTCCTGGTTGAGTTACTTTCCCATTTTCTTTTGTTGTTATTGAGAATTTATATGCACTGTGTTTGTGTTGTGGGCTATTTGTTGTTGAAATATTGATATTTGTTAAATCCTTGGAGAGGTTGTGGCCTATGGGCTCTTGTGTTACGAAATGATACACCGTGTTGTTGTGATGTTAGCATTTGTGAATTGTTGTGTGATTTTGGTTGTTGTTATGCGAAGTATAAGGGTGACAATTCACCGTTGTTGTTATGCGGAGTATAAGGGTGGCATTTCATCGTTGTTGTTATGCGGAGTATAAGGGTGACATTTCATCGTTGTTGTTATGCGGAGTATAAGGGTGGCATTTTACCATTGTTATGCGGAGCATAAGGGTGGCAATTCACTGTTGTTCAATGTACAGAGAGATAAGGGTGGCTATTGTGTTATTGTTCAGGCAGAGTGATAAGAATGATATTTTCAGGGCGGAGTGATACAGGTGGCTATCAGAGAAATAAGGGTGGCAATATCAGGGATGATATGTGATGGCTTGAAATTACACGGACTGATATGGGTGGCTATCGGAGGGATAAGGGTGGCAATGTCAGGGATGATGTGTGATGGGTTGGAGACAATGGATTGGTGATTTTCGTGTGATGGTATGCTTTTCCTTGTGTTTGTCATACACCTTACGTGACTTGCTTGTTGTTTCGATGAGCTATTCGATGTCTTTGATATTACTTGTTGACTTGTGCTGCAGTAGTACACTTGCACAAGCATACACCATAGTATGCCACTTATACTAGCTCAGGAGTATGAAACTTAACATTTATTGATCATGCCCATGTGTTCTTGTATTATCTGTTTCCATGTTGATATTGAATTTTTGACCATACCGGGCGGATAATGATTGTGAGCCTGTGACCACACCGGATGGATTGTGATTGTGAGCCTGTGAACATACCGGGCGGATTGTGATTGCGAGACTCTGACCACGCCGAGCGGATTGTGAGTGTGAGCCTGTGATCATGCCGAGCGAATTGAGATATTGGCACGTGAGTTGTCCGTGTGGTTGTGATTTGAGATGTGGGCACGAGGTGTCGTGAGTACATGATGGTGGGTTGAGACTTGTGACTTATGACTATGAGATGAGGTATCACGGGATGATTCATTGTGAAACTTGTGTTAGAACGGCTTGATTAATTGGTTGTGCTTTGTGTTCCTTATTTGGTTTTTATGATACTTCACGGTGTTCTTATTGCTTTACTATTTATATCACTTGTTGATTTTTGTTACCATTTACTGATTTCCGCTTTCCATTATTAGTTATATACTTTTATATTGCATAGGTTATTTTGTCTAGTGAGTGTCTTGACTTGTACCCCGTGACTACTCCACTGAGGTTAGTCTTGATACTTACTGGGTACCGACCCTAGTGTAGTCATACTACACTTCTACATATTTTTGTGCAGATCCAGGTACTTTGAATTCTGTTGATTGTTAGATAGCAGATCAAATATTGTTGTGGAGACTTCAAGGTATACCTACCATCGCGTTCGAAGGCCTCGGAGTCACCTTCGGAAGTTATTATGTACTGTTTATTTCTATTCCGGAACAGTTGTACTTAGAGATTTTCTAGTAAAATCAATAGAGTTTGTGACTTGTACTACCGGTTTTGTGATTTGTTGGCTTTGTATAGAAATTTTAGTTTCATATTTAATAGTTGTTGGTTAAATATTGTCATTAATTCAGTAAGTGTTAGGCTTACATAGTCTTAAAGACTAGGTGCCATCACGACATCCTACGGAGGGAAATTGGGGTCGTGACAAGTTGGTATCAGAGCTCTAGGTTCATAGGTTCTGCGAGTCATAAGCGAGTTTAGTAGGGTCTTGCAGATCGGTACAGAGGCATCTGTACCTATCTTTGAGAGGCTACAGAACTATTAGGAAAAATCTCCACGTCTTTCATTCATGTCGTATGAATTTGTTGATTTCGAAGTTTGAGCCTTTGTATCTCTATTCTCTCACAGATAGTGAGGACACACGGTATCGGACCAGCTGAATAGACACCCTCCCCCCCACTAGATCCATGAGAGGTCGGGGTCGAGGTAGAGGCCGAGGAGGGGCACGTGCCGCAGCTAGAGCACCTGCCAGAGTAGCACCTGAGGAGCCACCGGTAGCTCTGGTTGAGGGACATACATCAGATGTGCATGTTGCTACCCCCGAACATCAAGAAACTTTAGCACAGTTCTTGAGCATGTTTGGTACATTGGCTCAGGAGGGATTGATCTTCGTTTCACCAGCCACTTCATAGATTATGAGAGGAGCTCAGACTCCCATTGCCCATACTCTAGAGCAATAGGCTCAGATTGATCAGGTTCTAAGTGTGGTGCCGGTATAGTCTGTTAATCCGGTTCAGCCTGAGGTCAGGCTAGGGGCATCAGAGGAAGAATAGAAAAGGCTTGAGAGGTTCAAGAGGTATACTCCACCTACTTTTAGTGGCACATCTACCTAGGATATATAAGGATTTCTAGAGAAGTGTCACCATATCCTCCGCACCATGGGTATTGTGGAGGTGAGCGGAGTTGCTTTTACTATATTCCAACTGCCGGGGACAGCGTATCAATGATGGCAGGTTTATGAGGAGGGTAGACCAGCCGATGCAGCACCACCCACTTGGGCTCAGTTTTCATAGATGTTCTTGAGGAAGTTTTTTCCCCAGACCCTCTGGGATGCGTGGCATACAGAGTTTGAGCAGTTGCGTCAGTGCACCATGATAATATCAGAGTATGCCATCAAGTTCAGTGAGTTATCCCATCATGCACCTACTTTGGTTCCTTTAGTCAGAGAGCGAGTCCGCAGATTCATTGAGGGGCTAAGTTATAATCTTAGATTTTGCGTGGCTCGGGAGTTGTAGACTGATGCTCTATTTCAGCAGGTGGTGGAGATTGCCAAGATGTTAGAGCGTATTCGGGGTGAGGAAAGTAAGGCTAAGGAGACCAAGAGGTCTCGAGGTTCTGGAGGGTTCAGTGGATTCTACTCTTCAGCTATGACCCATCATGGTGGAGGCTCGGGCAGTCGGCCAGTCCAGTCCGCACTTCAGACTACTCGTGGTGCTCTAGTTAGTTAAGGTACTCATGTGAGACAGTCATCTTTTAGTGCACCACCGGCACAGGGTTCCTATAGCGGTTATTCCAGTTATCCGGCATGGACTCAATATGTGCAGCCACGTCCTCAGATGGGTTATTATGAGTGTGGTGATACTAAGAACATCATGAGAGATTGTCCCAGACTCGGGAGGGGCGGATTTAATTAGGGCGCTCAGGCTACGGGCTCCATTCCAGATGCTACTCCACCTGCACATCCAGTTAGGGGTGGAGGACAGGCGGGTAGAGGGAACCCTAGAGAGGGAGGCCCGACCCGTTGATATGTTTTCTATGGTAGAGCTGAGGCCACTGTACCAGATGGTACCATTACAGGTATGGTTTCAATTTGTTATAAAGGAGCATCATTCTTATTTCGATTCGATTCTGCTTATCGGGGTAAGTCCTCCTATCTTGCTTCACATATGGGTGAGTTTCGTGATTTTGTACTCTGCTTATGTATTTACCCCTGCTGGAGATTCTATAGTGATAGCCCATGTCTAGAAGTGAGAGCTATGAGACTATGAGACTAGAAGTGACTTTCTGTTACTCATTACGGTAGGTTATGTTGTGATTTCTAGATGGTTTGGTTACAATTTGTTCTTTAGGTGCTCTACAGGTATGGGGAGTTAGTTATGTGTAATGATTTTGTTTTGCGGAATTGAGTTAGTAGAAGTTTTCGGTTGGCGTGATATGTATTCTATTGGTGATTCAAAGTTAAGGACAGGATCCTCGCATTTTCATGCGGTTTGATATGTTTGGACCGGGCTGCGAGCCGTAGTGGAGTTGTATTAGGATGAGCTCCTTGTAATTAGTTCATATGTTTTGATTTTCCCCTGTGGGATAGATTCGTAGTATGGTACTGATAGAGAGTTGTGCCTGATAGGCTTGTCTGATAATTCTCTTATCTATTTCTCTTTGCATATTTAGTCATATTAGCATTGTGCTTACTGGATTTTAGCTTGCGAGGTGTGTGCCCAGGTGCCGTTGGGTGTGACTTGTTGATTTGAGCGAATGATCATGAGATCTTCATATTTCTTGCATCGTTGTCAGTGTTGTGAAGGTTTGGAACAGGGTTCTAGCTGATATGGTGTTAAATTGCCGATGTTGGATTTGATTATGGGCAGCTATGGTGGTTAGAGATATTGTTATGGGCATATGTGTGATGTGTTACGTCTGTGTGGTTGTACCTTGTGGGTGTAGGTATAAGTTGTTGTAGCTGCTTGAGGCTGATATCGTGTGTTAATGTGGGAATCAGGTCTTTGGGAAATAATCAGATGGTGAAAATTTTGATTCTAAGGCTTATTAGTGTTGGTGGAAGGAATAATTTTCAGTTGAGATGGTATTGTCGGGCCTATGTGAATTGGGGTGACGTGGGATCACCCGCTAGTATGTGTATGATGAGTGCATTCAGTGATTTGATGACTTTGGAATGATTCTTGGCACGTTCGAGGATGAGCGTTTGTTAAGAGGGGGAGGATGTAACGACCCGACCGGTCATTTTGAGAACTAGCATCTCATTCGGTGGCTTAAGGTCTCGAGCAGCTTCGGTTTATGTATTATGACTTGCATGTGTGGCCGGGTTCGGATTTGAGATTGATTTGGAAGAATGATTCTTGTTTAATAAGCTTAAGCGGTAAGAGTTGACCGTAGTTTGACTTTTGTATAGACAACTCCGGAATGATATTTTGATGATTTCAATAGCTTCGTATGGTAAATTTGGACTTATATGTGTGTCTGTATTTGGGTTTGGAGGTCCGTAGGTTAAGTTGATGCAATTTGGCGAAAATTGAAAAGTTGAAGGTTTGAAAGGTTAAGAGGTTTGACCGGGAATTGACTTTGTTGATATCGGGTTCGGATTTCGATTCCGGGAGTTGGTATACCTCCGTTGTGTCATTTGGAACTTGCATGCAAAATTTGACGTCATTACGGGTTGTTTTGATATGTTTCGGCGCGAGTTGTAGAAGTTGAAAGTTCATTAAGTTCGATTTGAGGCATGATTCATAGTTTTGATGTTGTTTGATGTTATTTGAGGCATCGAGAAGGTCCCCGTTATGTTATGGAACTTGGTGGTATGTTTGGACGGGGTCCCGGGGGGTCCTGGGGGGACCCCGGGTGTGCTTCGGACGAGTTTCATATCAGTTTTGGTCATGATGGCAGTTCTGGTGCTAGTTCTTCGCACCTGCGCATATTTGGTCGCAGGTGCAGACGCGCTTATGCGTTGGAAGTTTTTCTTCTGCGAACCAGAGGCATCTTGGTGGGTTTCGCTTCTGCGAATGAATAAGCGCAGATGCGCAAGCGCTTCTGCGGGTTAGGGATCGCTTTTGCGACAAAGGGGCACGAGCTGGGTATTCGCTTCTGCGGTGAGACTGGCGCTTCTGAGAAGTCGCAGGTGCAGAAAATTCTCCGCAGGTGAGGTCATGGTTCTTTATGTTGATGTCTCATTTGCGACGTTATGGCTCACAACTGCGAGGCTGCAAGTGCGGCATTTTGTCCGCAAATGCGAAAAGGGCTGGACAAAAGCAAATATTTCGAGGGTTTGATGATTTATTCACTTTTTGAGTTTAGAGGCCTCGATTTTGGGCGATTTTGGAGGGGTTCTTCACGTGTTTGATTGGGGTAAGTGTTCTTTTTCCGGATTTGATTATATTTCGTGATTCCATCTTTATTTTTAACACTGAATTAGTGAATTGAATGAGAGAAAATGGGAATTTTTGTAAAAACTTTCAAAAATAAAAATTGAGGATTTGAGGGAAGATTAGATGTCGGAATTGGATAATTTTGGTATGGTTGGACTCGTATCGGAATAGGTGTTCGGATTTTGTAAATTTTGTCTGGTTTCGAGGTGTGAGCCCGGGGTTGACTTTTTAGTTTTTATTAAAGATCAAAGCTTTATTATCCGAAATTGTTTCATATGGTTTTTATTTATGATATTAAGTTATTTTGGCTAGATTTGAGTCGTCTGGAGGTTGTTTCACACAAGAAGGTCATTCTAGAGTATCGGTTTAACTTCTTTGAGGTACGTATCTTGCCTAACTTCGTGTTGGAAACTACCCCTTAGGATTTGGGTTGTTTGTGCTATTTGTGTCATGTGAAAGCCATGTACGCGAGGTGACGAGTACGTACTCGGGCTTATATGTGGAAAATTGAACGGTTTAGACTCTTAGGTTTCTTTCATGTATTCATTTGGAATTGTAAGCACATGTTGTACTTTTTATTCGTCATGTCTATTATCACATACTTTATTTAAAGTTGTCGTTACATGTCACATTCTTTACTTGTCGAGTTGCTCTTAATCGCCTTTATCATTATGTGATTTCTTTTATTGTGGAGTTATTCTTAGTTGAAATTGTTGTACATGATATCTTTTTTGTTGCCGGGTTATTCTCATGCATTTAGATGTAGTACTAGATTGTGCCATCTATTTCATTGTTAGCCTAATTCATACACTAGAAGCCAAAGTTAGACATTTCATGGAAATACTTTCACTATTAAGTTTATCCTTAAACAATTAATTGGAATTGAGGTTATCGAAAGTCATTAAACTATTTTAATTAAAATTATGTAAAAAGGGGGTGTCGTTCCTTGTTGAGTTACTTTCCCATTTTCGTTTGTTGTTATTGAGATTTTATACGCACTATGTTTGAGTCGTGGGCTATTTGTTGTGGAAATATTGATATTTGTTGGATCCTTGGAGAGGTTGTGGCCTATGGAAACTTGTGTTACGAGTTGATACGTCGTGTTGTTGTGATGTTAGCATTTGTGAATTTTTGTGTGGTTTTGGTTGTTGTTATGCGAAGTATAAGGGTGGCATTTCACCGTTGTTGTTATGCGGAGTATAAGGGTGGCATTTCACTGTTGTTATTATGTGGAGCATAAGGATGGCATTTCACCGTTGTTGAATGTACGGAGAGATAAGGGTGGCTATTATGTTATTTTTCGGGCAGAGTGATAAGGGTGGCTATTATATGAAATGATACAGGTTGCTATCAAAGAGCTAAGGGTGAAAAATGTTATTGTAGTGATAAGGGGGGCAATGTCAGGGACGATGTGTGATGGTTTGGAGACATTAGGTTGGTGATTTTCGTGTGATGGTGTGTTTTTCCTTGGGTTTTTCATACACCTTACGTGACTTGCTTGTGCTTTCGATGAGCTATTCGATGTCTTTGATATTACGTGTTGACTTGGGCTGCAGTAGTACACTCGCACAAGCATACACCGTAGCATGCCACTTATACTAGCTCAGGAGTATGAAACGTGACATTTATTGATCATACCCATGTGTTCTTGTATTATCTGTTTCCATGTTGATATTGAGTCTGTGACCATGCCAGGCGGATTATGATTGTGAGACTGTGACCACGCCGAGCGGATTGTGATTGTAAACATGTGAACATGCCAGGCGGATTGTGATATTGGCACGTGAGTTGTCCGTGTGGTTGTGATTCGAGATGTGGGCACGAGGTGCCGTGAGTACATGATGGTGGGTTAAGACCCGTGACTTGTGACTATGAGATGAGGTATCACAGGGTGATTCGTTGTGAAACTTGTGTTAGAACGGCTTGATTAATTAGTTGTCCTTTGTATGCCTTATTTGGTTTTTATGATACTTCATAGTGTTCTTATTGCTTTACTATTTATATCACTTGTTGATTTTTGTTACGATTTACTGATTTCCGCTTTCCATTATTAGTTATATACTTCTATATTGCATATGTTATTTTGTCCAATGAGTGTTTTGACTTGTACCTCGTGACTACTCCACCGAGGTTAGTCTTGATACTTACTAGGTACCTACTGTGGTGTACTCATACTACACTTCTGCATGTTTTTGTGCTGATCTAGGTACTTCGGAGTCTATTGATTGTTAGATAGCGGACATATATTGCTGTGGAGATTTCAAGGTATACCTGTCATCGCATTTGCAGGCCTCGGAGTCACCTTCAGAAGTTATTTTGTACAATTTATTTCTATTCCAGAACAGTTGTACTTAGAGGTTTTCTAGTGAACTCAGTAGAGCTTATGACTTGTACTATCAGTTTTGGGATTTGTTGGCTTTGTATAGAATTTTTAGTTTTATATTCAATAGTTGTTTGTTGAATTTTATCATTAATTCAATAAGTGTTAGGCTTACCTAGTCTTAAAGACTAGGTGCCATCACGACATCCTACGGAGAAAAATTGGGGTCGTGACACAAGCTCTTCTTTTATATGGATAAAACCACTCTTGATGGCTGCATTAGGTCAGTTGTACTAATACTTACATTTCTGTACTTCTTGTGCATATTGTGGTGTTGGTCCCAGCGGTGGCTAGCAGTACTTCTGCTCGGATCATATCTATAGCGGAGACTTGAGGTAGAGCTGCTGGCGTTCACAGTCCCTGAAGTCCCTTTCTATTTCTATGTTTACTGTTTATTTCATTTCAAACAGTTGTATTCCGTTTAGACCATACTTGTAGTATTCTAGTTGCTCATGTACTTGTGACTCCAAATTTCTAGGGATTAGACTAGACTGTGCTATATTATAGATTTATTTTATGTATTTCAGTTTTACTAATTGATAATAGTTATTATTACTCTGTTTTAAATTGTTATAATGGTTAACTAATTATCTAATGTTGGCTTGCCTAGAAAGTAGATGTTAGGCGTCATCACGGCCCCGAGATTGGGATTCCGGATCGTGACATAGTGGCTCGCCTATTGGTGCAAAAATTATGTTTATCTCTCATATTGAGTATTATGTTTAATCACTCTTATTGATGTTATTTATGTTTCCTACCTTGCTTGGTACTGTAATATATATGCTTGGTAAGGAGAGTGCATTACACGAAAGGTGTTTCCGTGCATGTGAAGAAGAGAAATTATGCACGAAGGGTGTCTCCTTGCAAGTGAGAATGAGAATTTATGGCACAAAGGGTGTTTCTGTGTAGGCGAGGACGAGAGACATGCATTATATTGTGTTATCTTTCCCTCATGTATACATTTATTCTTTCTTTTCGGAGTTGTTATTGTTGCACCTATGCTTTTATCTTGTTTGTTGTTGCTACGTCTATGCCTTCCACCACATTTGCTATTACTCCATTTGTGCATTTTATTTTATGCTATCGTATATATGCCTTCTTCTTTGATCCGCTATTGTTACATCCATACCTTTTATCCTGCTTGTTACTGTCATATACATTCCTCTACCTTGTTTGTTACTATTATCCATATGTCTTCTACCTTGCTTGTTGTTATTACATCTGTGTCTACAACCTTGTTTGTTGTTGTTGTTACATCTACGCCTTCTACCTCATTGTTGTCGTTATTTATATGCCTTCTACCTAGTTTGGTGTTGTTATACATGTGATTGGTGAGAAGAGAGATAAATGCACGAAGGGTGTTATCATGCCATTTGATTTAACTTACATATATATGCCTGGTAAGAATGAGATAAATGCACAAACGGTGTTACCGTGCCATTTGATTTAATCTCTTGAACATTATCTTTTTTATTTATACGGGTTTCAGTTATGGCTCATATTAGTTCACGTATATTGTTCCTTCCTCACAGACTTGATTTAGTGGAGAGGTTTGGTTGTATATTTGGGGAACATGCTCGGTATTTCTTTTATTTGATCTTTTTATTATTACTTTTCTTCCTCCTTGTTATTTTCTTGCCTATGAATTGCACATCTTATTTTAAGTGGGTATCTTTGGCTTAAAAAACTCGCCACTACTTCACCGAAATTAGTCGAGATACCTACTGAGTACATGAGATCGGTTATACTCATACTACATTTTTACACCTTTTGTGCAGATTCTGGAGCTGAGTTGCTATAGGAGACGAAGCCTTCCATTTGTTTGTGGTAGTCTAGAACTTATATTTCTGTTTATATAAATTTTAAATAGATAATGTACTTTTCTTCAAACCAAAGTTGTATTCAAATATTAGTCGTTCATGGTTTCTACTACCAGTCCTTGAATATATATTCAATAATTTTGGCTTAGACTGTGTTTCTTATTGATTGGTTTATCTAGCGGGTCGAGTTAGATGTTATCACGACTTGCTAAAAAAATTTGGATCGTGACATAATTAGGATTTGGTCTTGATTTTGGATTTCGACCAAGTGGGTCGGTCCAAGTTGATTTTTTGTTGACTTTTTCAAATATGTTAAAGAACGAATCTTTCTAGTATTAGAAGGTTCCTCGAGCTTGTTTTGACTTATTTGAACATTATTTGACAAGATTCGAGTTGTTTGGAGGCTTGTCTTAAAGGGAAAGCGATTGTGGATTGTTGATTTGTTGTGAAAGAGGTAAGTATCGTGATTAATCTTGACTTGAGGGAATTAGGATATAATTGGGTCTATTTACCCTTTTCATTCTTTGGTTAATCGGGCAAACTTTTTTCCTCCCATCCTCCTCCCTCCCCCTCCCCCAATACCCGTAGCAACTCATTAGAGGATATATAACGGATGAGTTTGCATCCAATGCAAAGTTGAAATCCACATAGGAAATTAGGGACCATTTTATGGATTACTGTAAATGTAAGCACAACTAAGCAGTAATTGGTGGATATACAGATAACTTAATTAATTAGCGATTATTCGTATTTATATACTAGATTTGTTTCTCTGTGGATCCCGTGGCACAAGGTCACAACCTAGGAAAACTGGGAACAGTATGCTATGGACCATGTCACAAGGTCACAACCTAGGAAAACTGTGAATAGTATGGACCATGAATTCTTCTATATTTCAGCAAAGCAATTCAATAAAATATGTTCTTGTTATTAGGGTTGTTTTCGTAGGATGGGATGAGATTTTCTTGTGGCCCATTCATTGGCTGTGCTGACGTGCATTGCAAACATGAAATTTATCTAACCAAGACAGGAAACCAAATGCACAGTTTTTACTTCATTCTTATCTTAGATGGCCAATTGTATGGCTCACTCTTTCAAGATTGACAAGGCCTTAGATTTGTTGGTTGGTGAGTGCTGTGGTACCTACCTAATTAACCTATGATACAATATCTTTTAACATTGTACCCTTATATTTTTAGACTTGGGATTCCAACATATTTATTAAAATTCAAAATTTTCACTTTTTGCACTCCGAAGATTGACTACGATACTATTGCAGCATCTTTTAGCACAGTATGACATGCTTCTCAATGGAAGCTCTTTATTAGAATTACACTCTAACAAGCATTTTAAACTGTTGTCCATAAGGTTGATCAAATGTTTAATGAGTAACCTTATTGACTGTGCTTTGAAAATCTAAATTTGACTACTAATACTCGAATATTATGTTGGGAAATTGTTAATAATGATAAGGGTAAAATTAGAAAATACTACTAACTAATTCTCTCTTGATTTAATAAAAGGGATAAGTATTAAAAACTTTATTTTCAATATACTAAACAAGTAAAATGAAGGAAAGGAGTAACCTTTAGGCAAAAAGTTCTAATAATAGAATGACCGGTACCAATTAAAGAGGTTGTCTTTATGTAGTTAGGAAATGAGGGGAACCTATGGCCTAATGAATGGGTCCAAACTCCAGACTAGCTTTCTCTCAATAAATGAATTTTTGTTAATTAACCCTAAAAAAAGGGGGTCCCGACTCCCGTCCTTATAGTCTCAACCAACATAACTAGCTTCTCTCTTTCTCTGTCACATTGTGAAAGCAGTAATGTGTCTTGTCAAGTTCTGTCTCTTAGTCGAGTCATACATTTAAGTATGTTTTTTTGTCAAGAAGCCAAAATCCAAGCATGAATATAATGCTTGTTATTATTGACACCTGAAATAAATGTAGAATCTCTTCATGCTAGCACATGGAGATGGCTTTTGGAGCAGTCTTTAGAATTATTATGAAAAAGCTCTTCCTATCATCGCTGGTTAAACATCAAATTTATTCTCTTGCTCAGTCTCTCTTCCACTAAGATCTTCAGCAAGTCTTCTAGTAAATTGATGATTGAAGTCTGATCGTCCTAAATGATAAGTCTCCTAAATCTCAGTTTAGTGCCTAATTTCTTCCATAGCGCGCACTTCTATTAGTCGTACGTGATCAGGCATAATGCCCCCTGGAAATATGAAAAGCATAGAGTATTCTGAGAGATCCTTTGATTCTCTTAGTGAATCAATTCATTCTCTCATGGGAATGAAGACACACCTAACTTGTAATTGGGTGGATTCAGTCCGTGGCATAATCAAGACCCTGCAGCCACAGCCATCTGATTGTGTGGGAGATGATAAAGAAGAAGAAAGAAAAGCAGAGAAACAGGAAGTACTAAATGGTAATAAGACATGCGAGAATTGTAGCAATAATGACGACCCAAACGCTGCCATTTCAAAGATTAAAGGTAAGTTCTACTAAGGCGTGTGATAGATAGGAGTATCTTTTAATGGTCAGAGAGAACACATTTTTAGTTAATTATATTTTGTTTGAACGCAGGGATGTATTCAGTGCAGAGATTATATCTTTTGCTCATACACACTATTTTTGCCCAAACAATTATTAAATATGTACAAATAATAAATTTTAAACCCATTAAATTAGATGAGATGTGGCAGAGCTGCAAATCTAAACTCATATAGTTCAAATCCTAATTACGCCTCTGTTTATACGTGCTTCATCTCCCGTGTGAGTTTGAATTTTTTAATAGTTAAAAAACATACCTTGAATTCACAATCCTCTTGATTTACATGACATCATGTTAAAATGTGTGATCATCTTATTTAAAAGTTTAAAATTATGCATTTAATTACTTAATTATAAATATGTCTCAACAAATTCATGGATGGTTACAATTATAGTTCCATAACAACAAATGTTCTCTGTAAAATCGAAAGCCTTCTCTGATGTATTATTTTAATTTTCTGCATATACCATATCTCAGATGAAATTGCAGTCTTAGATACTTGCATTAAGAAACTGAACATCCAGAGGAGGCAAGTTCTCAATGAGCTCCTGGACTTGAAAGGTATACATCAATTTTTCCCTCCATTAATGCTTCGTACAGCAGTTATATTTTTTTTAAAAACAATATTGTCAAATATATTAATTAAATCTTATTACGAAACATTACACAGGGAATATTCGTGTATTTTGTCGTATAAGACCCATTAGCATTGCCACTAAACAGCCAGTTTCAGCTATGGGATCAAATGAGGTGCTTATAAATTTGGCAGACCATAAGTTCAAAATATATAGCTTTGACAAGGTTTTCCATCCTTCTTCCTCACAAGGTACTCTCTGTCTTTCTTCTTATTTATTTATTTATTTATTTATTTATTTATTTGTATGTATTTACTTAATCCAATTACATACTTGAGTAGAAAGTAAGGAAGCCTGTCTAATCTAT
This sequence comes from Nicotiana tabacum, assembly GCF_000715075.1. Classification (NCBI taxonomy): domain Eukaryota; kingdom Viridiplantae; phylum Streptophyta; class Magnoliopsida; order Solanales; family Solanaceae; genus Nicotiana; species Nicotiana tabacum. The sequence goes on from NC_134098.1 coordinate 19,877,822, forward strand.
AGTGATAAGCAAACCACTAAATTTAAAATTTTGATACTAGGAATTAAACTATGACCTCTTGCATTTCTTAGGTTGGGTAGTTGACCAAAGGGCTTGAGGAGATTTGCACGAAAGTGATAGTCTCGCGTTGTAGTGTACATTTGTCCCTGGTTTAAATATTTGTGCGGAACTGACCTGTTTATCTTTAATAAAATAAATTTAGACTATAATACCTCCACCTTAAAGTAGTCAACGGTGTCAATGGTTCGGTTCGGCCGGTTATTTTATAAAATTTGTACCATACCAATTTTTCGAATATTCTATTATGTATAATCAAAATTAGACTTTTCGAAACCGTCTCAATCATGTCGGTTTCTCTTTGGTATCGGTACGGTTCGGTAAATTTTCGGTAATTTTTTAATGTCAGGTAAAAGTCACTAGTAGAAGTAGAATGCAATAACATACGTACTTTTATGGGACTTAGCAAACTTTATGACATTTTTACAGTTTAAAAGGTGATGAATTAAGAAAATATAAAAGATGGCTAAAATATAGATCCATCAACTATTCTACATCAACGTAAAAGAAACTAAGCAAATACAAAAATAATATAAATCACATGAGTGAAATAATATTAACTAAGCTGAGATTTAAGAATAAAGTCAATAGAAGATTAAATATTCAAAAGGATAAATCAAAATCACACGAAAGGAAACATATTCAATACATTGTAGTTTGCTACTCATAATCACTATAATACCTTGTGTCTTGCTAGTGAACATGTTGGAAATAATTTAGTTTCAATAGGAGTAGTACAATAGGTTTGGGAATTATGATTTTGAGTTTAATTACTTGTTGGCTTGTAACTGTTTCATAATTCCAAGGCCCAAAAAACATTTTAATGCTTTATTATTTTTATACTTAATATATAAATATATTGTTCACATTGTAAATTTATTCGGTACGGTTCATTATTTTTTTGGTTTGTTTTCATAAAATAAAAAACCTACCCTAATTATCGGTACGGTTATAGATTTATATAAAAACCTACGGTTTTATTAAAAGAAACCTAAATTATCATTCGGTACGGTACGGTTCGATCGGTTTAGTCGGTTTTTAAATATCCATTGACACCCCTACTGTGTTGCACATAAACAGTAAGGTGTTCTTTGCCATTTTAATTTCGATCCAACCACCTAAATCTACCCCAAATAATCTTAAATTTAAATTAGTAACCTAACACCAACACCGACAGGGAGAAATAGGAAAATAATCACTTTCAACCCCTGAGTTTAGACGATAATTTTTAAGTTGTTATTAGTATTTAGTCACTTCTTTCACCCGAGTTTGGACTCCTACCTAAAATATGGAAGAACGACTACTGGATTTCAAAGATTTTTCAAGTGAAATATTTGCACATTATGCTGGAATTCGCTCCGATCCTGTGTACTGGAGTTTCACTTAGAAATTTCGAACTCCAATATACGATGCTGAAATTTAGATCTTTTACAAGTGAAACTCCATGATTTATCTATGGTTTCCTAATTGTCGAACCATGAACTCCTTGACTTTGTCATTAAATTTCTTGAAATTTCTATGTTGCCAAGAATAAGAAAACCAAACACCCAAAAGATTAGAGTTTATTGTCATTTGTGAAACTGCAAAACAAGTGGTGCTATAAGTGGCATAATGGTATTACAAGTGGCATAAAACATTTAGTCACAATACTAAAAGCATTCTTTTTAGATTGTGTTTTAGGAGTTAAAAGAGCTCAGCTTTAAACTAGTCGAAAAGATAGCACGAGTGGAAACCCCTCAAAATCGCATGTTGACCGTAGCTGACAACAACAACAACCCAGTATAATTCCACTAGTGGGGTCTAGAAGGGTAGTGTGTACGCAGACCTTACCTCTACCTTAGGGTAGAGAGGCTGTTTCCGATAGACCCTCGTCTCCCTCCCTCAAAGAACTCCCCACCTTGCTCTTGGGATGACTCGAACTCACAACCTTTTGGTTGGAAGTGGAGGGTGCTTACCACTAGAGCAACTCATTCTTGTTTGTTGACCGTAGCTGACATCCCCTCAAAATCGCAGTCAGTGGCACCAAAGGGAAACTGGAATCGGGGAAGGAAATGGAGGGCCAAGGCAAGGACGGCTGCAAAGGAGTCGCTCAAACTTGGCAACAAATGTCAATCCAATATGCAAATAAATTCCATCATTAGAAAAGGCAGCGCCTTTGATATGATATCACCTTCTTCAATATTCAAGAAGCTTGAGGTTGAAATTATTAAAGTGAAAATCAATAGTTTCAAACTACCCACTTAGTATAAGAAAGCTCTACAAAACGACTAGCAGAAGTTTTGACCTTTACAAATTAGTGAACTACAATCAAATATCTTGAGGAAAAAGAGATAAAAGTAACCAAGCCAGAGGTAGCTACCTCTACCGAACTTGTGAGATACTCCTGATGAATTTATGGTTAAATTTGATGATGTAGAGAAGCTTTTAGGAGATGCATGTACCATTGAAGTAGAATAGGTACACCTGGTCGAGGGCATAAAGGACCAAAATTCATAATTTTGAGAAGTCATCTTTAAAAATGATCGGACACCTCAACAACAACAACAACAACAACAACAACCCAGTATAATCCCACTAGTGCAGTCTGGGGAGGGTAATGTGTACGCAGACCTTACTCCTACTCTGGGGTAGAAAGGTTAAACCCTCGGCTCCCTCCCTCCAAGAACCCCCCACCTTACTCTTGGGGTGACTCCGAACTCACAACTTCTTGGTTGGAAGTGGAGGGTTCTCACCATTAGAGCAACCCACTCTTGTTAAAAAAAAAAATGATCGGACACCTGAAACCTTTTAATGCCAAAGCAAATTTCAACGAGAATCCACTTAGCCATGTAATCCTGGCAAAGAAGCAATCCTAACTTTCACCTTTATGAGCACTCTAAAGAAACTATGGAAACAACTTTGATCACATCTTTACCATTTGCAATATGGTGGACTTGGCTTGGGAGGCTTCACCAATAAAGGGAGTTCCACGGACATTATTTTTTTAGGATCCAAAGCCACAAACATATTGTTCTTCACAGTGGATGGTAAGCTCGCCCATTACATTTTAATTGGGAGGGATTGAGTAAAATTCTGTCCATTGTGTACCATCAACCCTCAATCATGTGCAATTTTTCTGATATGGAGATAGTTTCAGCCACCAAAAATCCATTTCCTACTGATATGCATATTTCAGAGGAAGTGTTATGGCCTCAATCATATTTTTCAAGTGCATTCTCAAGAAGAAGCCATAACCTTATGATACTTTAGCCCTCATATTGGTTAGAATCCAGTATTAGGCAGATACTTGACCTTATCCATAAGATAATGATGTATTCGAAAAATAAGTCCTGTTTAGAGTCAAGATGTGGAGCCAAGAATTGTCTCCCACAACAAATAGGAGGCAAGACAATTAACAAAAATAGTCAAGTACTTTAACAACTGACGGAGAATTTAACTCCCTAGCTAGGAAGGATACCCAACTTTGTTGTCCAAGATCGACTCATTAATGTTAATCTCGGTACAAAAAAAAAAACTATTTTTTTTCTATTGGGTGGTGGGAGGCTTAGTGAGAATTGAACTTTAGTCCTATTGGATTCAAAAAATTAACTTAGTAAATTATTCCTCATTTCTATTTTTAAAAGAACGAAGAAATACCATTTTCATTTTCATGCACTAATCCAGGAACATAGACTACATTTCTTGATTTTCTTCGATGCGCAAATTTTAAGAACAAAGAAACTTTGAAGAGATTGAATTTAACACAAAATCAGATTTAATTACAATATGAAACAAAAAAACAAAGGGAATTGATATATTACGTTGATAACTTCTCTGGTTCAATGACTAACTGGAGAAATGCAAACCTGATTGTTTCTTTGCTACGGCAGGTGAGGTCTTTTCAGAAATTGAACCAATAATCAAGTCTGCTCTGGATGGCTATAACGCATGCATATTTGCTTATGGGCAGACAGGCACAGGGAAAACATTTACAATGGTATGTTCAACTACCTATGCTTCGATTGACTTCTGATTTAGCATGCAAAGCAGATCATTTCAGCCGGTGTGAAATAGAGTTTTGCCATAAAATGGCACTCATGATATACAAGAATTATTGCATGCTCATCTTTCGGAGTGCAGTTTATCTGCTAGAACTGTATTAAACACCAGGGCCATTTGGTTTAAAGTATAAGAAAATTTAATCACCATTCTAAATTATGTATTTTACTTATACTGTGTTTGGTTCTCAGTATAAACACCTACATAACTAATACAATCTCTGTATGACTAATAGATTCCGATAGTGAACTCTGCAAAGTTATGAGAAGTTCAATGTCGGAAACCAAATGTCGTATTAGAAACTACGATAAAACTTATACGTGAATCTATATATTAATTTATATAGAGATAGATGGTGGGATTAGAATACATGGATAAAAGTATCTGAAAACAAAAATACCCTCATAAACTAGGCAATCCCTATGCCACAAGCTATCTACTACTCCCTCTGTTTTAATTTAGATGACACATTTTCCTTATTAGTCTGTTCCAAAAGAATGACACGTTTCTATAATTGAAAATATTTCAACTTTAAACTCTTCATTTTACCCTTAATGAGAAGCTTTTATAACAACACAAATGTTTTGGTCCCATAATGCTTTTACCCCTTAAGCTTTTAAGACCACAAGTTTCAAAAGTCTTCTTTTTTTCTTAAACTCCGTGCCGAGTCAAACTACCCATCTAAATTGAAACAGAGGGAGTATTATTCAACGCATAACAATCCCTGCACTATTATTCATCAGATAACAATGTCTAAATTATTTTTCACACATAGACAGTCCATGCATTATAATCTCTGCATAACTAAACCGTACACGGAACAACCCCTTAGGATTTTACTCAACTTCTAGAAAAAAGTTAAATGAGAACCGGACAGGAAAATTAACAAGTGATATCTAGAGAGAGTCCAGTATAAAATTTCAGAAAGCGTACTGTTGCATTTTCTAAGATGATGATTTTGGTAACTATACCTGCCAGGAAGGCACGGAGGAGTTTCCAGGGGTTGTGCCCCGTGCAGTTGAGGCGCTCTTTAAGCATGCGGCAGACAGTAACCATGCATTCCTCTTCAGCTTCAGTATGCTGGAAATATACATGGGATATCTAAAAGATCTCCTCATTCCTCATAGTCAGACAACAAAATCAATGTTCCCTTTACCACCATGGTAAGTCACAGACTAACCTGTTAATCTGCTGTAAGGTTGCACGGCTTGCATGCTTTTCTGATTGAACTATCTATTTTGATGGATCCGCTAGACCTGGTCCTGTTGAGCAAGTAATGATACAATAAGAACTCCAGAATGATCTTATGCTTATTTGTTAACTTGAATGAATCCACATGCATAGACATCTTAGGAAGTGTTTCAGTTGCCTAATCTGCTAATACTAAAACATGAAGTTAAGCCATTCGGAATGGCAGGTTTTCATAAATGCTCACTAAGAAAAAGTTCCAGACCATGTTCATATATCGAAACCTCAGATGATCAAACACACATTTGACTATGAACGATCAGGTTAATTGATGATCAATACTTAAATTTTCATCCACTTCCTACTTTCTGGAAAAGGTTAATTGCTTTCTCATTTAATGCAAGTTTTCTACATGCAGTCTCTCAATCCAAACACATCCCAATGGAGAAATCGAGATTGAAAACCTTGTGACCATCCAAGTAAATGACTTCAACCAAGCCATGAGACTGTACAAGTTAGGATGTGGTTTCAGATCCACTGCTTCCACAAATTCCAACCGAACATCAAGCAGATCTCACTGGTAAATCAATTCATTTTGATACAAAAATGTTAAGTAGAAAGGTATTTAATTTGTTTTAAGGCCAGCTAAATGACTATGATAAAAACGAACCTGATATATGTAGCTATCTTGAATTTGCTCCAGGATTTGGAGGATAACACTAAATAATCTAGATCGCAAAAGGTTTCTAAACTCTAAATAAATTCTTTAACTTTTTGAACTTTGTCAGCACCTTGGTCTAAGATTAGCCTTTTTTTGTATTAGAGCTGACTCAGTTTTTTTGTTGTATTATCTTGTGTACTATTGCATCTTCTTGATGCCATCAATGAACAACTTACATCATAAAAAAACTCTAAATAGATTCTGTCTGCTCCATACAGCATGATTCGCATATCAGTTTCCAGCTTTAGTGCCAGTGAACGGAGAAGGTTAACAAACAAACTGTGGATGATCGACCTTGGAGGAAGTGAACGTGTTCTAAAAACAAAAGCACTGGGGAGAAGATTTGAAGAAGGAAAAGCAATTAATCTTTCACTTTCTTCCCTTGGAGATGTCATCCATGCCCTCCAAAGTAAAAGGCGCCACATTCCTTACAGGTAACTCACAAACATGGTATTAGATAGCAATTCCTGATTCAAGGAATCAATTGAATGAGAATCCAAGCTGATAGATTCTGTCCACTCAAAAAAGTTGTAGGCTTCCGGTAAATTGGTAATTGCTGAAGGTGGCGCATAATAATAGAAGTTTCACCATTAACTCAAAACTAATCCTGATCTGAGTGTTTACTGTTGACAGGAATAGCAAGCTGACACAAGTTCTTAAAGATTCCCTAGGTAAGTATATGTCTTACTGAAAGCTCATTTGACAGACTGCTTAACTTATGCTAAGAGCCCCAAGTTATTCTGCATGTTCAATATCATGTGATCTGCAAATTGGCATTACAGATGAAATTGAAATGAATGTACACTACCTTACACATTGGTTTCTTCAAGTAGCAGATCTTGATGGCTGAATATAAAGTTCTCGTTTGAGTTCTTCATTGACAAAAACAGAACATGAATTATTGCGCTGCATATCTGGTTATGCTTATAGTAGCAACTTAGGATGAAACCACCCAAAAAACACTCTAATTTGTAAACAGAGAGAGAGACTAGTAAGTAATAAGCAGGTGCCAATGGCCTCTCCGGCAAATCCTGATTCAAATTTCCACTGGCAGCTACTATAAAGGCTGCATGGTTTCTGTCAGTTAGGCTGTTAAAACTAGTGAGGGTAAAATTGTTCTGCTATGGTAACGCTAAATGCTCAAATTCCAGTGATATACCTTGCTAATGTTCATGCATAAATAGGAGATTTGGGTGATGAAGGAGGAACCAACTATTGATCGATTGAGGACTCATCACATTAATAGGTCCAAACCCATATGTTTAGCTGTGAACTACTCCCAGACAATGCGTATACGTCTGTAGAGCCATTACAGAGTATGAAGCAGTCGAGGGGCCCACTGCTGAAGCACTTTCTCCTTCCTGTTAATGATAATTAGATGCATAAAGAAATGGAACATGGATAGATAATTGTTACTGATCAAAATATATAAATATATAAATAAAAATAACCATTATGCTGTTGTAAAGCATTCGTATATTGTTCACAGCTTACCTACAGTCTGTGAACTTTGATAGAGTAGCTAAAGTGAAGGAACGCTAAGAATTCAAATGAAGTGTGTTAGATTATGCTATTCAAGGAGAGGGAAAATGTAACTAGATTTGCATTATTAAGCTGTTTAATGAATGTCAAACAGAAACAGGGGACCTACTTTAATTCAACCCCAAAAATTTCTTGCATTCATGGACTAAAACAAGAACGATATCATGTAGTCTCCTCTGAATTAAAGCACATTGAAAAGTCTGCAAATGTTCACAATAGACTTCTTACAAGTTTACAGTTACATAGAAGCATGAGGAAGACTTACTTTATGGGAGTGTTTAATCAATCTACTGGCCTTTCTTGTGGACATCATTCTCGTAAATGGTGAATCAGACACTCTATTCAAAATCTCAATAGCTAAACCATTTGAGTGTCCAGTTATAAATTTTATTGTCTTAAACTGCAAAAGGCAAAAGGGTAAGCGGAGGCTTTCATTCTGAATAGGTGAGGTAAACAGTGCAAGGAAAAGCAGAATCCAGAAACTGATAGATAGAGAGAGGGGGGGGGGGATGAGAACTAGATGGCTGAGAATGAATTAAAAATGAAAATGAAGTTATAGCTTCAGTGATATGCCATTTTGCCAGCTGTTTTAGACATTTAGTGAGCTTAAAGAAATTCACAATGTGGATTAAAATAATAGGGTTAAGCAAAGGCTTGGAATGTGACATCACTCCTCACCTACATAAATGAATAAATCAAAAAATCTGTAAACCACACCTTTGCTCAGTCAAATCAAGCTGTAAGTACAGCTTGTAGGATGGAAGGGAGTAAGGAAACTTAAGGGAAAGCCTTTATCAGGATACTCAACTTTCAATATTAGAGGATGAATGGATTGAAATGCTTGTACATACATAGTACATATGTTCTTGTTAGTCTTCTATTTCATATCAGAAGCAGCAACCAATAGCATGAACCTAATAAGGGAGACCTCTGGACCAGCACCAATCAGTGTTAAAGCACCATTGGAAGATGTATAACATGGGGAAACAAAACATCCCAATTTCTTTGAAGTTCCTGGTTGTTATAGTAACTTGAACTGAATAAGTTTTTAGAAGATTTTTCCTGTTGAATATTTTTCATACTTATTGGAACTGTCAACAAATACTTTTCATACTCATGGAAGGTTTCCATTTAATTGCCAAACATGCAAAATCTAGACAACTGCAGATTTCACATTTCTTCACTCCTTTTTATGATATATATCACACCAATTATGCCAGAAAGTAATGTGTTTTTTTAATATCCAGGTGATGATTCGAAAACGCTAATGCTTGTTCATGTCAGTCCCCGAGAAGAAGATTTGTGCGAGACATTGTGTACATTAAATTTTGCAACACGAGTTAAAAGGATTCAACTAAGAAATGAAGAATCATCAGTAAGTCACTGAAACAATCAACTGAGCCTAATATTGGAATCTGTGCAACTTCTTCACATTATTACTACATATATGATACAACATATCTCTTTTCATTTCCTGTCATGTAATTGATGTTTATGACTAGTTCAAAATATCGTCCTGACTGACAAAAAACTATAGGAATGTTGAAACGGTGAACATCTGCTTCGACACAAAATATACTTGCTGAAATCACAACCACAAACAACCTTACTAGGAATGCGAAATCTAGGCCATTGATGACCCATCATTAATGGCATCAATATAAATAAGATTGTTTACTGATTTAAATTTCAAACACGGAAGAGCATAGACCAACATCTTCATAATCCATATGCTTACTGTCATTACATTTGGCTCCACCTGGTCTAATACTTTCTTTTTATAACCGTGGTGTCCTAGACAGCTTGCGCGCACCTCGACTAATTCAACCGGGTACCTGCTATCTCCCACCAGCACAGGTACCAGAGTTAGACAGATAGGAAGAAATCACCTAATTAATACTTAAACTGCTGGAGACGAGAGATGCTTATTTGCTCATAATATGTGTTCAATATACCCCCTTTTATCTGGGCTAAGTTCTCTTCTATCCTAAGATCAATGGAACTTTTAGGTAAGGTGTAATGACAAATTTAACAGGAATGGAACAGGTTGATAGGTACAGATGTTAGGGGGTAATGTTGGTTGAGATGAGCAATACCAAGTTATAGTTGAACTATAAGCACTTTCACTTGGCATTATAAGAAAGTAAAGTTGCACAGTCACTAATAGCTTGAGCTTTTAGATCGGATGAACCTGCATTATTCAAAAGTGTTGCATAAACATAAGACGAAAAGGCACTAGGCCTGTAAATATTCCTTGCAAGTTAAGTTATTAAGCCAAAATGTTTTGCGGAGAAACAGGGAGACAATGGTGAATGAAATGGAGTAAAAGAAGCTAAGCAGAATTCAGAACAAAACTAGTGATCATTTCACAACTTCTCAATAAAGTTAGTGATTATATAATCTCAGTTAAAGAAATTTTGATGTTTTTTTGATGTATTACTACAATAATGTTTGATGCTTCAAGAAGGAAACTAGAAGAACATACACGCTCATGACATAAGTGCAAGAGGAATTTCCTGATATACCTAGTATAATCTTTATACATGACATGCCATGATGAAGGCATAAGTTAGGCCTGTTGGTCCAAAAGATAAGAATTTGGCTTTCTTACCTCCTGCTCTCCCATCAGTGCTTCTCCATATTTATAAGCAAATGTGACATTTGGAATTACAGGAAGTGAAGGAAGAAAAGGAACTTGCAACAAATAATCTGCTGCAGAAGATTAAGCAAATTGAGAACAACCGCAATGATGTAACACAAGAAATCAAAAAGCTGAATGAGAAACTAGGAAAGCTTACAGTGATATCAACTTCTTCAACTGAACTAGCGAATCTCTCAGATGTATGCATTGAGGGGCTAGGTTCTAACATGAGATTTCTAAAAGATAGTGTCACAGTTAACCATTTAGCAGACTTTCCCAGATTTATGAGGCCTACTGTTTGTAGCCGAAGTAAATCAGGAAATGCTGGAGTAGAAATCCAAGTCTTAAAAAGTAGAGCATTGCTTCCTCCTAGAAAAGGAAAAAGATCCTCCCACTGTGCCAAGTCTGTGGCTTTTCCCGTAGAAGGAACATCAGAATGTTATTCAGAGAGCAGTATTTCCAGAACTAGCTGCCTTGTTGGTCCAAATACGAAATTCAGTGCAGATAATGAGACAGAATTCAGCCATGACACATCTGATAGTGACATAAAGGTGGCAGTTTTTGCGAAACAAGATTTATCAGAAAGAGATTCAAAGCATAAAAAGTTTAATCTGAGACCCAGCAGGAATAACCATGCAAATACAACCGAAAAAGTATTAACCCAAAACCACTCAAAGGTTGATAATTGGCTTCAACTTCACAAGTATGAATCAAATACAAATAGGTGCACTCATAAGAACAAAAGAATTCTTGCGATACCAATTCCAGGGATGAAAGCAAGGGCCAGAGGCAGGATGGCACAGGATTTACATGATGAACAGGTCCCAGGCGAGGGTTTGAGAAAAAGAATCGCGAACCATCAAGATGCAAAATCAGCTGATATGGAGAATCATATGGATTTGAGCTCCGAGTTAGAAGCAGAAGCTAATGTGTCTCATGCAATTTCGAAGCGCTTTATGGATTATGAGAAGTCATATCCTGCACTTCCAGCATGCAATATTGATGAAATAACCATGAATGGAACACAAGGTCAAGTATTTGATTCAACAACTGAGATCAGTGAATGCAGCAATTTTAGTGCACCTGACGATTTTAATGATCTTAAACTGATTATGCCAGACATTGAGTATCAAGAAAAATATAATATGTCAGCATCTACAGTCAACAGCCATAGCATAGGCTTGATAGAGAGTCCCTCCAGTTCAAAGAAGAAACCAAACTATGAACAAATGCTTAAAATGGAAGAAGAACATAACTTCGAGAATATGCATGTCTCAGGATGCTTTAAAGGAGGAATAAAGCCCTGCTACTATGGGCTCAGATCTCCTGGTGCTTTGTCCATTTGCAAAGCAAATCAAATAGATTATTACCCTGATCCCAAATTACTTAACAATACCAGAACCAGAGGTAAGACTTTGAGATCCCATCTTTACTTGTTCATCCAGTTAGTACAAGTCTTTTTGCAATAAACAAGAGGACGGAGACCATTGCCTTCTTGTGTTTTTATCTTCAGCGTAAACTAAGTTTATGTCCACATTCTTATGCTTTTCTACTTTGTTTTTCTTTTTGTCTTATGATTTTCTCAAATTGCATCTGCAACAGGGTTCCTTCATCTTTTGAAACCAAAAGTACAAATCTTATTTAGCAGCATTCTTGTCGCATTGGGATTTGCAAGCCTAGGTCTTGGGCATGACTTCTTCTATGCTCTGGCTCTCTAATCAACCTGCTTATCACATGTCAAGACCTGATGCACGTTTGAGTTCGCCTTTCGAAAATTCGGTGATGTAGTTAATGAAGAGACAGAGAGATGCCCAACGGCTGCTAGGCAACTTTGAGGCTACATTCGTGCAACACTGGCACTCAGAGATTTCTCGGTTATGAAAAAGTAAGAAAATAAAAAAGAGATGCCCATTGGCTGCGAGGCAACTGTGAGGTTAGAATCTCATTACCCAACTCAAACTGTTGATAATGCAGGAATTACATATGGAAGGGAACAAGGCATTAACATGTCTTTATGTGTGGTGGTTCTTTTAAGTGCCATCTCAATTCTCATGATTCTTGAAATCAGGGTGAAAGGTCAATATGTACATGTGCCAAATATTGATCCCAAGATGTTTAATAGTAAATTCAACTCTTTGGAACACCTAGATGCTGTCCAAGATGCACCTTACTAGTTTGTGTTAGCATTCTTAAGTATCAAATACACTAAAGAAAAGGAAAGGTCCAAGTTTCCCCCCCAACTATTGACTTTTGTTCAATTATATCATCTATTAGAAGTTGACAACAAAAACCCCTTGCCGTTACCCAATACGCCCTTATTCTGTAACATAGCTCCAACTGTCCAGTTGGATCTAGGCTGGAGCTGTATTATTGCCACGTGCGATGACATGTGGAAAACAATACACGTTGACCCATCAATGCTGTCTTACATGAAATTTCACCTAAATCCTGAAACAAGTCTAGCCTGATGTAGACAAAATCTTCTATTAACACTTAAATATGCATTCAGAAACAAGCTAAGCGCACCCAACTAGCTAATCCAAACTAGAGTTTCACGAAACTAAGGTAAATTATTTTTTTTATAAGTACGAAATTAAGGTAAACTATAAAGCAGTAATTAACAGTTGTGCGCATCCAAAAGAAAACAAAAAACTTTAAGCAAAATTGACAGGAATTGCAGAGATGAAAAGACATTCAAGGACTGCATCTAGTTTCCTCCAACTGATTCACGGAGAAGCTAAGTTGTTCGGACACGGCTGGGGTGTCCGAAACGGGTGCGGATCTAGAGGTCGGATCCTTCGAGATGTAAATTCTAAGAGTCGGGAATACGGATCCTAGTACGGATACGGGTGCGGGGATCCGGCTAAAAATAATTCAAAAAAATAAAATAAAAACATATCTCTAAATTATGAAAAATTATGTGGAATACTTACGTATAGCTTGTAAAGTGTGGATTTCTTTTTTATTCTCAAGTTGTAGATAAGTAAAGGATTAATTTCCTAGATAAGGTATGCTATTTTCTTCAAATTTACCCTAGTTTTGGTTCTGATTTTGGGAATCAAATTGTATCTCGTCTCGAATATTTCTGTCCGTCGTGGTCAAAGTATCCAAAATTGTTTGACCAGATCCGGTAAGGATCCCATACCCACACCTAATGTTGTCAAACGCATGCTTAAGCCCTGAAGCAAGGCTCAAAAACAAGTTGAGCGCTTTGCCTCGCTTAGCAGTGCTTCGCCTCACTTAGCGGGCGCTTGAGTGTCGTCATTAAGGCTCTAAGGAACACTTTTTCCAATGAGTGTAATCCTAAAGAGGCGACACTAAACAATTGATATTTCACTTTATCGTAATTCTTCTTCAATTTCTTTGTCCATATATTTGTTATTCACACTTTATAATTATTCGTCTTGGACTATACATATATATTTGTATTTTCTCCCCATTTGCGTCTTTCTTCATTAAAGCTCACGCTTTATTTGCGCTTAAAGCTCCAACAACCTTAGAATTTTTTTGTGCTTTTCGTCTTTGATAACACTGCATGCACCCATACTAGTGTCGTGTCGACACAGGTGCGGCACCTAAACTGCCATGTCGGAGCAACTTAGCCAAGAAGTGCCAATGACTTGTTCCTGACCATATCCTAAAACTGAAGGTTGAAAATGGGCAGCTCACAACCATTAGGCTTCCAACTCCAATTCAAGCAGTCAATATCAGGTCTTTTGTGCTTCATACAATTTTGGTGCTCGTGGACCGCAAACAGGTCATCTTGGTGTATGAAGCATCAAGATTTTGATGTATGAATCATCAAGATTTTGAACCCATTCTCCAGTGAAGATATCACATGTCTCGGGCTCTTTAATTTTTGACTTCTGCTCCTTAGCATAGTATGTCGGTCATATTTCAGATGGATGGGTTACTAAATCTGCAGAGTACCAATTGAAAGGTGGTAAAGAGGGATAAGAACCAGAATGATTAAAATGCTAAAAGTATGAATATTCTTTGGGTTCTTTGAGCTGTATTAGAGTTTTTAATAAAAGAAAGCTACATTCCTGGGAGATTCTTCAATGGAGGATTGGATGCGAAAGCAGAGATGGGAGAGAAGTCATTATTCACTCTCAAAAGTGCTACAGGTTTCCTTTTCGTTTCCTATGTTTCCACGTATCTACTGAACTAGCTCATAAATTTACATGTATTATCCATGTATCAGCTGACGCCAGACATGGACAATGGTGAAAACCAATGAGGAATCCATTTGCTAAGCTGGAGAAAAGGAGCAAATATGATACAATCGGGTAATGGCGAGGGTATTTTTGTTGCCAAGTTCATATGGAGAGCAAGGTTAACTGTAAGTTGACAGTTAGCGGCAAATTTGAACCTTTTCCAGTTTTCCCAAAAGAAAATGCAAGATAGTTTATAGATCATTTAAACCATAAAGTATAAATTCCACAGCGGTAATAGTATGGAAACAGAAAAAGGAACCCCCACGGACAACAGCTTCACAGGATTTAGAAGGAAAATTCACTTTAAGAGCAAATAAAATGCATTTAGTAGGACTTATTGCCCCACTAAACAAAGAAAATTCAACAACCAGCTGAAACATAATTCAAAAAGAAAGCTAATTTGTTATCCTTTAAGCATGATATATCACTAGCTTAGTGACTCCGCTAACTTGGTCAATCGGGTACCAGTCACCAACACTAGATTCGAAGTGGGGGTTGGAACGGAACAAGAAAGAATATTGGTATTAATCACATTTGCATAATACATTTAGTTCTTTTTGATGTCAAGTGCTATGAAGATCTTAAATTGTGTTCTCCTGAAGTTCTACTTACTTCACATTTAGGCTAAGTTGCTGCGACAGGGCAGTTTAGGTGCCGCACCGTGTCGACACGACACTAGTATGTGTGTGGGTATGGGATCCGTACTGGATCTTGTCAAACAATTTTGGGTACTTTGACCATAACAGACGAAAAAATTCGAGACGAGATATAATTAGATTCCCGAAATCAGAATCAAAACTAGGGTAAATTTGAAGAATTTTTTTTTTTTTGAAATATTTTAGCCGGATCCCCACACCCGTATTCGTACTAGGATCCGTATCCCCGAATCTTAAAATTTACATCTCGAAGGATCCGACCTCTAGATCTGCACCCGTGTCGGACACCCGCACCCATGTCCGAGCAACTTAGCATTTAGGTGCACTTAAAGCTGCTACACATAAGTTGATCTTCTGAAGCCAATGGTCCTTGAAACAGTCTGTCTAGTTAATACAAAATTCTACCCCTTGTCTTATAAGTGACCCTCGTAAAGGTTATCAGCATCAAGCAGCTCTTCATACCCCCAATCTTCATGCAGTCCCATCTTTGATACCTTGTTCAACTGTGATAGAATTCTGCATATCCTCTCGCACTGAAAATGTGATCTGTCTCCTGAATAGAAGTAATAAACTCTGTTTTTCACCTTGATGAAGCTACCGCCTGGCAACTTTTTGACACCTGTGTCCCTCATGATCTTTCTTGCTACCCTAGCTTCACTCCACCTACCAAGAGCAGCATATGTATTGGACACAAGGGAATAATTCCCACTGTTATGTGGTTCCACTTCAGCTAGATGCTGCAGAGCTTGCTCCCCAAGTTCAACATGACCTTGCTTCCTGGCTGCAGAAAGAAGTGATCCCCAGATCGCTGCATTTGCTTCAAAGGGCATCGTTTTAATAACATTTGCAGCCTCATCGAGGTAGCCAGCACGCCCTAAAAGATCGACCATGCAACCATAGTGTCTGATGTCAGGACTAATACCATATTTTTCTTCCATTATCTTAAAATACAATCTGCCCTCCTCCACAAGACCTGCATGGCTACATGCAGATAGTACTGCTATTAAGGTGATACTGTTCGGCCTAATTCCAACCATTTCCATTCGAGAAAACATGTTAAGCGCTTCTCGTCCATACCCATTGACAGCCAATGCAGAAATAATTGTTGACCAAGTAACAACACTCCTTGTTTCCATGCACTCAAACAATTCTACTGCCTTTTTAACACTCCCTGACTTTGCATACATATCAATAAGGGCATTGTTAAGCGGCACAGTTCTGCGTAACCTGTGTTTTATAGTATAATTATGGATCCATTTGCCCAACTCGAGTTCACCCAAGTGGGCACAAGCAGAAAGCGCAGCTAGCATTGTTACCTCATCAGGCTTGACACCAACTTCTGCACTCGTCATTTCACGGAAAACACCAATAGATTGAGAAAACTGATTCCCCTGAGCATACCCTGCAATTATGGTAGTCCAAGAAACCACATTCTTCTCCGGCATATTATCGAACAAGTACTTCGCGGTATCCATATCACGAGCCTTAACATAACCCGTTATCATGGTATTCCACAACCCCACATCTCTGTCGTGCATTTCATCAAACACCTTACGTGCATCCGAGACGCACCCAAAAGAAGAATACATCCGTACAACCGAGCTTGCCACATGTATGTTGTTATTCAATCCGGTTATAATAGCCTCACAGTGAATTTGACTGCCGGTGCTAAGACACGTTACAGCATTCAACACAAAAGGGATAGAGTAAGTATCATGATATACGCCAATGGCTCGAGCTTGTTTATAAAGGAAAATTGCATCTTTTAATAGATATTGTTGTTTAGAGAAAACACTGATCATAGTGTTGTAAAGATAAATGTTTGGGTTGGGGTTCGAAGTGAAAATTGAACAAGCATAATTGACAAAGCCCATGGAGGAGGAGCACGTGTGGAAGAATTGGCTTAAAAGGAAGTTGTCTTGATCTAAAGCACGATGTAGCATGAAGCCATGTGTTTGATAAATGTGATTTTTGTGTGAACATTTTTTGAGCAAAGCTAAAAATGAGTCTTCTATGTCGAATGGGGTTTTTTGGAGAGGGAAGTTGTGGTAGTTGCAATGGAAGTTATTGGAGTTGGGTTTTAGTAGAGGGTGAAGAATTTTAGAGGATGCCCGGGAAAATGAGCACAGCATTTGCTTGTTTGGTTTAGCGCCTGCAATCCATTTCTTGCAATTTTGTACCAAAGTTCAAATAATTAAAGCCACAAGCACATACGGGGGAAAATTGTGACTTGTTTAGGTGCATGAATGGAGGTATCCCGAGACTATTAGGTGCGAAAAAAGACACTTCGAGTGAGGGGACATTGATCTAAGTCGATGATAATTGCACTTCATTAGTTGACTTGGGGTTAGATTATAATATTAAAAACTTGTATAATAGATATTATACATGTTTGTACTTTTGCGTATATCACCAGTCTAGTTTACTGTGTAATAGTTCTGCCTGTTTTTTTGTGACCGTTAGTTTTAGATTATATTTCCTTTATTTCTTGTATTTTAATTCGTCACTTGTTTTAGTGACTTTTAGTTGTAGATTATATTTCAGTGATTTCTTTTATTGTAAACTTGTCGCTTGTTTTGGGATAGGGTTTGCGTAATGTCCCTTAGATTATAGTGGCTTTGATGAATAATGATAGGGTAAAGTTTTGTCCTCGAGGGGTTCATTGCGGGAGGGGGAGTGCGGGGAAAAGGGGGTAAGAGGGCTAAGGAAGCCATCAGGCTGAGAGTTGGGTCTTAGAACATAGGAACTTTGACTGGAAAGTTTATAGAGTTAGCAAAGATTCTCCGGAATAGGAAGATTAATATAACTTGTGTCCAGGAGACTACATGGGTAGGAGCTAAGGTGCGGGATGTGGACGGGTTTAAACTATGGTATTTTGGGAGTGCGGAGGGCAGGAACCGGGTAGGTATTTTGGTTGATAAGGACCTTCGGGAACTAGTGGTAGAGGTTAGGAGAGTGAACGATGGGTTGATGACTATTAAGCTAATTGTTGGTGAATTTACTTTGAACATATTTAGTGCGTACACACCCCAAGCATGCTTGAATGAGGAAGAGAAAAGGCGTTTCTGGGAGGATTTGGATGAGATGGTGTGTGGGATACGACACATTGATAAGCATTTCATTGGAGGAGATTTCAACGGCCACATTGGAGCGATGTATGGGGGTTATGATGATGTGCATAATGGCTTCGGTTTTGGAGGTAGAAATAGATGAGGAACTTCATTGCTAGATTTTGCTAGAGCATTTGATTTGGTGATAGCAAATTCGAGTTTTTCGAAGAAGGTGGAACATTTGGTCACCTTCCGAAGCTCAGTGGCCAGGACCTAGATTGATTATCTACTCTGCAGGAAATCCGATAAAGGTCACGGATTGCAAGGTCATCCCGAGTTATAACCTCACGACCCTTCATAGGGTTTGGTCATGGACCTTGAGACCGCGAGGAAGAGGGCAGTGTATGGACAACCTAAAATCAAGTGGGGAGCCTTGACTAAAGACAAAGAGCTAGAGTTGGGGGTTAAGCTGTTGACTATGGGTGCTTAGAGGAGTAGTGAGGACGCGAGCGTTATGTGGACCACGACTACACAGTGCATTAGGGAAGCTGCCAGAGAGGTATTAGGGGTCTCCGAATGGCTACTTTGGTGGTCACAAATGAGACTGGGGGTGGAACGAATAGGTCCAAGAAAAGGTGAAAACCAAGAAAACAGCGTATCTGAAACTAGTGGAAAGCATGGACGATGAGGAGAAGGGGATGAATAGGGAGTGGTATAAGTTGACTAAGAAGGAGATGAAGTTAGCAGTTACGGCGGCTAAGACTATAGTGTTTGGTCATTTATATGAAGAACTTAAGGGTAAAGGCGGGGATAATAGGATGTTCAGGCTAGCCAAATTAAGAGAGAGAGAGTCATGTGACATGGACCAAGTGAAGTGCATCAAGGACGAAGAAGGTAGAGTTTTTTTGGATGAGGCGCATATCCGTCGAAGATGGTCAAATGGTAGACTTACTTCCATAGTCTCTTGAATGAGGATGGGGATAGAAACATTATTCTGGGTGACTTGGAATCCTCCGAGAGTCGTTGTGACTTTGGGTATTGTAGGTGGATTAGAGTTGAGGAAGTTGTGGGGGCTATGCGTAAGATGAGCAGGGGCAAAGCGACAGGGCCAAATGAAATCCTAGTGGAGTTTTGAAGAGTATGGGCAAGGCGGGCTTGGAGTGGCTCAATAGTTTATTCAATGTCATCTTTAGGATAATGAAGATGCCTGAATAGTGGAGGTGGAGCACGATGGTTCTTTTATACAAGAATAAGGGTGATATCCAAATTTGCAACTACTATCGTGGTATCATGCTCCTTAGTCATACTATGAAGGTCTGGGAGAGAGTGGTGGAGTTAAGAGTGAGGAGGAGTGTGTCTATTTTCAAGAACCGGTTAGAGTGTACACCGGGGTTTTCAATTACGGAAGCCATTCACCTTGTTAGGAGATTGATCGAACAATTTAGGGAGAGAAAGAGGGACTTGCATATGGTATTCATCAACTTAGAAAAAGCTTATGATAAAGTCCTACGGAGGTTCTGTGGAGATGTTTGGAGGCTAGAGGTGTACATGTGGCCTACATTAGGGCGATTAAAGACAGGTATGATGGAGCAAATACCCTGATGAAGACAGTGGGAGGGGTCTTGAACCATTTCCAGGTCATGATGGGGTTGCACCAAGGTGTCGGCACTTAGCCTTTTTGTTTGCCCTCGAGATGGACGTAATGACTTGCCACGTGCATGTTTTTTGAAGACAACATTGTATTGATTGACGAGACACGAGGCGGTATTAACGCGAGATTAGAGGTGTGGAGGCAGACCCTGGATTCTAAAGGTTTCAAGTTGAGAAGGACCAAGACAGAATATTTAGAGTGCAAGTTCAGTGATGCGACTCAAAGAGTGGAAAGGGAGGTGAAGATAGATTCACAAGGCATCCCTAGGAGAGAAAGTTTTAAGTACCTTGGGTCTATTATATAGGGAGTGGGGAGATTAACGATGATGTCACACATCGTATTGGGGCGCATGGATAAAATGGAGACTTGCTTTAGGTATTTTGAAGAAGTGAGAATTTTATATACATCTTGAGAGATGTTTGAAACATCTCTTGGGATGCTTGCAACATCTTCATGGATGTTTTTTTTCTAGTTATTTGAAATGTGAGCGAAAAAGAAAAAAATTGGTGGGATTTGATGAAATGAGAATTGCGCAAACAATCCTGGAGATGTTTCGGGATGTTGAAACATCTTTCAAGATATTTATGTTTCAAACATCTTTCGAGATGTTTGAAACATCTCAAAAAATGTTTCAAATATCTCCAATATAGTCCAAACATTTTGAAAATATTAAAAATATTTCTTCAGATGTTTCAAACATCTATATAAATATTTGACATCTCTCCAAATTATTTCAAGGAGGAGCGACGGGAGGAGGAGGAGCAAAAAAAGGGGAATGGGGGACGATGAGGGGACTTTGTGTGAAAAAAAACTCCGGAGTATCTTTTCCTATATTCAAAGACTCAAAGGTCACTTGTAAATGAAAGCCCCAAGTATCCCCTATATTCGAGTCTGAACAAAATATAATGGCATTTCTGAGTTGAGTTAAAAGTTAATTTTTCAGTTAACAAAATAGTAGAAAAAGTACAAATACTACGTATCTAATTATGACATTGTCAAATTATAACCCCTTTACTAATTTGTTTCATAGAAAACTCTGAAGTCTACGGTTTGAGGAATTTTTTAACTATCTAGTCTAGTTTAATTGGAGAAAATAAAAAATCGTATATTATTCTCACACGTGTTCTACAAATGATCAATTTTTCCAAATATCCGTCTCCTAAAGATTATTACAAAATCTACTTCACAATCACAATAATTTTATCTTTCCTAAATTTGGATGTATTAACTAAGACCTTCAACGTCAGGATCGGAGGCTCCTGAGGCCAAGTCGAAAGCACCCATTCAATTTGCAATGTCGTTTAGGTGTGGGATTAGACACTCTCAAGGGAGTAAATCCTCAGACACGCTCTCTGTAAGTACTATATAGATTAGGGGCGGATACAGGGGTTGAATCGTTGACCTCTAAGATGAAAAAAGTAAACTATACCAACAGGCCAACTGTGGTTTGATGTTCTAAAGCAACAATGTAATGATCCCAAACCTTCAGGAAAAAAAGCATTTCGACAAACTTACACCCTAATTCTAAAGAACTAGTCACTTGTCCGAAATTTTTACTTTTCTATACTACATATAAAACTTTATTACCCTCTAAAATTAAGTTTTAACTTAATTACATGGTCATATACAATTTACCAATTATATACAAATTAGTTTTAAATGAGTATCTATTTATATTAGGAATTGAATAAGGAATCAGTTATTTCTCATCCTTATTCTCTCTCTCTCATGCGCGCTCTCTCTCTCTCATGCGCTCTCTCTCTATCTCTCATTCTCTGTTCTTTCCCCAATTTTTCTTTCTGTGATGTTCTCTACTTTTTATCCTTTCATGTTATATATATTTTTAATGGAATTCATCAATGGATTTCAATCGTTTTACTATATAGTTTTAAGTTTACAATTTTCTTTCATGTTGCACAATTGGTGTTCAAATTGAAATTGTCAATCAATAAATTTTGAAGGTGTTTGACTCTCCACAATTGACAGTCATTAAAAAACGTTGAAGCTTTGAATTCGAATTTGATTTTTCAAAAATCATTATTTGTTTAGATTGAGTGTTGTTGCGAACAATTGGGAATATTGTTTGGAGTTTATAACTCAATTTTGAGGGTGTTTGGTGAAGATTAGACTTGATTTTGGCTAGAACACATGACATACAATGTACTTGCAAATTGTAGTAAAGTTGTAGTATAATTGTATGTAAATTGTATTCTGTTGTAGTTATATATTTTTTTATTTGAATGTTGTATGAAAGTTGAAAAATAGTTGTATAATGTATGAATCATTGTATGAAATTTGTATTTAAGTTATAAATACTATTTGTTTTACATAAAATTGTTGATATGTATCAAAATTGTATTAAAAGAGAAAATTTTGATTGAAATTTCAGAGAGGAAGAAAAACACACTACATACAAAATATATACAAATCTTTTACAAAATACATACATAAGATATATTGTATAAATTTTATATGAAAATTGTATTTAAATTGTATGATGTTGTAGTTATATTTAACTGGGTGAAAATAATGTATGAAAGTTATAGATAAGTTATATATTATATAATTAGTTGTATAAAATTTATTTTTAGTTTATATGTTGTTGTAGATGTACCAAATTTGTACGAAATTTATTTTTAATTTGTATGATGATGTACCATACAAATTTATCATCATCAAGTTTATATTGCTGTTGCTGCTGGTGCTACATCGACAAATATGGAGGCATTGAACATTTTACTTAAATTTCGAGTTTGTCTTTGACCAAAAATTTAAAATCTCTTTCAGAAGCTAAAGAGCAATTATACTTTTAAGAAAATTAGTTTCTGGACACGTGTGTTGCACGTGTATCCCATATCAAATCAATATAAATTTTTTTTAATGATTTAATTGTTTAAAGTATACATGAGTGGGATGAGTAACATGAAATTTTAATGCAACATTATTTGGCATATTCTCTGTGAAGTTGAGGCCGGTTAGTACAGTGTGACAATGTGTAATGAACTTAATTTTGATGTTATTAGGTCCAAACATGCAACACAATCGTATCTCACACCTAATGTTTTATTTTGAAATGATATATGTTTCATTCTCAAGTTTCAACTGGTATGTCATGACCAAAACTCTTGACATTTATGTAATTTTTAATTCACAGTTTGTACATACATTACTCATACTATCCTGTGAGAACTATTAAAAAGATTCTACACGTCAAGACAACAAAATTATAATAGAATCAAATAAAATCCAATATTATTTATTCAAGAATTATTTACATTTACCTGTCATTAAAAAGCTAACTATTGAGGGTACAATTCTTGCAACCTTATTTTTCCAACTAAAACGACCAAGCATGACAGCCTGATTGAAGAGTTCTAGCTCTTAGTTCTTCAGCCACCTAATAGTACTTCTTTATTTCAGTTGTTAAATGATTGGTATTGGCTAACCCACCAAAATTTATAGAACATAAAAAGATAAACTAAATTTAAAGTAAAAATATTCAAATGTTAAACAAATTAAGCATTTGTACAGGTTACTATTACCAAATCACTACAATAATCTTTATTGTGCTTTAACATATAAAAAATAGTATAATTTCCAACATACATTCAAATACTATCGTTACATAAATTTATAAATAGTTATATATTGGTTCTCCATGTTATTTTAAAATATCTAAAGATGATGTAATAAATACGACGCAATAAAGCAGAAGTAGTCACCTCGAAAAATTTCAATTTAAAAACGAATCTTCAAGCTAGAAATAAAAATCACTAGAGAAATAAAAATAAATGTGCACGGACAGAAAGAGGTGGTAGTGCAGTACTTTTTCCAACAATCAAACCTAAAAAAGCAACAAATAGATATCCTTTCAATTTTTATGTGTACGAAACTTAAATTTATGACAAAAATAATTGCTTACTTAGATGGTTAACAGAGTTGATGCATGAGCAATATCAATGAAATCCAAGACACAGACGCGTATACGAGCTAAACATTGAAGATTAGAAGATAGAATAATGAAGAAGAAGAATGGGTATTAAAACTCCTCTCCTCAAAGAGAACGTCCATGTCAATGGTTCACGAGTTAGGCAAAATCTGTAAGTTAATACTCTTGGAAGTTTAAAAGAACTCCAAAACCTTGAATAGATATAGGAAGAGAAAAAGCAATTAAAGCATTGAATAGGCTGCAGTAAGCGGCAGTTGCAAGGAAAATATTCTACCCGTCTATATACCCAATTACCTGATTCATTATTGTACAACTTCATAATTATTTATTGGAAGGTAAGTTTTAGGTACAAAAATATTTAAAAATTAGAGTTTAAGTGGGGGGTAAAATAGCCATTCAGTTTTTTATGGACATTTTAGTAAATCAACTTTACCTAAAAGTCTCAATACTTATAATATAGTATGATTTGTAATCTTCTTTAGTAACTCTAACTAATTGACATTTAGTAACAACAGAGAATAGGGAAAGAGAAGATGAGAGAAAAAAGGAAAAGAGTGTAACTTAATTCCCTAATTTAAGACACTAATAATATTTAGGGCATATAATTTCCAAAACTGGGACAATATTAGTAATAAGGTTTCATATAGTGTATAGGAAAGAAAAAACTCCTTTGCAATTTTAGGGGATTGAACTAACTCACTTGTAGTCAGTCATTTGCTTCTCCCTTTCATCTAGCCCCCCTCCCCCCCAAACCTGTCAATCCCCTTCGCCCCTCCCCAAATTGATGCAAGGCAAAAAAAGGAAAGTATGGAAATGAAATATACCGCTTGGGGTTGGGGGGGGGGGGGATAGGGGGCATTTCGGAGCGCGATCATTCAAAAGTTCATGATACTGAGCAGTACGCTCTTGCCTGAAAATAAACACGAGAGCAATGTTCCAATTAACCAAACTTGGCAACTTACGATTCAGAATAATATGTTTAGTCCAAGCCACAGCAGAAAGTTCCTCACATGGTGAGAAGCTCAAATCACGCCCAAAACAGTAAAGATGAACTTAAATACGAGTGTGTCATTTTATGCTACAAGCCTTCGCCTTACATAATGGTTTATTTGTCTTATTGCCCCTCCTATTGATGATTGACATTTGACTTCAT
The DNA here is from genome assembly GCF_000715075.1 of Nicotiana tabacum. Taxonomy (NCBI): domain Eukaryota; kingdom Viridiplantae; phylum Streptophyta; class Magnoliopsida; order Solanales; family Solanaceae; genus Nicotiana; species Nicotiana tabacum. The sequence goes on from NC_134098.1 coordinate 19,902,685, forward strand.
ATTCCCAGCTTAGAACAGAGATACCATTTTATTCAACTTGAAACACCCAATGACTAGACAGAAAATAAACAAAAGGATCACAATTGTCCGCCCATCAGCTCCAGTGCATGGTTCCAGGCCTTAGGCAACCATTCATCAGCATTCATCTCTGTGGAGAGTCAATTGTCCGAACATTTGCACCTGTAATTCCTTCCAGCCGATCTTTACTTATCTCCACAAAGTGACCCACCATTTCATGAAATTGTTTCAGGCCAGAAAGAGGAAGAATTATGGAAGAGCGATCAGAACCTGCCACCTGCAAGTTACAGTGAGAACATGACATAAGAAACAGAGAAGACCAAATTAGAGTGCTTTTAATTTATATGAAGGCTGCGAGAAAGCCAAACCTCAGATATTCTTAAGAAATGGCCCCGGTTGTTACTCCCAAGATCAAAGAAGAATCTCTTTTGGTCAGCCCTGATTACTTTGGAGACCCCCAAGTTACTAACTTCATCAGCTGCTGGCAGATCAATGGTCCGTTCTACACTCAAATCAGCTGTTGGGCCAGATTGAGAAGAGTGACTGGATATAAAACCGGCTCCTACATCATCTGAAAGCCCAAGACGCTCTGAGGGTTCCGAAGTCTGCTGTGTTCGTGCATTTAACATTTAAACAAGAGAAAATGCAACTATTATTTTGAGAGAGACCCTTAAAAAGGGATACAAAATGGCAATGACTGTAAAGTAACCTGACTGGGCGAAATAAATAGCCTTGAGGCTTCATTGATCTCTGCCAAAATATTCCTAAATGCTGCCCATCCCTCATCTTGGGCACTTCCTGCTGGAACAATAATTGTACTACGGTTCCTGCTAACAGATGCTTCAGAGACCTGCATGCATTACTCTGTTAACAGATAGAAGTACAAAATCTAGGGCGGCAAAACCCTGTTATCAATCAAAGTACGATTGTTCTTCTAGACATAGATAAACTAAGACGGCAGTCGATAATGTCATGGCTAGCCCGAGAATCAATTGATAGTACTTATATTTCTACTTGTGTCTTGATTCAGTTTCTCTTATGTTTTTCTTAACTGTGTCCATTTAAACTTCCTTTTAAATTCATAATTCTAGGTATTTCAGTAGCTTTTGAACCCCTACACTACACCTAAAACCCCAGAATACTGCAGATTAATTTCCAATTGGGTCTAAGAGACGTACGGGAAATGGGAGTTTGTTCCAGAAGAGTTTCATCATTACTTATGTCACAATTGGTTTGAGATTCTTCTAGACATTTTCTTTTCCTTGAATCACTTTCCTGATATTTTGACAGTATAGCAGTCCTAGACTTCTTCATGTTTCCTTAATTTCAGAAATTAGCCACTGTTCATAATGCCAAAATGAAAAACTTCTCAAAATATCACTGTGCTGTTTTCATTACCAAAGTAAACCTGTTACAAAATTCAGTAGAAAAATAGAAGGAAAAGAATCTAGCAAGGGGACAAATTTAGATATCACCGGATTGCTTAGGCAATGGAGCTAGGGTATGGCTGCAAATAGAATCATTCACACAAATAGAAGAAGGTAGAGAAGGGTCATGCATTTGTAAGGAATGTTCTCTTGCCAAAGAAAGAAATATTTGGTGATTAAATATCGGAGAGAATTCAGGATATAGATTAAGTCACTTGGGTAGTGAAAGGGGGAGAAAACGAGAGGGCTCCTGCTCAAGAGGGCTAAGAGAGGAGTACATTATTCTTGTTGATTGAAATAAACAGAGAAGGAAAGAAGCAGAAAATAGGGTACTGGACAGGGGTCCACATTCAGGTTTAGATAAATTAGGGGGAAAACCGAAGGCTAAGGACAAGATGATGGTTACCTCAAGGTCAGAGAAGGCAAAACAAGTCACATTGAAGTTGCAGGTTAATAAAAGAGAACGCATCAATTGGCAAACAAGTGGTTCAAATCAGAGAAAACTTTGACCAGTGATTATCATAGTAAATTACGAAATTGTAGACACTAAGGGATAATATTACCAATAACCTATATTGCTCGGACATGGGTGCAGGTACCCGATACGGGCGTGTATCTAGAGGTCAGATTCTTGATCACATAAATTTTAGGATTTGGGGTATATGGGCCCGAGTGCAGATACGGGTGCTGGGATATGGCCAATAAAGATATATTATGACATAACAGTATATATTTCGATTAATTTATGTTATTAAACTAAACCTAATAAAATTTAATTATATAAACCCCTAATATCTTACTCATAAGATATCTCGCGTTATAGCAAAGCTTTGGTCAACTTACCTAGGGTGCTTTGATTACATCTTTGATTGAGAAGTATAAATTAATTGGGTATTTGGTTCGGTTATTGGGTTTGTCCCATATATATATATATATATATATATATATATATATATATATATATATATATATACACACACTCAATTATACCCAAATACCCAATTAATTTATACTTCTCAATCAAAGCACCCTAGGTAAGTTGACCAAATCCGGTGTGGTCTCACGGATTTTGAAGAGTCCGAGCAACTTAGCCGACAACAATCTTAGCAAGCAGAGATCACAATAAAACGCCTCTCAACTAGGATATAACCAACTTCAAAGTATCTAGCCAGATCTTTTACATTTTGTACGCAATATTAAAGGCAGCTCACTCAGTAGAATTTCACATTCAATCAAGCCACAGTGACATCACAACACAGTACTCAAAGCTTCCAAACATACATAAAGTATAACCATCTTGAAAATGTTTGCCAACATATAGAGTGCTAATAATTGAGAAAGACACATGTAGCATCCACCACAAGAGGAGTATCCAAGTAAAAGGCCTCTCAAGTCTCAACTAGGATTTAACCAACTTCAAAGTATCTAGCCAGATCTTTTACATTTTGTACGCAATATTAAAAGCAGCTGACTTAGTAGAATTTCATATTCAATCAAGCCACAGTGACGTCACAACACAGTACTCAAAGCTTCCAATCATACATAAAGTATAACCATCTTGAAAATGTTTGCCAACATATAGAGTACTAATAGTTGAGAAAGAGACATATAGCATCCACCACAAGAGGAGTATCCAAATAAAAGGCATTGCTTAGTTGGAAAAATGGATCTGCTATTACATAATTCAGGTTTGGATGACACAGATAGCTATTCAATTCCATTCTAATTTTTGGAGACTCGGGTTTAATTGAAATTATGTTAGGACTCATAAACAAGTAGATGTAACTAGGCAAAGGGAAAGAACTACTCTAGACAATAAAATTCGTGAATACTTTCCTGGCCAAACAGAAACGCTTTTATGAACTCTTTGACTTGGTTCCTTATCTCCCCCAAACTCCACCTGTATAGGTGTCACACATACGTACACAGATACATGACAGTGATTTTCCAACAAATTATTGGACACACAACGACGAGGACAGGAAGGAGTCGAATACACAAATAAAGTTTCTTCCAATAAATAAATTGATTATCGGATTTGACAGGAGCATTCAGTTGAGTTAAAGAACTTCTATATTTAAGACTCCTTCAACATCTTATAGTTTTTACATTTCTGCAGATCCTCAGCATCCACATTTTTCTCTGATTTTGTATCAATAACTCTGGAACCTTCTTAGTGTTCCTCTATTGCTATATGTGGCCCTTTAATAATAAAAAAGATTCATAAGCAAGGTAGAAAGAGCTTTGATCTTATGCCTATGTTAGTGAGATTTGCAATATACATGTTATTTGTATACCATCAAATAAATAATTTTACTACCTTCTTTTTGAAAGGAGAAATTGAGGTTATACATAATTGAACCTCTGACCTCCTCTAAGATAAGATACAACTAAACCAATGGGCCAAAGCCCCTCGTAACTAATCAAAAAAGAAATGTTTTGTTCATATATATGCAGGTCGAGAGAGAGATATTGATCATTTTGGTTCATGTAACAGGAAAAGAAATGCAGTTTACTACCCAACCCTGAGAAAGGGGTAGGCTTCTTCACATTAGATCATCAACATAGTGTCTGAGTCATTAACTGAAATCCAATTAATAGAAATTTCCTTTAAGGTTGGTGTAAAGGCAATCCGACATTAGATCATCAACATAGTGTCTGAGTCATTAACTGAAATCCAATTAATAGAAATTTCCTTTAAGGTTGGTGTAAAGGCAATCCGAATAATAGCAATTCCTTCAAGGTTGGTGTAAAAGGAACAGAGGAGTAACAAATTTTGAGTGCGATAGCTGTAATCCTGATAGCTAACAAAGAAAACAATTATCAAAGTTACCAATCTAGCCAAGCCATGGTTGTGTAGGTCCTTTGGATTTCCTTACATGAGAATCTACAGATGAACCCAAATTTATATATTGGTCACCATCACAGTGGCGGAACAAGAAATTTTAACAAGGGGATTCAAAAAATTCAAACTTGCGATGAAGCAATTTTTGAACTATCTCCCTTATGTAAAAAGGATTCAGAAGTTCATACATATATAGATGAAAGAAAATATTTTTAATCTATTTGGGAAGTATGATATTTCGACGAAGGGGATTCAATTGAACCCCTTCCTTAGCTGTAGCTCCACAACTGCTCTCACATGCCAGCTACTCATTTAACATATTTACTAAAAATCAAAATCTCAATAATGATTACGAATTAAGATTAGACTTGAAGAAACAGCCATATCAAATGAAACGTATTACTATTAAAACAGGGGGAAAAAAAAAAGCCTAACAAGGTCAGTAAAGTAAAGTAACCTTGAGAAAGCGTCCTCGTCTATTCTCCCCTACATCAAAGTAAAACACCTGCAACGTTTAAAAAAACCAAAAAAACTACATTTATCGAGAGTTAATGACAATATAAAGTAAAAAAAAAAAGTTATAGAAAATAAAAGGCAAAATCAAGCCACATATGTATGTCATAATAATAATAATGTGCCTTGGTATCAAGTTGGAGTTCTTTGCTAAACACGTCCTGTTGATCATCATCTGAATTGACATAGTAATTGAATAGATCGAGGAACCATGAGATGCCGTTGAATGGTACTATTATAGTAGACCTTGTTGCCGACGTTTTCTCCGATATTTTCAAGTAACGCCCGCGTGGATTCTCCTTCAGGTCGAAGTAGAAAAGCTTGTGTTCTACCTGTAACGTCTTGCACAGCAACTCCACGTCGTTTCCTCCTCCGCCACCGCCACCGCCACCACCACCGCCGCCGGAATTTCCCTCCATCAGCACTCACTCACTCTTCTTCAACTTAAAAATTAAGAAATCAGTGAGAAATGAATGGCAAAACCGACATTATGGAGAAAAAATTGGAGGAGTGATTGATAGTTGGGTGAATTAGGGTTTGGGATATTTCAGTGGGTAATTAGTCGTTGACCAGTTCCACTTGCTAATCTGAAAATGAAAATGGCCTTCGTCACTTCGCTTTGCTTTTATTTTAAGTTTACTGTACCAGTACATCTTATCATCTTATGGGTTTCTTTAAATGATAAAGACCGTTGGATGGGGGTGAGCTGAACCGTAACCGAAAATATATCCGGTAAACATGCTTTCTGTTTTTACTCAAATTCTGAGTTCTGACTGCTTTTGTTGTGTAGGGATCGATTCGGTTGGCCTTTTCCACAATGTAAATTAGTTTGGCTAAACGTCCAAAATTTTTGAAATTTGTAACCATTTTTATTTGGCCAAATCATTTAAGAAGTCTTTTTGATAATATTACAACAACAAAAAATCAATAAATTCCATATAATCTCACAGGTAAGGTTTGGGAAGAGTAGTGTGTACGCTGCTTACCTATTTCATATGCAGATAGAGAGGTTATTTTTGATAAATCCGGCTCAAGCCAACAAAGTCACAGCATTAAAGCAATAGATATATAGTAATAAAAGGAGTTATGAAAAAGCAACAACAACAGCAGCAAAATAGTAACAAAGCAAAAGCAACCTTTGATAGTGATAGACATTCAAGAATACGACAAAATAAAAGTAACACTAAAACTAATGATAAAGGACAGGAAGAAAGTTTTGCTACCTACTAACATTTTACTCTAATTTTTGACCTTCATAATTTTCTATCAAGGGTTTCGTTCTCGGTAAGCTGAAAAAACGTCATATCTTACATAACCACATCTCCCCAATAGTTCTTTGGCCTTCCTCTACTTACTTACTTTGGATTACTGACCCCAGATACTTAAACGGTTAAACCTTACTCTCTAAGGGATGACTTGTGAATCTAGCCTCACTCCCACTCCAGTTTATGTCAATGAACTTGCACTCTATTTATTCGGTTTTAGTCCGGCTCAACTTGAAGCCTTTGGACTCCACGGTCTGTCTCTAAACCTCCAACCCCGCGTTGCCTCTGCCTCATATCTCGTCAATCAGCATTATATCATATGCAAATAACATGCACAATGGCACATCTCCCTGAATGTGACGTGCCAATATATACATCGCCTAGGCAAATAAGAACGACTTAAGAGTCGATCCCTGGTATAACCCCATCACGACTGGAAAGTGCCTCAAGTCCCCTCCTACTATCTTAACCCTGATTTTAGTATCATCATACATATCCTTAATCGCCCTAGTGTATGCCACAGGAACATTTCTAGCCTCTAAGCACCTCCATAGAACTTCCATTGGGGGTTTGTCGTATGTTTTTTTCAGATCAATGAACATCATATGCAAGTTCATCTTCCTCTCCCTATATTTCTCCATCAATCTCCTTATAAGATGAATGGCTTCAGTGGTCAATCATCCCGACATGAAGCCGGACTGGTTTTCAGATATAGACACACTCGTCCTCACCCTCACCTCCACCATCCTTTCCCAAATTTTCATAATGTAGCTTAACAGCTTGATACCCCTATAGTTATTATAATTTTGGGTATCACCCTTATTCTTGTACCGCAAAATCATCGTACTCCATATTCATTCCTCTAGCATTTTAGAAGTCCTAAAGATGACATTAAACAACTTAGTTAGCCACTCTAAGCCTACCCTGCCTCGCGCTCTTTCAAAAATTCATCGGGATATCGTTTAGCCCAGTTGCTCTACTCTACTCATCTTACGCATAGCCCCATCAACCTCCTCAATCTTTATACGCCTGCAATACTCAAAATCACGACGGCTCTATGCTCCAGTTCGTCTAGCACAATGTTCCTGTCACCCTCCTCATTCAAAAGGTTATGGAAGTATGTCTATCATCTTCGTCTAATATGTGCCTATTCCACCAATACTTTGTCTTCCACCAATAAGATTAAAAAAAGGTATGTATTTGGTCCATCTTTTCAAAAAAATATTTTTAAGCGTGAAATTATGAAAAAGAATATGCCCATATTTACTTTTAAAATTAATATTTAAAAAATTAACTCTGATTGCTTTTATATATATCCTCATATTTATGAATAGTATCGAAACATAGCTTTAAAACGAGAAAACGGCAATATGGTTGGTCATCCGGTACTCCATATATAAATCTTTAATCTAATTCATTCTCTTTTCTTATCCACTTTATCTTTGAATTTATGTTGTAACCAACCTTTTTGAGACTCTCTCATCCTTTTTGAAATTCTATTATCTATAGTTCTCACTTTCCGATCTATCCAAATTCCAAAGTAGTGAAAGTACAGAGACTCCATTTATCTCTCCCTCTCCTTTTTTTTAAGTATTCCCGTAAAATGATTATACTGGCCAATCTTTGTTCTACTCTTATGGAGATATCCTGACTCCATTCATCTCTCCCACTTCCTTTTCTTTTCTTATTAAAATATTAGAAAAAATAACATTGCATAGTCGCTTTTTTAAAATAATAGCAATTTATTTTTTGTATATATATATATATATATATATATATATATATATATATATATATATATATTATGTATGTTATATACAAAATTTATACGTATTTTTATACACTTTTTCGGCTACCGAATATAAATAGTTTCTGGCGCGGATTAAAATGATAATACCCCAAAATATTACCTAAAATGGTTATACGAATATATGTCTAATCTTTGTTCTACTGGAAATATCCTACCAAGAAACTCCATATAGCTGAAAGTTCTTTGATCTAAAAGCTACCACGTATCTAAAAGTTCTTTGAATCCCCACTTTGAATGTCAGGACGTCGTTGTCACTGTAGGTCGTGATGTCGCGCAACGTTGCTGTTAGACAAGCTGACAATAACTCAACACGTCGATCGATAGTTCATGACACATTTTTAAAATAAGTAATGAAATCAATAAGCGGAATCGTTCCGTTTGGAGTAAACTACTGACATTATCTTCATGGTTTGAATATGATCGAAATATAAATCTGAATGTTATAACAGAAATACAACTGAGGCCAATAGCCTAAATTCTCAAATCGGGTGTCACAAGTGCATGAGCATCTACGGGAATATACAATACTACTACAATAACTGTCTGAAATAGGTGATAGACAGAATACAATAAACGAATAGGAAGGGACTATGTGTATTGCGGACCGTGACATAGAAAGTAGCTCACCACAAAGGCTCCTCAGCAGCTGCACCTACGCGCATGTATGACCACCAAATGCACATGTCTCAGTATCAGCACAATTAGTGCAGAAGTAAAGTATGAGTACGTAAATCAACGCGTACCCAGTAAGTATCTAGTCTAACCTCGAAGAAGTAGTGCCGAGGGGTTGACATCGACACTTACTAGTGATCCGATAATTAAAGTACAATAAAAGCATATAGGTATGAAGCATAGCAAGTAGCAACTAAACAGATAAATATGTATGACATGATCCTTAACAGAAGAATAAATACGACATCATCAAATGCCAAATACTTCCTCAAATATAATGTATATGACCAATATCCGATGTAAATGTCAAATCCGAGTCAGGATACTCACACAGGCTCTCTATTGAAATATCACGCTCGATTCTGCCAAGACGAACAACCCGATCCTATAAGAATGATCTTACAATATCATGTTGACGCAAACGACCTGATTCTATAAGAGTGGTGTTACTATAATCCTTCTGAGGTCGTACGGCTTGATCCATAAGTGTGTCTCATAATACTGCCGAGGTGAACGACCAGCTTCCATAAGAGTAGTTCTGAGGCGATCATCATGATCCCATAAGAATGGTGATACTTTCGATGAGTCATTATCCCAACTCACAAATATACTTACGAGTTAAGAAATCATGAATCTTCCAGACAAATGAGTACAATACGGGAATGAATCCATACAAGGAGGTATAATTTTTGCGGCTAATCAAGTAACGCGCCAAGTCTCTATAATAGCAAAGTTCAGTACTCTACGCAAGTTTAGTTTCAGGCTAAAACATGAATTACAACATTCAAACAAGCAAGATTAACTCAAGTAGCATTACAACTTGGTGTGAATCTAAATCTACCCGGACATGCCAAAATCCAGCATACGCATGGATGCTCATCATTTCATACGTGCGTAGCACCCATATCACGTAGCACGTGCAATTAGAATCCCTACGAGGATAAATTTCCTTTTACTTAGACAAGAGACTTACCTTGATCCGAAAATCCGATAATCGGATCCACACCTCTCTAACAAGCTAAAACAATGTCAAACGATTCGAAACTAGCCAAAGAACATGCAAACCAATCAAAATATACTCAAAACCCCGTAATTTAATGATTAGAACAAATTCACAATCCCACGCGAAAAGTCTATAAAGTCAACCCCGAGCCCACATGCCCGAATCCCAAAAATATTCAAATATAAATATTACCCATAGCACCACGAATTCAAATATATAATCTATTTCAAATTCTATGCCTGAATTCGTGGTCAAACTCAAAAATATCATTTTAGGTCATCTTCCAAAATCTCATATTTTTCCTCATCAAATCATAAATTTACAAGTCTAAATTCATACACATTCATGAAATATAATCAAAAGTGGCTTAAAAACACTTACCCTCAATAGGTGGGTGAAAAGGCCATTCAAAATCGACCCAAAATCGTCTCCAATTGATCCCAAATGAAAAATGAAAAATGAAAAGAAATTCTGAAATTCCAACTTATAAGGTCTACCCGGACATTGCCCTTCGCGAACGTGGTACGTGTCTCGCGTTGACAAAGATCAAATCTGCTTCTGCCGAAAATCCTCTTCGCGATCACGATATGATGCCCGTAAACGCGATGCTCTGCCAGCCCAGCCTTACACAAACGTGACCATCCCTTTGCAAACACGAATGACCTCCAGTCCCAGCTTCTTCTTCGCGAATGCGACTTCCTTGTCGCGAATGCGACTTCCTTGTCGTGAACGCGTAGTACCCATGCCCAACCTTCACGAATGCGACTCACCCAACGCGAACGGGAAGCACAAACGACTACTAACCCAAATCCTTCATTGCGACACATGCTTCCCACCGCGTTCGCGAAAAACAAATATGATTATGGCAGATGATGATTGGTGGGGGCGAAAAATTAAGGTACATCTCTCATATTTTTATATGTGTTGTTCTTATTTTTTTCATTGTTAATTTTATAATTTTGATTAAAGTAGTTTTGATTTTCTTTTTTTACAAGAGAATGCAAAATATAAAAAAATTAGGAACAAAGATCTTTTACTCATATGGTTTCGCTAAGACGCGTTGTTTGCTGAAGTTGTTGCCACATGAGAAAGAGCACGTGCAATAAATCAAGAACAATCGTCCAACATTGGACTAAATCTTGACGAAGAAGGAATAAATGTTATTGATGGTTGTGACAAAGAACACTTTACTCATCTTAATAATGAAATGCACGATTCTAGAGCCATTACTAAAAAGACGAAAATCAGTTGATGGTGTTAGCACTAGCAGTCAAGTAAGAAAAAACCAACTGCAACATTAATAAAAGAGGATATACACTCTCTCATAGAGTTTATGTCTAGCAAAAGCACTGCTACATCTCCTGCAGTTGACGAGACATCCATCGAGAAGTGTATTGGCATGTTGAAACAAATTTCTGATATTCTAGTGTATACGGTTAAAACCGATCCTCGGTCGTGAAGATCGATCGAGGATGGCATTTCAATCGAGGGGTGCCTTCATGGAAACCCCGAGCGTATTCCGAGATTGGGGCGTCGAGCCCGGGCGCTCGATTCGAATGAGGTAACATCGGTCGATACAGGTCCCGAGCATCGATGCCCGAAAGTGACCACCTAGCTCGAAATCAAGACCGAGGTTCCGATTCGGTATCGAGCTTGAAGCGGTATCGAGCTCACAGACAAAAGCTGTTACAACCGCACCAAAGGAGGGAATCTCTGCAGGAATTAAGGAGGAGACATACCATCATGGGTCCTCTACTAGTAATATTTATTCCATTATGTTGCTATAGATAAAGTAACAATCCTTGGCTATAAAGCAGAGGAAGAGTTTGTAATAGAACACACTTTTGAGAGGAGATTAAGAATTCTTTGTGTTTATCTTTCTAAGTTCACCTAATATCTTTGTTCATCATCTCCTATTTTCGCAACATAAATACGTGCATTGTTATTCTTATATCAGAAGAATCTACTTGCCCTTAGAACCATATATAAATTCTACTTTATCCGATTTTTCGGGTAAACAATTTGGCGTCCACCGTGGGACTAAGAATAACAAGTGATTATTTGATACAAATATACAGCACACTCCAGCTTACAACTTCATGTCGGCAATGGCTCTCCCAATCGACCTTGAAGCCGGCCTTCAGGATGAAACCAACAACATGATGCCCGTGGCCGAAAGGCTACCCAACAACGTCAACGAGGCTCGAATCGAGGAACCCGAAATTCGAGCCGAAGTACCAGTAGATATCAATTCACGAATATCTCTAGAAGTGAATCAACGTTCCGAGCAGGAAAGAAGCGTTCAGGGTGGCGCTCGACCCATAGCCCGAGACACCCACAGCACGGGGGAAATCGGGGTCAGCTTGCGTATGATTTTCGAAATGCTACAAGCCCAACAAGTAGCGATAGCTCAGATGCAGAGCCAAACTCACATGCGGAGTAATCCAAACTCCAATCTGCTTCTTCGAGAAGTAACCCTAAGAACAGAACCCGACACGGTAAAACCGAACGAGCAAAAATCAGGAACCACTCCTGAAATTGCTCAACTGCTCGAGGAACTAACAAAGCGAGTCGAAGCCAATGACAAAAACTTCGAGACATATAATGCTAGGATCGATCAGATCCCGGGGGCTCCGCCCATGATGAAAGGGTTGGCTTCGAAGAAATTCATACAAAAGCCTTTTCCATCGAGCGCGGCCCCGAAACCGATCCCAAAAAAGTTCTGTATGCCCGTAATTCCCAAATATAACGGCACGACCGATCCTAACGAACATCTCACCTCCTATATATGTGCCATCAAAGGCAACGATTTGGAAGACGATGAGATCGAGTCCGTATTATTGAAAAAGTTTGGAGAGACCCTCGCTAAAGGAGCAATGATCTGGTATCACAACTTGCCGCCGAACTCTATCGATTCTTTTGCCATGTTAGCAGATTCGTTCGTAAAAGCACATGTTGGTGCCGTGAAGGTCGCAACAAGAAAATCGGATCTATTCAAAGTAACACAAAGGGGTGACGAAATACTAAGGGAATTCGTATCCCGGTTTCAAATGGAACTCATGGATTTGCCACCAGTCACAGACGACTGGGCCGTACAAGCTTTCACCCAAGGGTTGAACGAACTGAGTTCGACAGCATCACGTCGGCTGAAGCAAAGCTTGATCGAATACCCTGCAATAACTTGGGCGGACATACACAATCGGTACCAATCGAAAATCAGGGTCGAAGATGATCAATTGAGATTTCCGTATGAACCCACACGTCAGAACCGCACAACTACTAAAATTCTGAAGGAAACCAACAGAGAACAAAGGTCAAATAAAGACCGATATCAACCGTACGTCACAGATCGGGTGAACCACAGTTCGGCGCATGAGATAGTTAGGAATAACCGCAGATATGATCGGGGGCAAATTTCTCGGGGACTTATGAGCAAAAGAGGCTTTGACAAACATGCTGATCCTATAGAAGTTCCTCAATTATCGGAATATAATTTCAACATCGACGCATCCGCCATCGTATCGGCCATCGGATGTATCAAAGATACCCGATGGCCTCGACCCATGCAGACCAATCCGGCCCAAAGGAATCCCAATCAAATATGCGAATATCATGGCACCCATGGTCACAAAACGGAAGAATGCAGACAATTAAGAGAGGAAGTAGCCCGCTTGTTTAACAAAGGGCACCTCAGAGAATTCTTGAGTGATAGGGCGAAGAACCATTTTAAAAACAGGGACTTCGGCAAACGAAACGAAAAAGAAGAGCCACAGCACATCATTCACATGATCATCGGCAGCGTTGATACCCCTCAGGGACCTATACTCAAACACGCTAAAACATCGATTTGTGAGGGAAAAGTGACCTCGAATTCAAGATTACACTCCCCCAAGGACTTTATCGTTCAATGATGAAGATGCAGAGGGAATCATCCAACCCCATAACGATGCACTGGTAATATCCGTACTCATGAATAAAATTAAGATTAAACGTGTGTTAATTGATCCAGGTAGCTCGGCGAATATTATCAGATCGAAGGTCGTAAAACAGCTCGGCCTACAAAACCGGGTCGTATCCGCAACTTTGGTCTTAAACGGATTCAATATGGCCTGCGAAACCACCAAAGGCGAGATAACCCTACCGATAAACGTCGCCGGAACAATTCAGGAAACAAAGTTTCACGTGATCGAAGGCGATATGAGATATAACGCCCTTTTCGGAAGGCCATGGATCCACAACATGAGAGCTGTACCTTCGACCCTACACCAAGTCCTCAAATTCCCAACACCAACAGGCATCAAAGTGGTGTACGGAGAACAACCAGCCGCAAAAGAAATGTTCTCCATCGAATAAGCAAAACCAATATCTTCGTCTTTGCCAGTGGGTGGATCGGGCTCAAAATGAGGCACAGTCGAAGACCGGAACGCCAAATAGCAACCAAAGATATCGGCCCCGACCCAGCCAGATAAGTAGAGCATAGATGAGAATAGTGATCAGTGTATCCCTCGATCCTTCGTTGCCCCCGATGACTCCGATGCCACCAAATCAACTATTGAGGAATTGGAGCAGATCATTTTGATCGATCACCGGCCCGAACGGAAGGTATACCTGGGAAGGGGTTTGAGACCCGAACTCAGGAAGAAAATTATTCAATTTCTTATCGATAACATTGATTGCTTTGCTTGGTCCCATTTAGATATAACAGGAATCCCGCCAGACATAACGACACATCGACTAAGTGTGTCCCCTAGATTCAGACCGGTGAAGCAGAAAAGAAGACCCCAAGCGGAGGCGAAGCACGCATTCATAAAAGATGAGGTAACTAAACTGCTCAAAATAGGATCCATTAGAGAGGTAAAATACCCTGAATGGTTGTCCAATGTGGTCGTAGTACCTAAAAAAGGAAACAAACTTAGAATGTGTATAGATTACAAGGACTTGAACAAAGCATGCCCCAAAGATTCTTATCCACTGCCCAACATCAATCACTTGTTCGATGCCACGGCCGGCCACGAGATCCTTACTTTTCTCGATGCCTATTCCGGGTATAACCAAATCCAGATGAACCCGGAAGACCAGAAAAAGACTTTGTTTGTGACCAAATGCGAAACATATTGTTATAACGTAATGCCTTTCGGGCTAAAAAACGCAGGAGCTACTTATCAACGCCTAGTAAATAGAATGTTCGAAGAACAAATAGGTAAATCAATGGAAGTCTATATTGATGACATGCTAGTCAAGTCCTTGCGCGCAGAGGACCATTTGAACCATTTGCAGGAAACGTTCGATATTCTGAGGAAAAACAACATGAGACTCAACCCCGAAAAATGTGCCTTCGGAGTTGGCTCGGGTAAGTTCATCGGCTTCATGGTGTCAAATCGGGGAATCGAGATTAACCCTGACAAAATCAAGGCCATTGAAGACATCACCATCGTAAACAACGTGAAAGCTGTACAAAGGTTAACAGGAAGAATAGCAGCCCTAGGCAGATTCATTTTGAGATCATCAGATCGAAGCCACAAATTTTTCTCTCTACTCAAAAAAAAGAATGACTTCGCTTGGACACCGGAATGCCAGCTAGCATTGCAAGAACTAAAACGATATCTATCGAGCCCACCACTGCTACACACTCCAAAAACCGGCAAAAAACTTTACCTGTACTTGGCAGTGTTAGAAGTCGCCATAAGCGGTGTCCTAGTTCGAGAGGAAGAAGGTACGCAATTTCCAGTTTACTATGTAAGTCGGACTTTAGGGGAAGCGGAAACTAGATACCTGCACTTAGAAAAATTGGCGCTTGCGCTGGTTAGCGCCTCTAGGAAATTACGACCATACTTCCAATGCCACCCCATAAGCGTATTAACCACCTGCCCACTTCGTAATATTTTGCATAGGCCCGAACTATCGGGTCGATTGGCCAAATGGGCTATCGAACTCAGCGGGTACGATATCGAATATCGACCTCGAACAACCATCAAGTCTCAAATTTTAGCAGATTTCGTGGCCGATTTCACGCCGACCCTCGTACCCGAAGTCGAAAAAGAACTAATGTTAAAATCAAATTTATCAACGAGGGCATGGATACTTTTTACGGACGGAGCTTCGAACGTAAAGGGATCCGGGCTAGGCATAGTTTTAAAATCCCCCGGGGGCAACATTATCAGGCAAGCTATTAAAACTATTAGTTTAACTAACAATGAGGCCGAGTATGAAGCAATGATTGCAGGTCTCGAGCTAGCTAGGAATCTGGGAGCGGAGGTCATGGAGGCCAATTGCGACTCTTTGCTAGTGGTGAGTCAAGTAAACAAAACCTTCGAAGTCCGAGAAGGCAGAATGCAAAGGTATTTGGACAAGCTGCTCGTCACTTTGAACCATTTCAAAAAATGGAGTCTACGACATGTTCCTCGTGAACAGAATAACGAGGCCGATGCGCTTGCTAAATTGGGATCATCAGTCGAGGTGAATGATTCGAGCTCGGAAACTATCGTTCAAATTTCAAGATCTGTAATCGAGGAAGGGCACGCCGAAATAAATTCTACTAGCTTAACATGGGATTGGAGAAACAAGTATATTGAATACCTAAAAGACGGAAAGCTCCCTTCAGACCACAAATAGTCTAGGACCCTTAGAACTAAAGCTGCTCGATTCACCCTGACTGCGGACGGAACGTTATATCGTAGGACATTCGATGGACCGATGGCGGTATGCATAGGTCCGGGAGATACCAATTACATCCTCCGAGAAGTATACGAGGGCACTTGTGGCAATCACTCTGGTGCCGACTTATTAGTTCGAAAAGTGATCAGAGCAGGGTATTATTGGATCGATATGGGCAAAGACGCAAAAGAATTCGTTCGTAAATGCGATAAATGTCAAAGGTTTGCTCCGATGATCCATCAGCCCGGAGAACAACTTCACTCGGTCCTATCACCGTGGCCGTTCATGAAATGGGGAATGGACATCGTCGGCCCCCTGCCATCAACCCCAGGTAAAGCCAGATTTATCTTGTTTGTGACTGACTATTTTTCTAAATGGGTTTAAGCACAGGCGTTCGAGAAAGTAAGAGAAAAAGAGGTTATCAACTTTCTGTGGGATCATATCATATGCCGATTCGGAATACCATCCGAAATAGTATGTGATAATGGGAAGCAATTCATTGGCAGCAAAATCACAAAATTCTTCGAAGATCACAAAATAAGAAGGATACTAGCAACCCCATACCACCCCAGTGGAAACGGACAAGCCGAATCCACAAACAAAACTATTCTTCAAAATCTGAAAAAGAGATTAAACGACGCTAAGGGAAAATGGAGAGAAATCCTGCCCGAAGTCCTTTGGGCGTACCGAACAACATCGAAATCCAGTACAGGGGCGACCCCATTCTCCTTAGTATATGGCTCCGAAGCATTGATACCAGTCGAAGTCGGAGAACCCAGCCCGAGGTTTCGATTCATGATGGAAGAATCAAATAACGAAGCTATGGACGCCAGCCTTGAATTATTGGACGAAGGACGAGAATCCGCCCTCATCCGGTTGGCCGCACAAAAGCAACGAATCGAAAGGTATTACAATCGAAGAACTAAACTTCACCACTTCAAGCCAGGAGACTTGGTGTTAAGGAAAGTCACTGTCAATACTCGGAATCCAAACGAAGGAAAACTAGGACCAAATTGGGAAGGACTGTACCAGGTGCTCGAGCACTTTGGGAAAGGGTCGTACAGGATCGGCATCATAAACGGCAAACAGCTATCAAGCAGTTGGAATGTATCACATCTAAAACGGTACTACTACTAAGGTCCGACCTTATTCATCTATCCCGTACAGAAGTTCGAACAAAGATCAGAAGTATTCTTTTGCTCAAAAGCACATGTTGCACTCTTTTTTCCTTAGACCGGCCTTTTCCCAAATGGGTTTTTTGCGGCAAGGTTTTTAACAAGGCAACCATCGATCGTGCTGCACTGACAAAATAGTATCCGAGGCTTTCGACCCTTAGCCCAAACGGCCTCGAATACCGGGGGGCACCAGACCCTCAAATACATCGAGTTCAGATGCAATAAAATCTTCTCACAACAATAGAGAAAAAATTGTAAGAGCCAAAATGGTCAAAATAAACCATGCTCATATTTGATTGCCCCAAAACATATGTACAGTGGCTTGAGATTTATTATGCAACCAGAATTAACAATAACTCGAGTATTAAGTCTACGGGCTACCACATAATCTCGAGTTCGAAATAATCACTCGAATATTAAGCCTACGGGCTACTCCTATATCATGTTCGATATACTCGGCTGACCATTAAGTCTACGGGCTACCACATAATCTCGAGTTTGAAATAATCACTCGAATATTAAGCCTACGGGCTTCCAAATAATTTCGAGTTCAAAATAATCACTCGAATATTAAGCCTACGGGCTTCCACATAATCTCGAGTTCGAAATAATCACTCGAATATTAAGCCTATGGGCTACTCCTATATCATGTTCGATATACTCGGCTGACCATTAAGTCTACGGGCTTCCACATAATCTCGAGTTCGAAATAATCACTCGAATATTAAGCCTACGGGTTACCACATTATCTCGAGTTCGGAATATTCACTCGAACATTAAGCCTACGGGCTTCTCCTATATCATATTCGAAATACTCAATCGACCGTTGAGCCTACGGACTGCCAAGTTCGAACAAAGACCCAATCGAATTTGAAATATTGGAAAAGCTACGAGTTTACGTTAATATTCGAATCATCGTCAACTCTACAAGCAAAATCAACCTTGTCATATATATACAGAATTACCTACGTAATTAATTTACAGGTAATGAGAATTAGACTCTAAGCTTCTGGGCCGAGGTCTTCCCCACCCTCGGACCCGCTTTTGCTACCATCATCGTTATCATCATCATCATCATCGGAAGCCAAGGTTTCAGCTTCCGCTTCAAGCTCCTTTGCCTTTCTTACCTCCTCAATAAGATCGAAACCGCGAGCATGAATCTCCTCGAGGGTCTCCCTCCGAGATCTACACTTAACAAGTTCGGTAACCCAATGAGCTCGAGCATCGGCAATCTTCGCCGCTTCCCAGGCCTCCACCTGAGCGGCCTCAGTATCAGCTCGGTATACAGCGATAGACTTATCCGCCAAAACTTTCGATGACTCAACCTCCGCCTTAGCCTCAGCAAGTCGCATCTCAAGCTCATCAATTTTCTTAGTCTGAGCCAACACCTTTTGCTTGACATTTCGAAGCTGAACGTTGGTTGACAGTAACTTTGTTAAGATGGTTTCTTTCTCCGCTGCCAGGCGGTCAATAGTCTCCTTCCACTGGTTGCATTCGGCCCGGATTTGATCGACCTCCTCTCGAAGTAGCCCGATCTTCTCGATCTTTTGCTGCAACTGAGACAACGTATGGTTAACTTCCACAGTCGAGTCGAACCCATACTTTAACAGAACAAGGCTCACCTGCTGATCGAGCTCGACCCTTTCTTCACGGACTTTAGCCAAATCCGCTTGAAGGTCCTTAATAGCCTCCTCCTTCTTGCTACAAAGAAGCCGAAGGTCATCCCTCTCACCTAGGACCTTCCGGAGTTCGGCCTCACACTGGCTAAGATCAACTCGAAACCTACCGATGGCCTGCACAGTTAGAAACTATCATCAAAACGAGCAGCTTCCTCTAACGAAAGCTGTATGGGAAAGTACGAAAGAATTATTACCCGAGTAATAAAATGCTGAGCTTCCTCTAACAAAAGAGAGGCATCACCGATATCAGAACTATCATCAACATCGGTAAAACAATCCTTAAAAGGATCCGCTGCACCTGAGCTTGCACCGATTTCGGGAGCCTTCAGCTCTCGAGCCTCCTTCAATGCCTCCTCAGAAAAAGACGGAAGGGAAGGTGAATGGCCCATTGCCATTACCCCAAGCATATCACTCGGAGTACTTCGATCGAGATCTAGGTCTTCCGAACCAACCCCGATGGGCACGGCCGCCGTCATCTCAGCGGTTCTAACCACCTCAACTGCCTCCACGGGTCGGACTACCAAAGCCGAGGAGCTGTCTTCTTCTTCTTCTTCCTCCCTCAGTCGATGGACCGAGTCGATCGAAAGGGCAATTATATTTCTCCTCGCCGTTCGGGTTTTGGGCTTAGGGTCCTCCGGCCGAGAGGAGGCCTTTCGTTTCTTTCCTTTCCCCTGTTCCGGGACCGGGGGCTTGTTGCCTTCATCAACGCTGAAAGGCCACAGAACGGCATCCCTAGTTACACCTATATACAAGGAAAAAATCTATAACAAAATGAACACAGAATATACCTCGAGAGAAACAGGAACCGAACCTCACCATGATTCTTGGCCTCCCATCTACCTTTAGCCAAATCACGCCAAGCGTGCTCGGCGTAGGATGAAGTCGAGGCTAACTTTCGAACTCAATCCTCGAGATCAGGTACAGCTTGTGGCATCCAAGGTGCAGCTGAACATCAGAAGAATAATATTAGCAAACACAGAAAAGGACACGAAAAGCAAACACGGATCACTTACGGTCAAAATTCCATATCTCAGGAAACGACATCTTTTCCTCCGGGATAAGATCACGAGTCCTCACTCGAACATATCGACCCATCCAGCCTCGATCCTTATCTTCATCGATGCTCGACATCAAAGCCTTCGATGCCCGACGATATAGCCTAATAAGGCCACAATAAATCTGAGGCCGATACAGTCGTATAAGGTGGCTCAGAGAAAAATCCAACCCTCCAGCTTTGATAGAGAAGAAACGCAATAAGATGACTATACGCCATAAGGAAAGATGAATTTGGCCGAGGGTGACCTGATATCTCTTGCAGAAATCAAAAATCACAGGATCGACAGCGCCCAACGTGAAGGGGTAGGTATAAACACTCAGAAATCCCTCCACATAGGTAGTGACGCTCTCATCGGAGGAGGGGATTTGTATCACAACCTCAGAACCCCAGCCGCAATCTTTCCTGACGGCCTCGAGGTTAACCTCCGCTATAGAGCACATATACATCGATACGTGCTCACACCGACCCGGAACGGACGAAGGATTCTCCACTTTAAAATCAGCCTTTAAAATACACGGGCCGGGAATATAATCTGGAACGGATGGCTCAGTCGGTGCCTTATCGTTGCACAGCCGTGAGGAGGAAGCTTTCTCCTTGTGAGGTACGATTTTTGAAGTTTTCGCCATCAATACGGGAGGAAAAAATCACAAAGAAAGGTGAAAGAGGGAGCGACACCAAAACTCTGGTACAAGCGACACCAAAACTCTGGTACAAGCGGCACTAAAACGACGAAATAAGAGAAACTGATTAGAAAGAATTTGGAAAAGAGGAAGCACAAAAGCAGAAAATATCGTATGCGAAAATCATTTATAAGGCACGGCGATTCGTCTAGCGGTGGCCGACCACCGACTAACGCTCATTAAATGCCTCGATAAAACAAAATTGATGGGACAGCTGTCACGCACGTCATAGTCAAAGTCGATAGAAATGTCAATGTCGATTCGGTCGAACCTTAAGGAAATTACATCGTTCCTCGTCATCTCCTTTCCGAGAAATGAGGGGGCTATCTGTATACGGTTAAAACCGATCCTCGGTCGTGAAGATCGATCGAGGATGGCATTTCAATCGAGGGGTGCCTTCATGAAAACCCTGAGCGTATTCCGAGATTGGGGCGTCGAGCCCGGGCGCTCGATTCGAACGAGGTAACATCGGTCGATACAGGTCCCGAGCATCGATGCCCGAAAGTGACCACCTAGCTCGAAATCAAGACCGAGGTTCCGATTCGGTATCGAACTCACAGACAAAAGCTGTTACAACCGCACCAAAGGAGGGAATCTCTGCGGGAATTAAGGAGGAGACATACCATCATGGGTCCTCCACTAGTAATATTTATTCCATTATGTTGCTATAGATAAAGTAACAATCCTTGGCTATAAAGCAGAGGAAGAGTTTGTAATAGAACACACTTTTGAGAGGAGATTAAGAATTCTTTGTGTTTATCTTTCTAAGTTCACCTAATATCTTTGTTCATCATCTCCTATTTTCGCAACATAAATACGTGCATTGTTATTCTTATATCAGAAGAATCTACTTGCCCTTAGAACCATATATAAATTCTACTTTATCCGATTTTTCGGGTAAACAGTTTGGCGCCAGTGAATTTTACAGTTTCACTATGAATATGTTCCACAAGAAAAATAACCGACAGATATTTTTGGAGATGCCTATTGATGAAACTCGCAAGTTTTGGTTGGAGTTTAACTATCAATTATACCTCAAGAAAAATGAATAATATATTGTTGTGGTTGAATATTTCTATTGTTCTGTGTTCGAATATTGTGGTTGTATGTGTAAACTTTATTACGGTTTTATGTGTAAACTTTATTTATTGCTTCTTGTTTAGACGTTATGGTTATATCGCTTAAATTAAAGCTTTTGTTTGTTGAGATTTTATTGTTAAGTTCCGGTTAAGCTTACTATTGTTAAGCCTATTTAAATGCTTCAGTAACTTTATATTGGATGCTTCAGTTAACATCATTGCTGTCTTATTTAAACACTTCAAAGAAGATATATCTTTCTCTTCTCTTATTATGATGCATATAGCCACAGAAAATGTGCCAGTTAACTTCAATTAGCTTTTAGTTAGCTTCACTTTATTTTATGTTTGTAAAGCTTCAGTTAATGTTATGTTTAGAAAGCTTTAATTAATTTTATGTTTTCATTTTCAGCTAAATGGAGAGTTAGAACTTTAGCGACTTGGTAGATCCTTATCCAAGTTATTTGTCAGACGATGAAGATGAAGAAGAACTGGAGGAAATACGGAGGGAGAAAGATGAGAAGGAATGGACGACTTTATGTCAAATAGCAGGTAAATTGATTTTGATGTATTACAAAAAATACATGTGCAAGGAACTTTGTCGCACATCTAGTCGCTCTGGAAATGTATTTATTAAAGAGATATTCAGAGCAAACGAAACTCGTTGTTATGAAAATTTTCGATTGTGGAAGTCAGTGTTTGTTAGGGCTGTTCAAAACCAACCCGAAACCGTTAACCGAACCGAACCGATAGTTTATTGGCTTATTGGTATCAGATTATCGGGGTAATTGATGGTGAACGGATTGAGATTCTATAATTAACGGCTTAACGGTTTGGGGGCGGATTACTCAATTTTCTTATCGGGTAAACTGTTAACCCGTTAAGAATTTTTATATTCATACTTTTATCCCTATGTATATAAAACACTACTGAGAAGTCGCCAGTCACCAGAGCTTAGAAAATCTTTCAGCAGTTCTGCAACGTAACTTAGATGCCTTCTGTAACGAAAATGTCATCTAAGTTACTTAGTTTCCACTTAGATACCTTAGAAGTTATGTTCCAACAGATTCAGACTATGTACTTGCAGCATATTCAGACTATGTTGCCTTAGATGACATTTGGACTAAGTAACTTAGATGCCTTTGTAATAACCAAATAAAAAATAAGTGGAAACTAATAAGAAGTTAGAAGTGCATCTGTATTCTGTGCAGTAGTGATAGAATTATTATTTTTCATAGCAGAATTTTACCAGCTATATAATACAATTGTTTAATCAATACTTTCCAGAAAATATGCATGAAAATTGAGACAGTGCAAACACAATTCCAAGATAGAATCAAAGAAGACATCAACACAACATCTCAAGATAGAACTAGAGAAAGAGATCTATGATAATGGCCAGAATTGGAAGTAATTTGTAGATCCTAGATGGAATTGATTTGAAACCGTTTGGTATTGATCGAATGATTGTTCAAAAAAATTCTATTTGACTTAGTCGATAAATCGCCCGATAATCGATAATCCGATACCAATCCGCCCGTTGTCTTATTGGATGGCTAGCGGATTATTACATTTATAATTCGATAACCGATAAGCCGATCGTTAAGCGTAATTATCCGTCCGATCCGTCCGATAAGCACCCCTAGTGTTTGTTGATCTATCGAATGACTTAATTGGAAAGCATGGGCTTAAGCCCACACGTGGAATGTATATACACGAGATGTTAGGCATGTTCTTGATGAATTGTGTACATGGAGCTGGAAATCGATTGATACAGAAAATCTTTCAACATTTATGAGAAATACTTCATAGACACTTTCATAGTATTTTAAAGGCCGTTTGTCAGCTTGCAAGATATATTATTAGACCACATACAAATTATAATGATGGTGCAGGAGCTCACAAGCCATGTAGCAGCCGATGTCTCCCTTTCTTTAGAGTAAGTAATAATTTTACATAATTATTTTTTATTAAACTTATAACTTAATTTTTATCACTCTTACTAACTTAAGTTAAATTTATACTTGTATATGTATATAGGATTGCACTGGAGCACTTGATGGCACACATGTTAAAGCAAGATTACCGCAAGATCAAGAGATATCATATATTGGACGTAAAGGTTATCCGACTCAAAATATTCTTGCTGTCGTACATTTTAATATGTGTTTTACATTTGTATGGGCTGGGTGTGAAGGAGCAACTCACAATAGTCGTATATTTGGTGAGGCTCTTCGTACACCATAACTCAACTTTCCACTTTCAATTGGAAATAAGTATTATCTAGTTGATGCAGGATATCCGCACATGAAGGGATATATGACTCCATACAAAAGAGATAATGTGAGATACCACCAAGCACAATTCCCCTGCGGTGCAACAAGACAATTGCGAGAACCAAGAGGACGAATTGAAAAATTTAACTATTTGCATTCTTCTTGTAGAAAAATTGTAGAGCGCACAATTGGGGTTTGGAAAGCAAGATGATCTATTTTGCGAGACATGCCTTTCTATCACATGGCCATTCACAACTATATTAGACAGAAATGCACTATGGATGATACATTCCAAGCAGCTGAATGAGAGATATGGTCCATCTGTTGATCCTGATGTTGGTACATCTTCGAGAGCTAATAACAATATAAATGCGAAAAATGTAGAAGAACAAGTGATCTCATTTGGATAGGTTTTCGTGATTTGATTGCTAATAAAATTTATGAAGTTTGATGCTTGTAATTGTATGAATATTATATTTGAATCAATTTAAAAATATATTTGAAGTGTCAGCCGTATGTTTTAGCTTTTAAATTATGAGATGCTTCGGAACAAGAAGTTAGAATGCATCATTTTTTGTTTCTTTTTCTTATTTATGGAGGACAATGGGCTCGTTTTATTTTTATGGAAGTTTACTTGATTGAGAGTGGTGAAAAATGAGCGTTCAAAAAATTATATTTATAAAAATTATCTTAAGTAATCAATTAAATTAAAATTAAATTAAAATATAAATTATTCTTTATTTGCATTAATTCAGAATTAAATATATTGTAGTAATCATCTCCTTTATGATGTTAACAATTTTAAGGATATTTATATCTTTTTAACAGAAAAAGTGCTTACCAACACTGTTTAACAAATACTTCAATAATATTTTTTAAGCTTCACCACTTTATCCAAACATATAACTATTTATTTATAAAACAAACTCCAGCACTTAAAAGCTGCTTCTAAACACTTGTGCTTTAAAGCTATTTTTTCCGGCTAATTCAAACAGGCTCAAAGTGTTATTTTTTTCGGACTACCAATTGAAACATTGAAAGTTTAGCTAACCGAGTATAACTTTTTTTTTTTAAAGAAAATAATTATTTGAGTGAAAGCCCTTTTTGATCTAGCTTTTTTCTTAGATCTTCTTGGTTAGGATGGATAACATCTTTTGCTCATACACCAAAGAATAATTTTTTCAGTGAAAAAGAGGAATAATTTTTTTTAATTAGTCTTATTTTTAGTAACATGTAGCAAAGGGTTTCAGTTTTGAAAACGAGAAACTATGAACTACTCCATCCGGTCCTAATATTAGTAATTTTGACAAACTCAATTGTCCCAAAATATTTGATAGTTTAAAAAAATATGAAATTATTTATTAGGTTAAATTTTTCAAATTTACACTTCTTGTTAATTAATAAAGTATCTTTTAAGTGATGAATTTTATAATAACAAATAATTTGGACTAACTATATTATAATTAAGACCATTAAATTTAAATATATTTTAAAGTGCGGAGAAACCATAAAAAATTAATATGGAGGAAATGGGTAGTACTAGTATTTTAGAGAAAATTAGTACATAAAAAAAATACAGTAAAATTCAAATTGGAAACCGAGAAGTTCCCCTTTGTAGTTAGCGAGTGACTGTTTCCTAAACTTTTTCCCACCATCGTTTCAGAGAACTCAAAAGTGTTCCTTTTTATATCCATATAAGTCAAAAGATTCACAATTTGAGCAGCGAGATGCAAGATAGAGCGGCAATGTTCTGTCGAATGTTGGAGAAGGCATTTCATTCGTCGGCGCAGAGGGCAAATAAACACCGCCTACGGTTTCCACCCCTCACATCCGTCGATCTTCCTGACATTTGGATTCCACGCCACGACACATCCATCGCCAAAACATGTTCTCCTCATCTCAAGACTAATTGTTAGTGGTCCTTTCCTTTTATCTATTTATTTGCCAGCCAATGGTTAACTGAACTGCATTATGTGTTAACAATTGGTAATGCTGTTCCTTTTTGTTTTTCATGTTTGGCTCACCTCTTAGCATATAATTTCTGTTATTTTTTGTGGTTGACAGTTAGCTATCCTCAGAGAACTTCTGATATGTCTGAATTTACAAGTACATTCTTCTTGATAAGTCGAAACGTTTCATTAATTAAAACTGAGTTGGTGTCAAAAAAAGAATACGTACAAGTTGTGACTTGTTTATATGACTCAATCGGAGTCTCCACTGTGGTCCATCAAGTTTATCGAGCTATCAGTGCAATGCGTCATGCTCCCTTTATACCACCAAAAAAAAAAGGGGGTCGTTGGGTTTCAAGCATAAGGGAAAATAATCCCTGTGGAAATTTTATTCCACATTTGGTTGAACTTTTGATTCAGGTATAAGCAATCCCGGGATTGTTTATAACACAATTGTGGTATTATTTTTTTACCACATTCTATATGGGATAGTAATCCTACTAATCCTGGGATAAAACAACAAAGCAACACATTTGCCCTTTAAAGTCTTTAAGGAAAACCAAGGTTAGAATTGAAAATAAAAGTTTATTCAAGTTTATCTAGTGTAAAACCAAACACATAGTTTATACTATACTCCATATATCTCATTTTTAATCTTATTTTTAATCCAATGAACCAAACATCTACCAATAAAAGTATATCCCCCAAATTATCCGTCATTGTTTATTCCTCGTACTATAATCCTCACATTATAATCGCAGTATAACTTGTTTGCAAACCAAGTAGGGCAGACCAGTGTCCTGCGTTCACGCAGGCTCCAGGAAAGGGCCGCACCCCAAGGGTGTAATGTAGGCAGCCTACCCTGATGCAAACATCAATGGCTGATTCCACGGCTCGAACCCGTGACCTATAGGTCACACGAAGACAATTTTAAGAAAAAAAATCTTCTAATGATTTCTGTATCTTTTTCAGTAATTTGAAACATTTTCCTAATTCTTTCATTCACATACAATGAAAAGAGATGACATTTTCAGACTGCCTTTCTTCTCTATAATCTCCACTTAACATGGTAGCTTCCTCCACTACGTCTTCTGTAACCTCCACGATCTGTCAGAAAACAAGAGTGCACGGAATCACAGTAGTGAAGCCATCATGCAATGAAGCAAGGCGATAACTCTTTTGTAATGTGAAACCATCATGTAGTGCAACAGTTGTGTATCCTGCACTGCGGACTAAGCGAAAAAGAAGCTACTTCTTTTCAAGCCTTTATGCTTAAAATTTGTTTCCCCACCTCTCTCCTATATCCTCCTGGACCCATACTGATAGCTCCATGTGATAATGTTTTATTGTAATTGATGGATTTGCAAGTACATAAAAATGGCTTAACCCGTGCATAAGTGCTTCCGGCTAGTGCTGAGGATTTACTAGTTCATAAAACAACTACAACTATGTCGCGATCGCAAAAAAGATGGGGATTTTATTAGTACAATTTTTACTATTCTAATGTCAAATGTAACATGTATTTTCTTTCCTGAAAATAATGGTTGATGGAAAATGGGTTATTAACTGTGCGAGAATCAGGTTGGGGATATTGGGATTAACCTGGAAGGTAAAAATATCATTGTTTTGATAGTCTTTAAGTAATTTGGTGTACCTGGTCAGGAACATCAAGATTTCTATGATCCTACAAGTGAAATTAAAAGATCTTTTTCCTTTCACTTGCATTTTTGGTGTAACAATAGATATCATATTGCATAGATAAAACAACACCAACAACAATTACGCACCAATCCCCAGCAAGTTGTAATTGTTGATGATTCAGGATGAGTCATATGCATAACTTGTATATCTGTTAGACGCCAAGTTTTTGTCACTAGTGAAATTATTGACTAAAACATGGTTATGTTTTCATTAGTGAGATCTAAGTGTAATGAGGTTCTTTCTCCACGGGGGATCTGATGCCTTTGCAATGTGAGTGCAAAAAGCTGTTCTTTTTATGTATATAGAGTTTCACTAATGACACACTACGATGGTGTAAAAAATGCATATAATGTGATGGTATGGAGTATTTTCACCCCTCTAACAAATCTGTCTAACTTTATTATTATTATTTTTTTATTTTATCAGATCTGTCTAACTATCCGTTCAAACAGGAATATTCTCTTTACAACAAAAATACAGATGAAACACAAGAGATATTTCTATGCTCTCTACATCCTACCCTAAAAAAAAGGGCAGCCCGGTGCACTAAGCTCCCGCTATGCGCGGGGTCCGGGAAAGGGCCGGACCACAAGGGTCTATTGTACGCGGCCTTACCCTGCATTTCTGCATACTACAAAATATTCTTCTCTTTCCAAACTGACCAAAAAATACAAAGAGGTACCGCCTCCCAAAGGGCTTACCTTTTCTTATAATTTTCTGTATCTTCCAGCTTGCAACTTTTTTCCGTTACTGTTCTTGGAAGCACCAGTACTCACCTGATATAGAACAATGAGAACATTTGTTCCTAGAGTTGGATGACCATCTCGCAATGCAACTTTGAATAATCGGCATCCTCTCCTCCCTCTTTGCACATATAAGATCAACTCCTTAAAATGTCATTCTTGGGTATCACATTGAAGGATGCTCATGAAGTAAGAAATGCATCTTCCTTTGGCACCTGAGTATGCTACATCCCCTTCTGCACCTCTCCCTTGTCCCATGTGTCTGGTAACAGGTAAAGCCCGAAGGCTGTTTCAGTCCCTTTCGGCGGAGGTGCCAACTATCTCTCTTTTCTACTAACACTTCCTTGTCCCATGTGGTAGGATTTTATCCCAAATACCCTGATGCTCGGGCAGCTCTACACCATCTCTCTTTTCCACCTCCCCATCCCCTGTTGTCTAACTGTGCAATTTTATGCAAAATCTCCCAAAATTCCTCCCACTTATAATATTGAATGACCCTTCTAAAACTTATATCCCATAATATCCCCGGACTACGCCTTCTCATAACTTTAACTACCATTCTCTCCTTATCATTTCCAATGGCGTATACTTGCGGGTATAAATCACTCAAGGATGTCTCCCCAACTAATAGGTGTTACCTTGGAGACTAAAGCAATATGTGGTTCAGATCTTGTAGTTCGGCCACCTTTGTGTCACACAACATTGAAGTGTCATTAGCAATATGTGCATCGTCTTGTTGATAATGGGATATTGAAGTAAAATGGCTTTGGATGGAGTTAAAAAATCTACTATGGTAAAATTAGGAACTCATTAATATTTTGTATGTTTTCATTGTTAAGTGAATATAGTCTAGGTGATTGTGTTTTTTGTAGGATTTTTTATTAAGCTTATTAGATGTGTAGCTTCACTTTTTTGTGGCATTGGCTTGGTGCTTTGATGGAATTATCAAATTTATCGAAAAAGAAACATATGTTTTTTTACTGCGGTGCCTTCAATATATGAATATCCTATTAGAAGAGTTTAACTTATTCACAAATCTTTTACTCAAGGAGAAAAAAAAGTATCAATAAAAGTACAACAAATTATGTGATATCTTCTTATTAAGAAATGAAAGGTATTAAGCAAACAAACTTCAAACAAAGAGGGCTCAAGGGTTCCTGTAAGTTAAGTCAATTTTTAAAATAGTCACATTAACTTACTCCACACTGAAGTCAATGATATTACTATAACCTATGGGCATATTTCTGTGCACGATTACTATAGCTTTGCTTGACTTCATGCATTGGATGATAGCATAATTGGGATGGAAAGAGCATGACTACTTTCATCAGTTTTGCCTGTAATTTTTACTTACTTTAATTTGCGCAAAATATGTAGAATAATCTTACCCGAAGACCATAATCTTACTCCCAAAGGACTATATCTTGAATGCAGGTAATCCAATTTCATTACATCTACTTATTAAAATTTTATTTACCGAGTTATTCCCTGTTCTAAAACTAATGTGTTAGACTATATTACAAATCATAATTTGGAAAATGAAATAAATGGATGAAATCAAATCATTTGAAAAAAGTACTTATTACCTACTTTTGGAAAGGGAAATGTTTCAGAAACAAAACGCCTCAGGCCCAATATGTATATATATATATATATATATATATATATATATATATATATATATATAAACAAACTTCTAGAAATAGATTTGATATAAAAATCAAAACAACCTTCTTGAGTTTCTCTAGATGATACAAGAATTAGGTTGTGTTTGTCACCACTAAAAGAAAGTAAATGCATTGTTCCTAATAAGACATTCATCTTGTTTCCAATGTTTGATGGAGTGAGAAACATGCATGCACTTCTTAGATGAAAATATTAAGAATAGAAAAGATTCTTAATGACTGCAGCTCTTTTATTCGGTTAACTCTATTCTATTGTAAAATGCAAACAAATAACAACTTCAGTTTTTAAAATATCCGAAGAGAATGAAGTTATTCCTTAGCGAACTCACTCCATAGACTCCTGATATGTTTCCAGTTCCATTGTCATTCAATACATGGCATCATGTAAAAATATTATCAATTACATAATAAAGTATTAATTCATCAATCTCTCCCTGATAATTTGTGCATTGCACATTTACAAACTAGTATCGTATACAGAGTGTATCTATCACCTAAGGAAAAACTATAGAATGCTGTCACCCTAGGCTCAAGAACTATCTATCGTACCCTAAAGTTGTTTCAGAACTTTTACTTATAACAAAGAATTTCCTGAACTGTCAATGGCGTGGATAATAAATCAAATAACGTGAATTAGTCTCCTCTGTGGCCAACTTTCTCATGTTGCAAAGTAACTATCTTGCTATCAGTAATGCTGAGAGAATGTAAATATGAGAATGCACTTTTAGTTATTTGATAATAGCTATGATGTTTTCTACTGCTGTTGTATTAGTTTATTGAGCAATTTTTATTTGTGAGTTGTTTCCTTATGCACATTATTTTTGGTTTAAAAGCATAATTAACTATTTTACTGCTGTGTAAATAAAGCAGCTATTGGTCAGATTGCTAGAGTGCTTGAAGGAAAGCCAATTGCAAACAATATAAACTCTTGGATAGCAGCTGAAATATCTGAATTGAAGAATACGATCGGAAAGACTCCAGGTTTAGGTGTTATCCTTGTGGGTGGAAGGAGGGATTCTCAATCTTTTGTCCATATTAAGATGAAAGCTTGCATGAAAGTTGGAATAGCACCATTCACGGTGGAACTTCCTGAGGATTGCACTGAAGCTGAATTACTTGATGCAGTTTCAAGTTTTAATGAGAATCCATTAATACATGGTGTAGTTGTGCAGCTTCCTCTACCAAAAGTAATTTACCCATCCCCAGTTCTCAGTTGAATTTGTTCTTCATTTTCTTCACCTTTTTTTGTCCGTATTAACTTCAAATTATTGTTTCTTGTTTATAATAGCACACCTCCTTTTTGATTTAGCTGTTTCCAGATTTTTGGGGTACTCCAGATGACACAATGTGGTCATGCTGCTTTCGTTGTGCAACATGTGATCATATGTCCAGATCTCTAAAGCACATAACTTCTCATATTGCACTTTTCCCTTAAATAGTAATGTAAAGCCTTGTAGTCACATTTAGTTAGTATTCTACCCACTAATTTTCCTAATCAAATTCTTCATAGAGCTCTATTCCATTCTATTTAAATGAAATTAATCAAGAGATGATTGTGTTGAGCTCGATGAATCTAGATTTGCTACTTTTAAGGAGCAATATCTTTCAAGGGGAGGGAAATTGACCCTTGTGAAAACTTCTTTGTCAAATTTCATTCTATGTCACTTTTGGTCATGCCCATGTCCATTTCAGATGGAATTTATTACCTTTATTGGGAGGGAAAAAGAAAATTTAGTAAAGGTGTCTTATCAGATTGGACATCCACCATTTCTTGTGCAGGGTTGCGAGTTAGGAATCATTACCACCTTTAAACCAAGCCCTTCTAGGAAAATGGTTACTAAAATTTAACATTGATGAGAATAAACTGCCTGATAAAGTCAAATATTTTTATTATAATAATGAGAGAGGAAGATAGATCAGTAAAGAAGATAGGAGACATTCTTTATCTTGTGGAAGGGGATTAGGAAAGGTTAGATCAGGTCCATTCACATTTCTTTCAAGGTGGGGTTTTTTCTTTTTATTGGGAGGACACTCTGACTCTGTGCAAAGAAGGGACTTTGAAGAATATATTACTGTGAGAAGGCACGGGAGAAAATATGTTATTGATATTAGATGAACAATACAATACAAGAGGTCCTTATTTATAGCTATACTATACAAGGACATACTACTCTTCTACCAATGTGGGACAATACTACACTATATACATGCTGTAAACTAACACTCCCCCTCAAGCCGGTGCATACAAATCATATGTACCGAGCTTGTTACATATATAACCAATACGAGGACCAGTGAGAGACTTGGTGGAAATATCTGCAAGTTGATCATTCGACCTCACAAACTTTGTAGCAATCTCTCCTGAAAGTATCTTTTCTCTGACGAAGTAACAATCAATCTCAATGTGTTTAGTTCTCTCATGGAACACCGGATTTGATGCAATATGAAGGGCAGGCAGCTTGATTATCGCACATAAATTCCATCCGACTGACTTCACCAAATTTCAACTCCTTG
Source organism: Nicotiana tabacum (assembly GCF_000715075.1). NCBI lineage: Eukaryota > Viridiplantae > Streptophyta > Magnoliopsida > Solanales > Solanaceae > Nicotiana > Nicotiana tabacum. The sequence goes on from NC_134098.1 coordinate 19,935,427, forward strand.
AGCAATTGTTTGGTCCAGACTAGCTCACATGTTGCCATAGCCATTGCTCGATATTCTGCTTCTACACTAGACCGAGCAACTACATTCTGTTTCTTGCTCTTCCAGGACACCAAATTTCCTCCTACTAAAACACAATATCCAGACGTAGAACGTCTATCAGAAGGTGATCCTGCCCAATCAGCGTCTGAGTATCCAATGATCTGCTCATGACCTCGATCCTCAAAGAGTAACCCTTTGCCTGGAGCCGATTTTATATATCGAATAATGCGAACAACTGCATCCCAATGACTATCACAGGGAGAATTCATAAACTGACTTGCAACACTCACAGGATAAGAAATGTCGGGTTTAGTCACTGTGAGATAATTTAATTTTCCAACCAGCCGCCTATAGCTTGCAGGATCGCTAAGCGGCTCCCCTGTCCTGGCATAAGTTTAGAATTCGGATCCATCGGAGTGTCAACAGGTCTGCAACCTATCATCCCCGTCTCCTCAAGAATGTCTAAAGCATATTCTCTTTGAGAAATAACAATACCTGAGCTAGACTGGGCAACCTCAATACCTAGAAAGTACTTCAATCTGTCTAGATCCTTAGTTTGGAAGTGCTGGAAGAGATGCTGCTTCAGATTGGTAATACCATCCTGATCATTGCCAATAATAACAATATCATCAACATAGACTACCAGATAAATACAGAGACTTGAAGCAGAGTGTCGATAAAACACAGAGTGATCAACTTCACTACGAGTCATGCCAAACTTCTGGATAACCGTGCTGAACTTACCAAACCAGGCTCGAGGAGACTGCTTTAGACCATAAAGTGACCGACGCAAGCGACATACAAGGCCACGAGACTCCCCTGAGCAACAAAACCAGGTGGTTGCTCCATATAAACCTCATCCTCAAGATCACCGTGAAGAAAGGCATTTTTAATGTCCAGCTGATAGAGGGGCCAATGACGAACCGCAGCCATGGATAGAAAAATGTGGACTGAAGCCACTTTAGCCACGGGAGAGAAGGTATCACTGTAATCGAGCCCAAATATCTGAGTATATCCTTTGGCAACAAGACGGGTCTTAAGTCGATCAATCTGTCCATCGGGACCAACTTTGACTGCATAAACCCAACGACAACCAACAAGTAGATTTACCTGAAGGAAGAGGAACAAGCTCCCAAGTATCACTTGTATGTAAAGCAGACATCTCGTCACTCATAGCCTGTCGCCATCCTGGATGAGACAACGCTTCACCTGTAGACTTAGGGATGGAAACCGAGGACAAAGATGATATAAAAGCATAATGGGGAGATGACAGACGATGATAGCTCAAACCGACATAATGAGGATTAGGGTTAAGTGTGGTCCGTATACCTTTCCGAAGTGCAATCAGTGTACTAGGAGCAGGGTCCGCAACAGGAGCAGGGTCAGGTGCAGGACGAGAACCAGTTGGGCCTGATGGAGGACTCAAACGACGATGATAAGTCAAGAGTGGTGTTCCTGTGGCTGGGGAACTAGGGGGAACAACACTAGACTCCTCAACGGTTGGTATGGATGAAACCTCTGTGGTCGAAGGTGGAGGAGGAGCTATAGTAAACTCCTCAAAGGTCGGTATAGGTAAGACCTCAGATATATCATGGTGTTCAGCAGAGGTAAAGAAAGGTTTAGACTCAAAAAATGTGACGTCAGCTGATATAAGGTACCTACGAAGATCTGGAGAATAACAACGATGTCCCTTCTGAACACGAGAATAACCAAGGAAGACACACTTGAGAGCACGAGGAGCTAACTTATCTTTCCCAGGGGCTAAGTTATGAACAAAACACGTGCTTCCAAAAACACGAGGTGGAAGAGAGTATAAGGGTGACTGGGGAAACAATACTGAATGTGGAATCTGATTCTTGATGGGAGATGAAGGCATCCGATTAATCAAATAACAAGCTGTGAGAACTGCATCGCCCAAAAAACGCAACGGAACACGAGATTCAATTAGAAGTGTGCGAGCAGTCTCAATAAGGTCCTTGCCTATTCTTTCTCTCAGCAACCCCATTTTGCTGAGGGGTATAAGGACAAGATGTCTAATGAATAATTCCTTGAGAAGTCATAAACTGCTGAAATTGAGAAGATAAATATTCTAAGGCATTATCACTGCGAAAAATGCGAATAGAAACACCAAATTGGTTTTTGATTTCAGCACAGAAACTCTGGAATATAGAAAATAACTCAGAACGATCTTTCATTAAGAAAAGCCAAGTACATCTTGAATAATCATCAATGAAACTGACAAAATAACGAAATCCCAAGGATGAACTGACTCTACTAGGACCCCATATATCAGAATGAACTAAGGAGAAGACAGACTCTGTATGACTCTCAACACTACGCGAAAAAGAGGCTCGGGTATGTTTCCCAAGTTGACACGACTCACAATCTAATGTAGACAAACTAGATAAACTAGGCACCATCTTCTGAAGTTTGGATAAACTCGGATGTCCTAAACGTCTGTGGATTAGATCTGGAGGATCTGTAACTAGACATGTTGTGGAAGGACTGAGTGAGTTAAGGTAGTAAAGGCCTTCTGATTCACGTCCTATACCAATTGTCTGTCCCGTACTGCGGTCCTGCATAATAAAAGAATCGTCAATAAAATATATACCACAATGGAGGACACGAGTCAAACGACTAACAAATGCAAGACTAAAAGGACAGCCAGGGACATAAAGAACGGAATCTAGGGTGATAGAAGACAAGGGATTAGCTTGTCCAACTCCTTTTGCCTTAGTTTGACATCCATTGGCTAAAGTAACAGTGGGAAAAGACTGTGAATATACAATATTTGACAAAAGTGATATATTACCAGAGATGTGATCAGAAGCGCCGGAGTCCATGACCCATGGGCCAAGAGTGCTAGACTGGGAAATACAAGCAAAAGAATTACCAGTAACAGAAGTATCAGTCTAAGCAACTGAGGCTACTTGTGGAGATGTCTGCTTACTTGCTCGATACTGAAGGAGCTCATTATATTCTTCTTTAGATAAAGAAAATCCTTGGTTACCTGGAGTCTCGGTCTGAGCAATGTAAGCATTTTTGGGTGGACGACCATGTAAGGAATAGCACATTTCACGAGTGTGTCCAAGTTTGTGACAATAAGAACACTTGGGTCTAGATCATCCAAAACGACCTCCTCCTCGTCTATGCTCCATAGTTTGAGATGCCCGAACATCCATTGTCTGGGATGCAAGAACAGAGGAATCAAGTATCTGTGATGAGATCACTGGTGGACTTGGTGCTGCAGCAAGGCGGAGTAATCGAGAGAATAATTCATCAACTGTCGGGACAGACGGACTAGCCAAAATCTGGTCGCGTACTGAATCAAGATCATTAGGAAGTCCAGCGAGGGTAAGAACGAGAAACATCTTCTGTCGCTGCTCTTGTTGTTTTTCCACACTAGCAGAAACTGGTATCAACTTCTCAAATTCTTCCATGACTGCCTGTACTTGACCCAAGTAAGTAGATATATCCAATTCCTACTTCTTTAAGCTTGTCATCCGCGATATCACATCATAGAAGCGAGATATGTCATTAGTGTATAAGGTGCGTGCCTTTGCCCAAACCAAATAACATGTCTGGAATGGACGAAACAAGGGCATCAACTTGGAATCAATAGATCGCCACAAGATGCTACATAACTGAGCATCGATTTTTGCCCAAAGTGCTATTGCCTTTTCATCTCCATCGCTAGACTGTTTGATTAGATGATCTTGAACACCTTGACCTCTACACTATAACTCGACAGATGAAGCCCAAGCTAAGTAGTTTGAACCTCCCATTAAAGGTTCTGAGGTAATAATAGCACTAGAGCTTCCAGAACTCATGTTTCTAGACCCAAAAGCATCAAATCCCAAAGACATTGTTGCAAATTATTACCTAATAAAAGAAAGAATCAACTGTAATCCACTGAAACAGTATACGGAAACACAGAAATAGAATACTGAAATACTGTAGCTGCCGGAATCTACTGTAGCTGCCGGAATAGTACTGTAGCTGCCGGGAAAAAAACTCAAAGTTATCGGAATGAAATGAAAACAGTAGGGATAGTATCGGAATTACCAGGCGACCCAACTGTTCTGAAGGAAGATTTTCAAAAAATGGCCGGAAGTGGTCGTACGCGCCGGCGCGTGAGCTCAGGTGCGTGAGCTTCTGGTGGCGCGTGGAGGCGCGTGAGGAGGCTGCCGCCGGAGCTTTTCACTGGGGTTTGGTCGCCGGACAGTGACGACTCTTGTGGTAGTGTTGGATTTTGCACAACACTGACAGAAATGAAGCAGCTAGAAAACAGTCTTAAAAAAGTACTGATTTCTCTTTCCCTGAATCGCTGGAATTTATGCACAGCGATAAGTCTCTCACAATTGCTCTGATACCATGTGAGAAGGCACGGGAGAAAATATATTATTGATATTAGATGAACAATACAATACAAGAGGTCCTTATTTATGGTTATACTATACAAGGACATACTACTCCTCTACCAATGTGGGACAATACTACACTATATACATGCTGTAAACTAACAATTACCATACATAACTGTTGTTGACAAAGTGTGGCGACGTGGAAGCAGTCATTGTTCACAATTCTCAAATTGTTCACCAGCACACATCTGATAAGAGCTAGATAAGATTAGGAGTTGGAGCCATATCCTTTTATCTTTTTGATTGATCCATAACATTGGGATTCTTTTGGAGATTGAGAGAACTTGAATAGGAAAACATCCAACAATGGTATGCTTTTCGTGATGCATTCCTTGAGTTGGTGTACTATTATTAGCAGTATTGTCGTCATCGATATCATCATCATCATCATCATTATTGTTTGGTAGGTTTCATGAGTGTAACCCGGAGGAGGATTTTTCTCCCTTGACAATTACATGGAGGCTTAATGGTCCTAGGAAAGCTTTTCTATAATTTTTTCCCCTCGCTTGAAAGGGTTGTTTGGAAGCAGCAATTACTGTGGATAATCTTCATCAGGACAGGAGGAAATAATTTTAGTAAATGGGTGTGTTTTCGTGTGAGCGAGCTGAGAACACTGTACACTGTACACAAAATGTTTCTTCAATGTGATTGAGCAAATGACTGTTGTCGGCTAATTTTCTCTCTACTGGGCATCCGGCATTTTATGATTGAGTTGGGTTAATATCCGCTCTAGGCCTAGAAGCACTTATGCATCGGCAGTTATCAGAAGCACTGGGAGATAGTACATAAGTGCTTTAGTTGAGATAGTAGGTAAATGCTTTAGTTTTATTGCTTTATTCTGTTGGAATGAAACAGAAGACTTTCTTGGGATAAGACAGATCTGCCACAAGTTTCATTTCACCTAATGTCTGCCCTTTTTTGTTTGCGCCATGGAGAAAACGACCTCATCGCTCTCAGATGTCTGTGCTTTCTGGAATGTTTCTCTTTGTGCAGCTGATATTCTTTATGGTCGGATGATGTTCTTTCTGAGATTAGTCCAAATGTGTGATCTCTGGCATATTTAACTTTGGGTATTGATTTATGGGCACAGCACTTGGATGAAGAAAAGATTATAAGCTATGTGAGTCCGGAGAAAGATGTGGATGGCTTTCATCCCACCAATGTTGGTAATCTTGCCATGCGCGGAAGGGAGCCCTCATTCATCCCTTGTGCTTCAAAGAGTTGCGTTGAGTTACTGCTCAGGAATGATGTGAAAATCAAAGGTAAAAATGTAGTGGTAGTCGGGAGGAGCAAGCTTGGGGGGTTGCCCACTTCCTTGCTAATACAGGTAGACCATTTTCTTTTACTGCTAAATTTTAAACTATTATCCTTGGCTTAATGCATATTTTAATTTGCAGAGGCACCATGCAACAGTCACTACTGTGCACGCATTCACCGGGAACCCAGAGCAAGTAACCTGTGGGGCTGACATTTTGGTTTCAGATATTGGAGTTCCAAACATGATTCGAGGGCACTGGCTGAAACCAGGGGTTATTGTTGTTGACATGGGTGCAAATTCAGTTGAGGTAGCCACAAGCTGTTACATTTGCTTGTATTTCTTTTGCTTGCTAAAATGATTTGAGATACTTGTTCGGCAATTTACACTTTTGTTTGCTATGCATACTAGTGCTACAATAGTTCCTTCGCTAAATATCTTGGTTCACACTGGACAGTTCTCTTTGAAAGGAGTCTTAAGTCCTCACTTTATTAGTTGCTCTATTGTGAATTATGAGTATCATTCTTATATTGATGGCTATGATCTTATATATGCAGGATACTGGCAGTTTGCAGGGTCATCGTCTGGTTGTAGATGTTTGCTATGAGGAAGCGATAGTGAAGGCCTCAGCTATTACCCCTGTTCCAGGAGGTGTTGGACCCATTACAATCTCTATGCTTCTCTCCAACACTGTTGACGCTGCTAAGCGTACTTACAGGAACACCTGATAATTGGTTGCTTTTGATTTTAATCTACCAACATTGAGGACACCTACATTGTTGTCCAGCAGGAGACTCATAAGATATGGATCATAGCCATAGTCATGTTCTGCATTTCACTTCCCAAATAATCTTAATTTCGCACTCTTGCGGCTGGTAGCGCAACATTATTTCTTCTTCCTTCTGCATTCTAGGCAGCAGAGGAACTGAGTAGGGGTATCATAAGATCCTCAGTTGTCTTTTCCCGATGCTTTAATGCACTTCCAAGATTTCTGTTTCAGGTCTTAGGAGATTTGTGGAAACATTACCTGATATGCGTTTGATGGGGATAAGTAAAATAAGAGGCCTGAAATAGTGTATTAACCTTTCTAAACTCTGTATCAGCCTGTTTTTTTTTTTTTTGTGAATTATTCCAGATGCTTTAAGATTTAACCCCCTTATCTGCGAATCCTTCAACTCAGATGAGATCACGAGGATAATTAATTATCTTGTCTAATTTGGTATATCTTTGGAAACAATTCTTGGGGTAGTTTTCTTTTGAGTGTAATCTAGGACATCAAGCAAAACTTATTAATTGATAGAGTTGGTCCAGATTTTACATAGGGATTCCGTTTTGCATATTGTCTCTTCTACTCTGTATAGCCACAAGGTTTTTTGTCTTTTGTTTTTTTTGACAGTGGTGTCTGGACCTACTTACGCGCACCTTGACAATTCCAACGCGTACTTGCTACCTCTCTTCAGCATAGGTACGTGTAACTCTATCCATCAAAGCTTAGACAGATGAGAAGAAATCACCTAGTGTAGTTGCTGGGATTTGAAACCTGATCTTCAAGGTTTGCATTGATTTTATTGACCATTAGGCCACACCCTTGCAGCTAGAGGGATGTTAAAAGCTAATAATCAAGCATTTCTTTGGTTGATGCTAAGGTCTTTTTGACCGGTAAATAAACTATATGGATCCAACACCCAAATGGGGCTGTTATTACCCTTATACATGCGTACACAAGACCAAAAATTTTTAAGAAAATAGTATTTGCCCCTGAAAATAATTGCTTTTCGTACATTATCGAAAGGGAATATAAAACAATTGCTTTTTCTATTGTTAATTTTCCACTTAGTACTTTACAGATGTAGTTGCTGCTGCAACTCAGCCTTCATGATTCATGCTATTACTTCTTACTGCGTAAGGCTATTTACAATTGCCGGAGCTAGCTGCTTGATAAGGAAATACTTGAATGCCAACATACTCGTGTGTGATTGGTGCCGAGTTTTAGGAGTACCATAATGCTTAGTGTTCATTCAGAGACCTGGTCTTTTAATTTGTGCATAATTTTTTAATTTTGATAAGAAGTTACATCCATTTTCTCTGGCTCCTTTTATTTTCTTTAAGTTCTGAAATTTCTTATTGTTTACTTACACAAGGAAAATGGTTTCACTCCTTGTGGTTATTGGCTTTTTATGTCTTACCTGCCTGTGGTTGCAAGATTGCCCGAGGGCCCCCACCCCCCTCTGTGTTTATATACTCTTTACCTGCTGGTCGAAAAAGATGTATAGGTGTGTAAGCCTTGCGATTTATATGGAGTACTATATTTTTGTCGTAAGCACTTTTTTTTTTCATTTCTGACATCAACAGGTTATGGTTATAATCACAACATCCTCAGATCCAAGTTTATTCTCTTCCAACTCAGAAAATCAACTTATCTGAGTGGTTAGCAGTGTGGGAAGCTATCTGGAAAGAGGGAGAAAATTCGTATTAATATGTGCTTCATGTGCAAGAGGTCGGGGAAGATGTGAACCACTTACTAGTTCATTTCAGGCCGTGCATTTTGTTTTGGAGTCTAGAACCTGTTTGGAGCCAAATAGTCAATGCTGAACACTGGCAAAAACTTGCTATATGCATTCAGAAGGAAAAGGAGAAGAGGATGACCATGGGAAGTGGTTGTTGTGACACTCGTCTGAATAACTAGGGAAGAAATAAATGGAGGAGATTTTGAAGGAGTTTTCACTCCTTTGCACATATTTGAATCATTCATATTTTCTGTAAATTGTTGGAGCAGTTAATAGAATCCTGATTAGAATAGACGATAGAGTACACTTGGTAAAAAATCATATTGTGTATTTGTACTTCGCGCTTTTATACGAGTTTCTCCCTTGACATCAATAAGACTGTTACGTTATCCACAAAAAAAGAGGAAAAAAATTCAGGACAACTCAACTCCATTGTGGCAGATTCAAATGCTATGGAATATGCTTGTTTACAATGACAATGAACCTACTTTATCTCTAAATTAAGGACGGTTTATAGATCATCAAATTCCCACAAATGGAATGAAAAATGGGTCCATTTAAATGATCAAGATCTTGCAAACAACAAAGCTCCTTCCCCATATGGAGTTTGGAATCTTTTTGTGTGTTTGATAATGACTTATTAACTACGTGCAATCCTTGAGACCTACGGCTAACCCGAATATTGTGAAAGGAAATTTAAACAATATACTTGAAGAACATCTAATTTTGCCTCTACTTTTTGTATAATACTAGTTTCTCGGCACGCCATATTTTGTAAAATATAATATTGCAAAATAATATCAATAGTATCTAAACAAAGCATCGAGTACAATAACTTGATATATAAATTTAGGAAAATAGTATTATTTAACTAAACGAATAACTACACAGAATTGACTTACACTTACAGTCTGAAATATCAATAAGAATAAAAGCATTTGAAGAATTATGGATCAAAATGATTGCTGCAAGAATACAAATCAAATTTTGAATGTTATACCAACACAAGATGATTTCATATAAAAAAGCATTAAATTTGATATGTAGGTTGACACAACAATAATATTGCTTTTTCCCATCAAATTAAATAGAACATCAAAAATCAAGCTAGTATAGCTTATTTCACTGTAAGAAAGACCACTTCTTTGTTGGCTTTAATTGTCTCATTAATTATTGGACGTATCTTCGTTGTTTGTTTTCGTGCTCATCGTTATTGAATTCCTTTCCCATGAAATAGGAAGAGACTTGCTTATCGTGAAATCAATAAACTTTATGTGTGAAGTCATGAAGTGGAGGAAATTAAACACTAAGTAACAAAATCTTTATGTTAATAGAAAGTGTTAGACTATATTTTCTTGTTTAATTATACAAATATAATTGTTGTTATTATCTTATACGCACAATACTTGATTCATAAAACATTTTTAAGGAAGAACTTACGAAAGAAATTATTTAAATTTAAGTATTATTGATGACCTGGACATATCATTACTCGACCAAATTATTTTGGAAATTCAATTATATTCCAATCTTAAATATTCATGTGATGTATATATATCACACTCAATCTCAAGTTAAACAAAAGACAGGAATGAGCGCCAAACACACATGGAAATGCTGCGGAAGTACTAAAAAGAGAACTACTTTATCACTATTCAAATCCACGTTCAAACATGTTAGAGAAAATATTTGGTTTAACTAGGGATGTCAATGGTTCGGTTCGGACGGTTATTTTCTAAAATTTGTACCATATTAATTTTTCGGTTATTCTATTATGCATAACCAAAATTAAGCTTTTCGAAACCGTTCCAATCATGTCGGTTTCTCTTCGGTATTAGTGCGGTTCGGTTAATTTTCGGTATTTTTTTAAATGTCATGTAAAAGTCACTAGTAGAAGTAGAATGCAATAACATATGTACTTTTATAGGACTTAGCAAACTCTCTAGATATTTTACTCTTTAAAGAGTGATGAATTAAGAAAATATTAAATATGGCCAGAGTATAGATCCATCAATTATTCTACAGCAGCGTAAAAGAAACTAAACAAAGATATTAACCGAGTGAAAATATATTAACCAAGCTGGAACTCAAGAATAAAGTCAATAGAAGATTAAATATTCAAAAAGATAAATCTTAATCATATGAAAGGAAACATATTCTAACCATTGTAGTTTGCTACTAATCGCTAGAATAGCTTGTGTCTTGCTAGTGAATATGTTGAAAATAATTTAGTTTCAATAGGAGTAGCATTATAGGTTTGGGAATTAAGATTTTGAGTTTAATTACTTGTTTGCTTGTAACCTTTTTCACAATTTCAAGGCCCAAGGAAAATTTTAATACATTATTATTCTTAAACTTAATATATAAATATATTTTTCACATGTAAATTTATTCGGTACAGTTCGGTATTTTTTCGGTTTATTTTTATAAAATAAAAAATCACCCTAATTATCAGTACGATTATAGATTTATATAAAAACCTACGGTTTTATTAAAGAAACCTAGAAATCGATTCGGTACAGTACGATTCGGTCGGTTTAGTCGATTTTTAAATATCCATTTACACCCCTAGTTTTAACACTTTAACTTTCAGTTAGATTTGTTATTTTGTTTAGTAGTTTACATGAATCATAAGGAATAGAAAGAATCAGCACACCAAATATTTCAATTTTTACAAGCTAATTGGTCACAACCCCTAAAAATTTGCTTCAATATCTTTAAACAACGAATTGCAGTTTCTCTAACAAAAGTGATAGTAGTGCCAAAAACTCTATGATATACTCCGATCCTCGTCCCAAATTAACAGTCACTCTAACTTTCAAAGAATTATCTAGAAATAATTGTCACTTGTTATGAAAATAATTATAATGTGGATTTCCATTTATTACTTCGTTATATATAATTTTCCTGAAGAAGATTATCCGTTTGGTACTCTATTGAAGTTTATCTACAAGCAGCTGATGCAGGCAGGTTGTAAGCAACTCAATGAAATGATTTGCAGCAGCTTCTTATTAAACAGGCAAGTTGCAAGCAGCTCAAGCAGACAACTTACAAGCAACTCAAGAAAAACCTCGCAGCTGCTTCCTGAAAAGCCTCGCAACTGCTTTCTTTTTTCTATAAATAGAGGAGTTTTTAGTTCATTATGTACATCAGTTTGAAGTTGAATAAAAAGATCAATCTCCCTCTATATTTGTCTTCGATTTATTTACTTAACAGTCTTTATTTTATAACACATTATCAGCACGAGACTCTGTCATTTTGAGCACTTACTTCGAATTTAATTTCTATTTCAGTGTTCATCTCCGATGTAAGGCGGCGCTCTTACCTCCGTGGTTAGATCTTGTTCATTCCGAGTATTATAAAGCAGATTATATCCTTGAGGTGTGTTCATCTCCGATGCAAGGTGACGCTCTTACGTCCGTGGTTAGATCTTGTTCATTCCTAACATCATAAGGCAGATTATATCCTTGAGATGGTAAGTTTTTCTTCTTGGCAGTAGTGATGTAGATATCACTTACATCTGGAGTGGCTAAATTTGCGTAATTTAATTTGAGCCTTTTGCTTATATTTTAATATCTTTATCATCGTTTGATTGGTTATATGTTACGTATACAATACCTATTTTGGTATTTATTTTCATCCTTATTATCTTAATAAAGGATTACAAAGTGGATAACATTGTTAGATTCCCTTAAACTCCAACAGAGTTTGCAAGAAATATACAACCACCAGAAGTGGTTATGTTTCGTATATCTCATTGTAACTAAATTTTGTTAACCTCCAGAAGTGGTATATGCGTATGACCACCAAAAGTGATAATTTAGGCTTTCTATGGTTACAATTAAAGATAAACTAGAGAAATATTTTCTATATTACATGCACGCCTCGATTTGCTCCTGAAGTAGTAAATATTTTAAAAGAGGTTGAAACATCACAATTTGATGTGATTAATGCGCGTTCAGATAATTATGTTTGATTTCCTGAAGGATGATAATTTTTGATAAATATTAATCCATTCCCTAAAATGAATGTGATAATATTAATAAAGCCGTAAATATGAACGCGCTCTTGATGTAAATATATTACAATTCACCTCCAGAAGAGTTAATATGATTGAGAGAATATATACAATATTTCGTATTTTAAATTTGCTCCTGAAGAAGTAACACAATTGAAATTTCCTCATGAAGTAGGAAAATATTTTGAAGCAGTGTCTTTCTGTGCTTAAATAAAATAATGAGTTATTCAAAGTTATTTTTGAAGCACATTTTTATTCCCTGGAGTGAATGAAGAAATACCACAATTCACCTCCTGAAGAGGTAGAATAATAGACGATATAAATATTATTTTTGTAGCAAAAAGATCATTGCCACACGTACTTGTTGTATGCAAAACATCTTGGATAATTTTATTAAGTATCATTCTAATGCAAAATGCTTTCTACTACAACCACACTGATATATTATGGTTAGTTATTATTAACTACCCCGAAGAAAATAACAACTCATGTATATTTCCCTGAATGATGTAATGACTATGTGGTTGCCGCTTTGATATAAAATATTCATATGTTAATGGCGTTTCTCCCTGAAGGAGATATTTGTCACAAAGTTGATGGTAAAAATATTGAAATTCTTGATTTCTGACATTTATAAATTTAGAATTGTCTTTATATTGTTTATTTGATTATGATTTTCTCTCATGATACCAGAAGTGTCTGAGCAATATTTGATAGTACAAAATGTATCAAAAACTCCTGAATAACTAACTGTTTGTCTAGAAGACACGTGACACCAGTAGTGTCCGAATAATATTAGATTGTGGATAATAAATGAAGGTTTTCGAAGAGCTTATATACAAATATTTCATTCATATTATATGATTATGGTCAAGACATATGTTGTAGTAAACCTGAACTTTACTAATACAAATGACTATCATATTGAGACTATAAATTATTGGAAGATTAAAAATTTTCATGTTTCCATAATCATAGGGGGTAAAATAATATGTATGTGAGAAGTGACTCACCTTATTCTTTAATTTGTACTATATCATGTATCACAGTAAACCAGAAGTTTACTAATGTAAAAGCAGTCACAGTAAACCAGAAGTTTTATTGAGGCAAAAGTAGCAACTGTAAATCAGAAACTTACTGACACAAAAGTAGCCACAGTAAATCGAAAGTTTACTGATGCAAAAGTTTATGCCATAGTAAACTAGAAATTTACTTAGAGATAACACATTTCATGATAAACTTGAAGTTTTCATTTGCCATTTTTAAATGAGCTATTTGAGAATTCGGATAAGCATATACAAAAGAACTAGAAGATTCTTCAAGAATTCTCTTGTGTTGCTTGTTCTCATAATAAATTGATTGTACCAGCTAAAGTTGGGACTAAAACCCCTGAATTCTGGAATATATAAAAGGTGAATATGATCCCATTCACCTATCATGTGAACCACTTATAGATGCATATATGAGATGGTTACATGTGTGTTTATTGTCAACTTGCAGTTTGACATTTGAAATTGCTTTTCTAAATTAAGAGCATAATTTTCAGATTATGAAATCAAGATAATTCATCTTGATGATGTTGGTTTATATCCAAGCTAGTTTAGAATTGAATACCTTCTATTAATGGCTAAACTATTTCTTATGAGAACAAAGTTTCATATGTTGGTCTAAGATTTTCTAAATTGCATACAACAACACTTGTATGTATCAGACCAACAAAATATGATAAGTCCTCCCCTCACAATTGGTTTAGGATGAAAAACCAAATATTTTTATTATCTAATAACTTTTGATGTGTGGTATATGATTAATTTCTCTACCACAACACACAAAGATAGATTTCCCAAAGAAGAGTGGGGATATGAGTTAGTTTTTCTAAAATTTGGGGGATAGAATAAACAACTGAAAAATATGCTATATGAATCGAATTATCATTAATATGATCCTCACTTAGAACATAATTCAAGTCCAATGCAAGAAGCATTTGCTGATTCAAAATTGTAACGACCCGGCCGGTCGTTTTGAGAGTAATAGCCCCGATCTCCTATTTACTATTTTCCCCATATTGTATTCTGCTTATGTGACTTTCTGGGAGGTTTTGTTGTGGTTTCGGAGTGAATTGGGACACTTAGTCCCTAAAACGGAAGCTCAAGTTCTAGGATTTTTGACCGTATTGGAACTGTGTGAAGACGACTCTGGAATGGAGTTTTTTCGATTTCGTTAGATCCGTTGGATGATTTTGGACTTAGGAGCGTGTACGGAATGTGAATTGGAGGTCTGTAGCTGATTTAGGCTTGAAATGGTGAAAGTCGAATTTTTGGAGATTTTGACTGTAAGTGAATATTTTGATATCAGGGTCGGATTCCAATTCCGGAAGTTGGAGTAGGTCCGTAATGTTGAATATGACTTGTGTACAAAATATGAGGTCAATCGGACATGGTTTGAAAGATTTCGGCATCAGTTGTAGAAGTTTGACGTTTCAAAGTTTATTAAGTTGAATTGGAGGGTGATTCGTATTTTTAGCATTGTTTGATGTGATTTGAGGACTCGACTAAGTTCATATAGTGTTATAGGACTGGTTGGTATATTTGGTTGAGGTCCCGGGGGCCTCAGGTGAGTTTCAGATGCTTAACGGATCGAAATTTGGACTTGTGTAATTGCTGAAGCTTTCAAGCTTCTGGTGTAATTGCACCTGCGGTGGGGTGGCCGCAGGTGTGGACACGCACGTGCGAGAGGCCAAGCGCAAAAGCGAGATTGAGGAGATGGCCAGGGGTCGCAGGTGCTAGGAAATTTCCGCATCTGCGAGCTAGCAGATGCGCTTGAAGTTCCGCAGATGTAGAGAGTGAGCTGGAAGGGGAGACCGCATGTCACGACCCGAAATTCCCACATTCGGACCGTGATGGCGCCTACCATTTTACTGTGATGACCCAAAATATCATCTTTAAATTTAATAATTAATTTTATATTCTAAGACCTCGAAAATCACTATTTATTATTCCCTGACTTGCGTGCGCAGTCCATAAAATTTTCTAAAATATTTTAGGTGAAAAATAAATTAAAATATGAATTAGAGCTTTAAAACTTGGATCAGTGTTTTGACAGTTCCGGTAGGTCCGTATCGTGATTTGGGACTTAGGCGTATGCCCGAAATCAAATTCCGAGGTCCCTAGCCCGAGATATAGAATTTTGATAAAAAATTTAAAGTTTAAGTTCAAATTGTGATCGGATGTCAAATTACGTGCAAACGACCCTGGAATAGAATTTTGATGATTCCAACAGCTCCGTATGGTGATTTTGGACTTAGGAGCGTGATCAGAATTTTATTTGAAAGTGCTTAGTGAAATTAGACTTGAAATGGCTAAAATAGGAATTTAAAGTTTGAAAGTTTGACCGGGGAGTTGACTTTTTGATATCGGGGTCGGAATCCAGTTCTGAAAATTTTCACAGCTCCGTTATGTCATTTATGACTTGTGTGCAAAATTTGAGGTCAATCGGACTTGCTTTGATAGGTTCCGGCATCGAATGTAGAAGTTGAAAATTCTTAGTTTCATTAAGCTTGAATTGGGGTATGATTCGTGGTTTTAGCGTTGTTTGATGTGATTTAGATGTTCGACTAAGTTCGTATGATATTTTAGGACTTGTTGGTATATTTGGTTGAGGTCCCGAGGGCCTCGAGTGAGTTTCGGATGGTTAACGAATCAAAAGTTGGATTTAAAACAGTTGCTGCAATATTTCCTTTCTGCTGCAAATTCTGGCCCAAAATCGAGCTCCCAAGATTGAGCTCCCAAGATCGAGCTCCTGAGATTGAGCTCCCGAGATCGAGCTTCCAAGATCGAGCTCCCTGATCGAGCTCCCTGATCTGTAAGTTATAAAAACAGAGGCATTCGATCCATTTGCCATTTTTGACAAACTTGAGCTTGAACAGAGGTGACTTTTGACAGATTTTCAAGGAAAGACATTTGGGGTAAGTGATTCCAACTCGGATTTGGTCTATATACACAAATATATCATTGTTTTCATCATTTAATTAGTGTTTTGAGATTGAAAT
Source organism: Nicotiana tabacum (assembly GCF_000715075.1). NCBI lineage: Eukaryota > Viridiplantae > Streptophyta > Magnoliopsida > Solanales > Solanaceae > Nicotiana > Nicotiana tabacum. Next base: position 19,951,718 of record NC_134098.1, read on the forward strand.
TTGGAAAATTTTAGAAATCTCATAGAAACTAATTTTTGAGATTTCAGTATCTATTCAGAGTCGGATTTGAGTGAAACTGGTATGGTTGGACTCGTAATTGAATGGGTTATCAAATTTTGTAAGTTTCGCCGGATTCTGAGATGTGGGTCCCACGGGCGGTTTTGAGCTAATTTCGGATTTTATTGAAAAATATAGTCTTTTCTTATGAAATTGATTCCTATAATTTTTGTTGACTGTATCGCATTAATTATGACTAGATACGAGTCGATTGGAGTCAGAAAATCGAGAAAAAAGCATAATACTTGGTTAAATTGGAGCAAATCGAGGTAAGTGACTTGTCTAACCTTGTGTGGGGGAAATTCTCCTAGGATTGATAATTGTAATGTGTGAAAAGTCGTATACACGAGGTGACGAGTGTGTACACGGGCTAAATGTGAAAGATTATATTTTAAATTGTGTAGATTACTGTTGCGCATTAATTAAATTATTTCATTTTTTTATATTCTTTATTATTGATTTAATTTTTATATTTTTAAATTTGCTTGACATTTTTCTGCTAATTGTTTTATCTGTTTAGTTGGAACTTGGTTTCTTTTATTCTGTGCATTATTTGAAGGTTGATTTTCTTTAAATTAAATATTATTAATATGAAGTATTTGACATTTTTAAACTTGATATTGAAGCAGCGTATTAAAGATTTTGAAATATTATTTTCCTGAATTATTTACTCCTGAATATTTTTGTAAGATTTTCGTACTCATTGTGATGGAGCAGTGAGCTCTTTATTGTGGAAAACATATTATTGATTGAATTATTTTTACCTGAGCCGTGAGCTCTTTACTGTGGAAAAATATTATTGATGATTTATTTTGGCATGAGCCGTGAGCTCTTTATTGTGGAAAAATATTGTTGTTGAATTATTTTGGCAAGTTAAATTATTTGAGCACTTGAGGTGCAAATTGTGATATATTGTGATATTGATACGCATGCGGTGAGATAAGGGTGGCTTCATACACGTGGCTAGTAGGGGGGAACTACTAGAAGTCATGCGGTGTGATAAGGATGGCTAAAATGCGGGATGCTATTTCGGGAAAAATATTTTCTTTAAAATAAACTGTGAAGGTTCCCACGGTGAGATAAGAAAATGAGATATTGTGAATTTGTTTATGATTTGGGACTACGAGGCGGATACCTCGGGAGTGCCCTTGTTGATATTGATTTATGGCCGCAGTTGCTTTTGATTATTGTTGTGATTTTCTTAAAGTTGAAAATAATTCTGTTTTTTTTCTACGAGGTATTTATTTTCCTTTATTTGGTGTAATTAAATGTGACATACTACTTGATTCATTTCCATTGTCATTTTATCTTATAATATAGTTTAAACATTTTACCATGCCATTATTTATTCTCCAGTAGGGCCTGACCTGACCTCGTCACTACTCTACCGAGGTTAGACTTGGCACTTACTGGGTACCATTGTGGTATACTCATACTACGCTTCTGCACATCTTTTTGTGTAGATCCAGGTACATCTTATCAGACAAGGCATCAGTAAACTAGCTGTACGAGGAGACTTCGAGGTATATCTGCCAGCGTCCGCAGACTCCGGAGTCCCCTTCTATCTTACTATGTTGTGTTCTTTATTTTCGTTAGGCTCTGATGTATAGAGACATAACGAATAAATTCTTAGAAGCTTGTGACTTATTTCTACCGGGTTTTGGGAGTTGAAATTGTTTGAATTGTAGTTTATTTATTTCAGATATTTATTATTATTTCGCATTGATAGGCTTACCTAGTCTTAGAGACTAGGTGCCATCATGACCTCCTACAGAGGGAATGTGGGGTCGTGACATTCACTTGCTAGGCAAGCCAACGTTAGAATAAAATTATCTATTTTAAAATAATTTTTTTAAATTTATTAATAACAAAGAAACAAATGCGGAAGTAAAGTCTGAAATGTAGTGAATAATACATAAAAAAAATAACAGTGTCTAAATACCATCCCAAAATTGGTGTCACAAGTGCACGAGCTTCTAGAATAATACAAATATGGTCTGAATAAAATAAAGCTGTCTCGAAACAAACACACATCTAAAGTAAAGTAGACGGGGACTTCAGAACTGCGAACGCCGTGCAGTTATACCTCAAGTCTCCTCTGAGTAGCTGAAATCAAAGCAAGTCTATGGTACGCCGTTGGGACCAACTCTGAAATCTGCACAAGAAGTGCAGAGTGTAGTATCAGTACAACCGACCCCATGTACTGGTAAATGCCGAGCCTAACCTCGACGAAGTAGTGACGAGGCTAAGGCGGTTCACTTACATTAACCCGTACGCAATATTAGTAACAACAACATAATATAAATAAATCAGGTAACTCATTTATAATAATTGAAGCCAACTCAGTAGCCATAATCCATTATTATTTCAACCAATTTTTGTTATAGCGTGCAAACCGCTTCCACAATATAATCATTTTCAATCCTCTCATATAATTATTTTTTAATCAAGTATATATTGACTTTTAAATAAGTCTATTGCGGCATGCAATCTGATCCTCCAATATGGAATTTTTAATAATTCTGTTGCGGCGTGCAACCCGATCCTCTAATATGGACTTTTTAATAAATCTGTTGCGGCGTGCAACCCGATCCTCCAATATGGACTTTTTAATAAGTCTGTTGCGGCGTGCAACCCGATCCTCCAATATGGACTTTTTAATAAGTCTGTTGCGACGTGCAACCCGATCCTCCAATATGGACTTTTTAATAAGTTTGTTGCGGCGTGCAACCCGATCCTCCAATATGGACTTTTTAATAAGTCTGTTGCGGCGTGCAACCCGATCCCCCAATATATTCATTTCGATCAATTCTGTTGCGGTGTGCAACCCGCTCCTCCAATATATACATTTACCAATTCAATTCTGTTGCGGCGGGCAACCCGCTCCTCCAATATATTCATTTACCAATTCTTATAGAAGAAATTTTTCCAATAAATGCATCAATTAATATAAAATTATAAGACAATACGCATACAATAATTGTGATTTAATTATGAAACAAACAATGACAAATAGCAAGTTATTATGGAAATTAGGGAGAAAATAGGCAGTTTCATATTTAATATGCTAAATGTCAAATAACAATTAAGAAACATAATTCAAATAGCATGTAACAATTAATGCATGAATTCAAGAATTAATATTTGACAAAGAATAGGAGAGAAACAATTATTATAACAATTAATTCATGATTTAAAATAATTTATGAATTTTCAAGTAAGTAGGCAAACAATTAATTTGACAACGTATAGACACTCGTCACCTTGCCTATACGTCGTTCGCATGCATTTCACATAACAAATAATTTAATGGTTCTATTCCCTCAAGTCAAGGTTAACCACGACACTTACCTCGCTTTGCAAATTCCAATCAATTACTCGACCACAACTTTTTATTTTAAGTTTATCTCCAAAAGCTTCAAATCTATTCACAAACAATTCGATATACTCAATACGAATCATAGGAATTAATTCCATATGAATTTACTAATTTTCCGGATAAAAATCTGAAATTCATTTAAATATTCAACAGTGGGACCCACATCTCAAATACCGAAAAAATTGTGAAATCCGAATACCCATTCCGCTACGAGTTCAACCATACAAAAATTATCCAATTCCGATATCAAATGGACCTTCAAATCTTAAATATTCGTTTTTGGAAGATTTTATAAAAATCTGATTTTTCTTCCCTAAATTCACAGATTCATGATGTAAATAAGGAATCATGAAATATAATCAATATAGGATAAGGAACACTTATCCTAAAAATCATACTCTTAATCACCCATCATTACCCAAACTCGAAATTGAAGATTAGGGGTTAGAACCTTACCTCTTTGATGAAGAACTTGAGGGATTTCTTGTTGGATTTCAAGGCTTGAACAAGAATTTTATGAACTAAACACTTCATCTACTTTCTCTATCTAAAAAACTCTCACTTCTCTCTAAAAAACCTCGGATAATTTCTCCAAAATAAACCCCAAAGCCTATTTATCAAAATGGGGTCGGGTTATGAAAATAGGAAAATTAACCCTCCAAACTCAGTTATACGGTCGCACAATGATCCGCACAATTGGTGTGCGGGTCGCACAATGATCGCACAAATCGGTGCCCAGAACTGGGCTGTTTTGTACCATTTTGCGGTCGCATAACCATTTTGCGATCGCATAATGGTCGCATAGTGGTCGCATAATTGGTCACATAATCGCATTCTGATAGTCTTTGGTAATTTGGTCATAACTTCTTGTAGGAATTTTTAAATGATGAACGGTTTAAAGAGTTAGAAACTAGACTCAAAGATCTTTCATTTGATAGGTAATACACCTTATAACACTTCGTATCATGAGAGTTATGCTCATTTGAAGTTTGGTCTTGTGCGAACTCACTTGAAACTTTAGTCTATTATGAAATTTCCATCTTCTACATTCGATGTCGAAACCTATCGAATCAAGTCTGACTGGCCTCAAATTTTGTACACAAGTCATAAATGATATAACAGAGCTATAAAAATTTTCGAAACTAGATTTCGACTCCGATATCAAAATGTCAACCCCGTGGTCAAACTTGAAAATCTTTAGCCTTTAAATTACTAGTTTCCGTTAAATGGTCATAACTTGAGCTAGGGACCTCCAAATTAAATTCCGGACATACTTCCAAGTCCAAAATTATGATACGGACCTACTGGAACTTTCAAAACACTGATCCGGGTCCATTTTCTCATAATGATGACCAAAGTCAATTCAGTTGAGTTTTAAGGCTCTAGTTCACATTTTAATCCATTTTTCACATATAAACATTCCGAAAAATTTTACGGATTTCACACGCAAGTTGAGGAGTGAAAAATAGTGATTTTTGAGGTTTTATAATACAAAATTAATTATTAGATTTAAAGATGACATTTTGGATCATCACATTCTCCACCTCTACAACAAACGTTCGTCCTCGAACGAAGTTAGAAAAAGTACCTGAGTTGGTGAATAAGTGTGGATATTTACTCCGCATGTTTGACTCATACTCCCAGGTAGCTGACTCAATCGTCTGACCTCTTCATTGTACCCGAACTGAAGGATAACTCTTAGACCTCAACTGACGGACCTGCCGAGCTAGAATAGCCACCGGCTTCTCCTCGTAAGTCAAATCTTTATCCAATTGAACTGAGCTGAAGTCTAACACATGGTACAGATCACCATGATATTTGCGGAGCATGGATACATGGAATACCGGATGAACTGCTGATAAACTAGGTGGTAGTGCAAGCATGTAGGCTACTTCACCCACCCTTTCAAGAATTTCAAAGGGTCCGATATACCTAGGGCTCAACTTGCCCTTCTTTTCGAATATCATTACACTTTTCATAGGTGAAACTCGGAGCAATACTCTTTCTCCTTCCATGAATGCAACGTCACGAACCTTACGGTCGTCATAACTCTTTTGCCTAGACTGAGCTGTGCGAAGTCGATCCTGAATAATCTTGACCTTATCCAAGGCATCCTGTACTAAATTAGTACTTAACAACCGAGCCTCTCCTGGTTCAAACCAGCCAACTAGCGTACGACACTGTCTCCCGTATAATGCTTCATATGGATCCATATGAATACTCGACTGGTAGCTGTTATTATAGGCAAACTCCACAAGTGGCAATAATTGATCCCAAGAACCTCCAAAGTCTATAACACAAGCGTGAAACATATCTTCCAATATCTGAATAGTGCGTTATGACTGTCCGTCTATCTGTGGATGAAATGTTGTACTCAACTCAACCCGCATGCCTAGCTCACACTGTACAACCTTCCAGAAGTGTGAGGAAAACTGTGTACCTAGATCAGAAATGATAGACACGGGCACACCGTGAAGGAGGACAATCTCGCGGATGTAAATCTCCGCTAACCGCTCTGAAGAATAGGTAACTGCTACCAGAATGAAATGTGCCGACTTGGTCAACCTGTCCACAATGACCCATACTGCGTCGAACTTTCTCTGAGCCCGTGGGATCCCAACAACAAAATCCATAGTGATACGCTCCCACTTCCACTCAAGAATTTCTAACTTCTGAAGAAAACCACCAGGTCTTTGATTCTCGTACTTAACTTGCTGACAATTCAGACACCGAGCTACATATGCAACTATATCCTTTTTCATTCTCCTCCACTAATAATGTTGCTGCAAATCTTGATATATTTTGGCGGCACCCGGATGAATAGAATACCGAAAACTGTGGGCCTCTTCAAGAATTAATTCATGAAGCCCATCCACCTTAGGAACACAAATACGACCCTGCATCCGTAGAACTCCATCATCTCCCACATCAACCTGCTTGGCACCACCGTGCCGCACCGTGTCCTTAAGGACAAGCAAATGAGGATCATCATACTGTCGCCCTCTGATGCGCTCATATAAAGAAGACCGAGCGACCGTGCAGGCTAGAACCCGACTAGATTCTGAAATATCTAACCTCACAAACTGATTGGCCAAAGTCTGAACATCTGTAGCTAATGTCCTCTCACCAACCGGAACATACGCAAGTCTGCCCATACTCACAACCTTTCTACTCAAAGCATCGGCCACCACATTGGCCTTTCCAGGGTGATACAAAATGGTGATATCATAGTCCTTCAACAGCTCCAACCATCTTCTCTGCCTTAAATTGAGTTCTTTTTGTTTGAACAGATACTGTAGAGTACGCTAATCAGTAAATACATCACACGAGATACCGTAAAGGTAATGCCTCCAAATCTTTAGCGCATGAACAATGGCTGCTAATTCTAAGTCATAAACATGATAATTCTTCTCGTGAACTTTCAACTGCCGCGAGGAATATGCAATCACCTTGCCATCCTGCATCAATACTGCACCAAGCCAACACGAGATGCTTCACAATACATCGTATAAAATCTTGAACCTGTGGGTAATACCAACACTAGCACCGTAGTCAAAGCAGTCTTGAGCTTCTGAAAGCTCAACTCACACTCGTCTGACCATCTAGATGGGGCATCCTTCTGGGTTAATCTGGTCTTAATAGTTGTTCATAATCAATTACAGAATCGTCAATTAACTCCATGTTAACAAAAATCTTGTTTCAAACCTTCACAATACTGATAACGAGATGCGAGGCATGAAGACCTCGTAATTATTTACCCAAATTAACGAGTCGCATTTAACGCCACCTGGGCGGGCACCTACCTCGTAGGTTAAAACTCAATAATTACAGCACGAATTTGGCAAGTATGCACAGAGAATTTCATAGAAGAATTTTCAAATAATCCTAACAGGCATGACTCCCTATTATTGATATAGTACAAATTTAATTTCACAAGGGAGAACTTAAACACAAGGATTTTCCTCACAAGGATCTCGTTCTTATATAACTTCCACCGCAGCTCGTAGCCGGTTTAAACATATCATTTTATATTAAAATGCGAGGATCTCGTCCTCAGTTTTGAATCACAAGTAATATGCACATCGTGCCAATCAAAAATTTCCATTTTCTATTTTTAAATAATTTCGGTTACACAAAATCACAACACATAATGAACTACACACCGGTAGGGTATATAATTTACAATTTGTAATTAATTATCCGGAAATTACATCAAAACTTATCGATATGAGTAATAGAAAGCCACCTTTAGCCTCACAGCTCTTATTAGTGACCAACATGGAATGATAGGCGTAGTTATCTCCATAGAATCTCCCAACAGGAGTAAACACATAAGTAGATTATAGAATTACGAAGCTCACTCATAAGTGGAGCATAATAGGAGGACTCGTCTCGATACTCAGAACCGAATCAAGTTTGGGAAACCCTTACCCCTATTTATACACAACGATCACAAAAGTAGAGCTCCATACATGCAAATCTTGGCACGAACCACATATTCCAGAATCTCGTCAACCACTGTACTTCCTCCGAAGCACCCCAAAATCTGCAACCATGATGTCCACACTGAGTAGACATTCTGTAAATTTAAAATTGTTTCTCTAACTCCGTTGGTACTGAAGTATAGGATTATTAAGTAGGCGGACATACCGAAGTCCCAAACTTATCCTCTACAAAATCTCAGGCCTTAAACATGTGTAAATATTTGGGGAACCTTTCAGTACCACATATATACATTTCAGGCCAAAACTGATATAACACATGACCCCGCAATCCATCCATTTATAGTGGACTCCCCCCACTTAGCGCGAAGTCATAGTTCACCACGTACGATGATCCACAATAATAACCTTCACAGTTCGTATAAATCAACCAGATGCCAAGATCTGTTGCACCTCCCACATGATTCACTGGGTGATCTATCAATACGTCCGTATTTTCGGTCAGAACCACATGTTGAGTCAATGTTTGAGCATCTCTAGATCCCTCGTAGTCGATCTATGAAATCACAAACCGTCGACGTACAACTGACACCGAGTGCACAATGTCATACATGAATGGATACAAAGGAATATGAAATATATATTTCAAGCTAAATCAATGCCGCACGATAAGGAATTAAAGAAGTGGAATTATTCCTAAACTCGGTAGCCTCTGGAAGATAAGTACAGACGTCTCCGTACCGATCCTTCATACTCTACTAAGCTTGCTCGTGACTCGTGAGACCTATGTAACCTAGTGCTCTGATACCAACTTTCACGACCCGAAATTCCCACCTTCGGATCGTGATGGCGCCTAACATTTCACTTGCTAGGCAAGCCAACGTTAGAATAATATTATCCATTTTAAAACTTTTTTTTAAAATTTATTAATAATAAAGAAAAAAATGCGGAAGTAAAGTCTGAAATGTAGTGAATAATCTATAAACAAAACAACGGTGTCTAAATACCATCCCAGAATTGGTGTCACAAGTGCACGAGCTTCTAGAATAATACAAATAAGGTTTGAATAAAATAAAGCTGTCTGGAAACAAACACACAGCTAAAGTAAAGTAGACGGGGACTTCAGAATTGCGAACGCCTTGCAGTTGTACCTCAAGTCTCCTCTGAGTAGCTGAAATCCGAGCAAGTTTGTGGTACGCCGTTGGGATCAACTCTAAAATCTGCACAAGAAGTGCAGAGTGTAGTATCAGTATAACCGACCCCATGTACTGGTAAATGCTGAGCCTAACCTCGACGAAGTAGTGACGAGGATAAGGCGGTTCACTTACATTAACCCGTACGCAATATTAGCAACAACAACATAATAGAAATAAATCAGGTAACTCATTTATAATAATTGAAGCCAACTCAGTAGTCATAATTCATTATTATTTCAACCAATTTCCGCTATAGCGTGCAAACCACTTCCACAATATAATCATTTTCAATCCTCTCATATAATTATTTTTTAATCAAGTATATATTGACTTTTAAATAAGTCTATTGCGGCGTGCAATCCGATCCTCCAATATGAACTTTTTAATAAGTCTGTTGCGGCGTGCAACCCGATCCTCCAATATGGACTTTTTAATAAATCTATTGTGGCGTGCAACCTGATCCTCCAATATGGACTTTTTAATAAGTTTGTTGCGACCTGCAATCCAATCCTCCAATATGGACTTTTTAATAAGTCTGTTGCGGCGTGTAACCCGATCCTCCAATATGGACTTTTTAATAAGTCTCCTCCAATATGGACTTTTTAATAAGTCTGTTGCGCCGCAACCCGATCCTCCAATATGGACTTTTTAATAAGTCTGTTGCGGCGTGCAACCCGATCCTCCAATATAGACTTTTTAATAAGTCTGTTGCGGCGTGCAACCCGATCCCCCAATATATTCATTTCGATCAATTCTGTTGCGGCGTGCAACCCGCTCCTCCAATATATAAATTTACCAATTCAATTCTGTTGCGGCGGGCAACCCGCTCCTCCAATATATTCATTTACCAATTCGTATAAAAGAAATTTCCCAATAAATGCAACAATTAATATAAAATTCTAAGACAACAAACATACAATAATTATGATTTAATTATGAAACAAACAATGACAAATAGCAAATTATTATGAAAACCAGGGAGAAAATAGGCAGTTTAATATTTAATATGCTAAATGTCAAATAACAGTTAAGACACATAATTCAAATAGCATGTAACAATTAATGCAGGAATTCAAGAATTAATATTTGACAAAGAATAGAAGAGAAATAATTATTATAACAATTAATTCATGATTTAAAATAATTTATGATTTTTCAAGTAAGTAGGCAAATAATTAATTTGACGACGTATAGACACTCGTCACCTCGCCTATACATCGTTCACATGCATTTCACAGAACAAATAATTTAAGGGTTCTATTCCCTCAAGTCAAGGTTAACCACGACACTTACCTCGCTTTGCAAATTCTAATCAATTACTCGACCACAACTTTTTCTTTTAAATTTGTCTCCAAAATCTTCAAATCTATTCACAAAAAATTCGATATACTTAGTACGAATCATAGGAATTAATTCCATATGAATTTACTAATTTTCCGGATAAAAATCCAAAATTCATTTAAATATTCTACTGTGGGACCCACATCTCAAATACCGAGAAAACACACAAAATCCGAACACCCGTTCCGCTACGAGTTCAACCATACAAAAATTATCCAATTCCGATATCAAATGGACCTTCAAATCTTAAATTTTCGTTTTTGGAAGATTTTATAAAAATCTGATTTTTCTTCCCTAAATTCACGGATTCATGATGTAAATGAGTATGGAATCATGAAATATAATCAATATAGGATAAGGAATACTTAACCCAAGAATCATACTCTTAATCACCCATCATTACCCAAACTCGAAATTGAAGATTAGGGGTAGGAACCTTACCTCTTTGATGAAGAACTTGAGGGATTTCTTGTTGGATTTCAAGGCTTGAACAAGAATTTGATGAAAAAAATACTTCATCTACTTCCTCTCTCTAGAACACTCTCACTTCTCTCTAAAAAACCTCAGATAATTGCTCCAAAATAAACCCCAAAGCCTATTTATCAAAATGGAGTCGGGTTATGAAAATAGAAAAATTAACCCTCCGAACTCAGTTATGCGGTCGCACAATGGTCCGCACAATTGGTGTGCAGGTCGCACAATGGTTGCACAATGATCGCACAAATCGATGCCCAGAACTGGGTTGTTCTGAACCATTTTGCGACCAGTTTGTGGGCGCATAACCATTTTGCGACCAGTTTGTGGTCGCATAACCATTTTGCGATCGCATAATGGTCGCATAGTGGTCGCAGAATCGCATTCTGACAGCCTTTGGTAATTTGGTCATAACTTCTTGTAGGAATATCCAAATGATAAACGATTTAAAGCGTTAGAAACTAGGCTCAAAGATATTTAATTTTATAGGTAATACACCATATAACATTTCGTATTATGAGAGTTATGCTCATTTGAATTTAGGTCTTGTGCGAACTCACTTGAAACATTAGTCTATTATGAAATTTTCAACTTCTACATTCGATGCCGAAACCTTTCGAATCAAGTTAGATTGACCTAAAATTTTGCACACAAGTCATAAATGACATAACAGAGCTATGAAAATTTTCAGAACTGGATTCCGACTCCGATATGAAAAAGTTAACTCCGTGGTCAAACATGGAAATCTTTAAATTACTAGTTTCCGTTAAATGGTCAAAATTTGAGCTACGGACCTCCAAATTAAATTTCGGACATACGCCCAAGTCCCAAATCACAATACGGACCTACCAAAACTATCAAAACACTGATCCAGGTCCGTTTGCGCAAAATGTTGACTAAAGTCAACTCAGTTGAGTTTTAAGGCTCTAGTTCACATTTTAATCCATTTTTCACATAAAAACATTCCGGAAAATTTTACGGACTTCGCACGCAAGTAGAGGAGTGACAAATAGTGCTTTTCAAGATCTTAGAACATTGAATTAATTATTATATTTAAAGATGATATTTTAGGTCATCACACCGCAAAAGCGGACCACTGTCCGCAGGTGCGCACATGCAGGTGCGACCACCTGATCGCAGAAGCGGTCCCAGTCACCTTAAGCCATTTTTGCACCTGTGATGGAATTTTCGCAGGTGTGTCATCACATGTGCGGCATCACAGGTGCGACTATAGGTCCGCATGTGCGAAATCGCTGGGCAGAAAAGTCCAAGTTCGAGGGTTTTATCCCATTTTCAATTTTGGGTCTTTGAGAGCTCGGATTGAGGCGATAATTCAAGGATTTTTTAGAGAGAACTTTGGGGTAATGATTCTTAAATTATTTATTGTTATATTCCACTAATATATAGTTGTTTCCATAATTTAATTAAGGAATTTGGTTGAGAAGTTTGGGGAAAAAGGTTGGAAGTTCTTCAACTAAGTTTTGAGTGTTGATTCGGATTTGGATAATTTAGGTATGAGTGAACTCGTGGTTGATTGGGTTTTCGTATTTTGTAACTTTTACCCGATTCCGAGATGTGGGCCCAGGTCAACGTTGACGAATTTTGGAATTTTTGTTTAAAGTATTGATTTCATTAATTAGATTAATCTATTATAGTTGTATTTATGATATGTAATTGGTTTTGGCTAGATTTGGGCCATTCGGAGTTGGATAATCGAGGAAAGGGCATTCTTACTGATTGATTAAGCTTGGTTCGAGGTATGTGGCTTGCCTAACCTTGTTTGGGGGAAATCCTTTTAAGATTTGGTACTGTTGTGATATGTGAGCGCCGTGTACGTGAGGTGACGAGTACGTACACGGGCTATTTGTTGTAAAACCCGATTTATTTTACTGAGTAGCAACCTGTTTTTCCTTTAATTTGAGTTATACCATTTAAATGAGTATTAGTCTGTTTTCATTCTTAATTGAGCTATTCCAATATGTGTAGTTATCCTGTTTAGTCTAATATCGCATGTCTACGTGCTTTAACTGCTTATTTGAATCTGTGAAGCATGCCTAGTTGATTTATGTTTTTCCTTCTTCTTTATCAATATAACTATAGAAATCTTGCTGTTAACTATTGTATTTATTGGTTTGAGTTGTGTGTTTAATTTTGAGACTACGAGGCGGTTCCTCAGGAGTTCTCCCTGCACATTTACTTTTGAGACTACGGGGCGGTTCCTCGGGAGTTCTCCTTGCACATTTACTTTTCAGACTACGAGGCGGTTCCTCGGGAGTTCTCCTTGCACATTTACTTTTGAGACTACGAGGCGGTTCCTTGGGAGTTCTCCTTGCACATTTACTTTTGAGACTACAAGGCGATTCCTCGGGAGTTCTCCCTGCACATTTACTTTTGAGACTATGAGGCGGTACCTCGGGAGTTCTCCCTGCATATTTACTTTTGAGACTACGAGGCGGTACCTCAGGAGTTCTCCCTGTATATTTATTTTGGGACTACGAGACGGTATATCGGGAGATCCCCTGCTGTTTACCCCTGTGTGTTGTACTGTTGCCTTGCTGTGTTTCCGTTTGTTAAATTCTAGTCTCTTATTATACTGTGTATTCTCCTGCCTTATATATTATTTACGAGTGGGACTGACCTGACCTCGTCACTACTCGACCGAGGTTAGGCTTGGCACTTACTGGGTACCATTGTGGTGTACTCATGCTACTCTTCTGCACATGTTTTATGTGCAGATCCAGGTGCTTCTTATCAGTCGCGCTACTAGCTGAGAGTGCTTGCTGTTGTACGTAGACTTCAAGGTACATCTGCTGCGTCCGCAGACCTTGGAGTCCCCCTCTATTCTCTCCTTTATCATTTACCTTATGTACTTTGTTTTGTTAGACTCTAGTGTATGGAGCTACTAGTTTCCTTCTGTAGCTTGTGACTTATGATGTTCCGGGTTTTGGGAAGATTGTGTATTTATAGAGTATTGGTTATTGTACATGCCGAGCGGCATTGGTACTAGTTATTTAGTTATCCACTGCTGTTAGTTGCCAAGTTTTACTTTCATTTTGTTATGTTTCGCAATTTGTTAGGCTTACCTAGTCGTAGAGACTATGTGCCATCACGACATTATACAGAGGGAGTTTGGGTCGTGACAAGTTGGTATCAGAGCTCTAGGTTTATAGGTGTCGTGAGTCACAAGCAAGTTTAGTAGAGTCTCGCGGATCGGTACAGAGACGTCTATATTTATCTTCGGGAGGCTATGGAACTGTTAGGAAAAATTTCACTTCTTTGATTCCTTGTCGTGCAAAATTGTTGAATTTGAAATTCTAAACTTCAGTATTCTATTCTCTCACAGATGGTGAGGATACGTACATGCAAATCTGATGATCAGGCACCCGCGCCCCCTGCTAGAGCCGCGAGAGGCCGGGGTAGAGGCTGAGGACGTCCACGCGGTGTAGCCAGAGCATCCGTACGAGCTGCCACAGAGGAGCCCCCAGTAGCTCTAGTTAGAGGGTAGACACCTGAGATACCTGTTGCTGCACTAACCCTCTAGGAGACTGTAGCCCAGTTTCTGAGCATGTTCAGCACCTTAGCTCAGGCTAGATTGATTCCACTTGATCCTGCCATATCTCAGGCCGGGGGAGGAGCACATACTCCCGTCGGCGGTACTCTAGAGCAGCGGGTTCAGGTCGACTAGGTTTCAGAGATTATACTGATGCTGCCGGTAGCTCTAGCTCAGCCCGAGGTTAGGGCAGCAGTTTCTGAGGCGGAGCAGCTCAGACTTGAGAGGTACAAGAAGTACCACCCTCCTACCTTCAGTTGATTGGCATCAAAGGATGCCCAGGGTTTTCTAGAGGATTGTCACCGTATTCTTCGTACCATGGGCATAGCGGAGTCGAGTGGGGTTTCTTTTACTACATTCCAGCATAGAGGAGCAGCCTATCAGTGGTGGCATGCTTATGAGTTAGGTAGTACGGCTGGGGCTTCACTTACATGGACTCTGTTCTCGAACATGTTTTTGAGGGAGTATGTTCCTCAAAGTCTCAGGGACGCATGGCGCGCAGAGTTTGAGCAGTTGCGCCAGGGTGCTATGACTGTGTCAGAGTATGCAGTTTGCTTCAGTGATTTGGCACGACATGCACCAGCCTTGGTTGCCATAGTTCGAGAGAGGGTTCGTCGGTTTATTGAGGGACTCCACCTCAGTATCAGGCTTAGCATGGCCCAGGAGTTGGAGATGGATATTTCTTACCAGCAAGTTGTGAGTATTTCCAGGAGAATGGAGGGTACGCTTGCTCAGGAGAGAGAGGAGAGGGAGGCCAAGAGGTATCGAGAGTCTGGCACTTATAGTGGTACTCGTGCCCCAACTATAGTTCGCCATGGTAGGGGCTATGAGAGTCGCCCCATCCATTCAACTCTTCCAGCCGCTAGTGGTATTCCAGTCCATTCTAGGCCCTAGAGCCTTATTATGCACCGCCATTATTTAGTGTGCCTCCTGCACGTGGTGCTTTTAGCGGTCAGTCCAGCAGACCTGGCCAAAGACAGTCATAACAGCCACGCCTTTCGAGATCTTATTTTGAGTGTCACGACACTCGCCATATAGTGAGAGATTGCCCCGGACTTAGGAGGGGTGCGCCTCCACAGACTTCTCAGGCACAACGTGCTCCACCGGGTCCTCAAGCTATGGCCTCACCTGCTCAGCTAGCTCGAAGTGGAGGCCAGAGAGGTCAAGGTCACCCTAGATGGGGAAGCCATGCTAGATATTAAGATCTTCCGGCTCATACAGAGGCAGTTGCTTCTGACTATGTCATTACAGGTATTGTTCCGGTCTGTCATAAAGACGCGTCAGTCTTATTTGATCCAGGCTCTACATATTCCTATGTGTCCTCTTATTTTGCCCCGTATTTGGGCGTATCTCGGGATTCCTTGAGTTCCCCTATTTATGTGTCTACTCCTCTGGGAAATTCTCTTATTGTCAATCACATGTATCGGTCGTGTTTGATTGCTCTTAGTGGTTTCGAGACTAGAGCTGAATTATTATTGCTCAGTATGGTAGACTTTGGTGTTATCTTGGGCATGGACTGGTTGTCGCCCCATTATGCTATTCTTGATTGTCACACTAAGATCGTGACGCTAGCTATGCCAGGATTACCGCAATTAGAGTGGAGAGGTACCTTAGAGTATACTCCCAGCATAGTTATTTCATTTCTTAAAGCTCAACGAATGGCTGAGAAGGGGTGTGACGTGTTTATAGCTTATGTGAGAGATGTCAGTATTGATACCCCTATAGTTGAGTTAGTTCCAGTAGTGAGGGACTTTTCGGATGTTTTCCCAGCTGATCTTCCGGGCATGCCGCCCGACAAAGATATTGATTTTGGCATTTATTTGTTGCCGGGCACTCATCCCATCTCTATTCTTCCATATCGTATAGCTCCTCCTGAGTTGAAGGAATTGAAAGAGCAATTACAGGAGTTGCTTGATAAGGGCTTAATTCGGTCCAGTGTGTCACCTTGGGGTGCTCCGGTCTTATATGTGAAGAAAAATGATATTTCTATGCGTATGTGCATTGATTATTGCTAGCTGAACAAAGTTACAGTGAAGAACATGTATCCATTGCCTCGTATTGATGACTTATTTGATCTGTTACAGGGTGCCAGAGTGTTTTCCAAGATTGACTTATGTTCAGGCTATCATCAGTTGAAGATTCGGAAGCCAAATATCCCGAAGACTGCTTTTAGGACTCGGTATGGTCACTATAGGTTCCTTGTGATGTCTTTTAGGCTGACCAATGCCCCAACAACTTTTATGAACTTGATGCACAGTGTGTTCCGGCCCTATCTTGACTCATTCGTTATTGTGTTTATTGACGACATTCTGGTGTACTCCCAGACTCGGGAGGATCATGAACAACACATGAGGACTGTGCTTCAGACCTTGAGAGAAAAGAAGTCGTATGCAAAATTTTCAAAGCGTGAGTTTTGGCTAGGGTCAGTGCCATTCTTGGGTCATGTTGCATCGAGTGATGAGATCCAGGTGGATTCGAAGAAGATTTAAGCTGTGCAGAGTTGGCCCAGACCATCCTCAGCTACGGAGATCCGAAGTTTTCTTGGTTTGGCGGGGTATTACCATCAATTTGTAGAGGGTTTCTCATCTATTGCAGCACCTATGATCAGGATGATCCAGAAGGGTGATCCGTTCAGGTGGACATGGGAGTGTGAGGAGAGCTTTCAGAAGCTCAAGACATCTTTGACTACAACTCCAGTATTGGAATTGCCTATAGGTTTGGGGTCTTATACTTTATATTGTGATGCGTCGCAGTTTGGTCTCAGCGCGGTGTTGATGCAGGATGATAGGGTGATTTCCTACGTGTCCAGATAACTGAAGGTGCATGAAAAGAACTATCCTGTCCACAACCTTGAGTTAGCAGCTATTGTTCATGCCTTGATGATTTGCCGGTACTATTTGTACGGTGTACCTTGTGAGATCTACACCAATCACCAGAGTTTGAAGCATCTGTTTAAATAGAAGGATCTTAAATTGCGTTAGCGGAGGTGGTTGGAGCTGATTAAGGATTATGATATCACCATTTTGTACCATCCTGGGAAGGCCAATGTGGTGGCCGATGCTTTGAGTCACTAAGCGGAGAGTTTGGGGAGCTTAACATATCTACCAGCAGCAGAGAGGCCATTGGCGTTGGATGTTCAGGCCTTAGCCAACTAGTTTGTTAGATTGGATATTTCTGAGCCAAGTCGAGTATTGCCTTGTGTGGTCTCTCGGTATTCTCTTTATGATTGTATTAGGGAGCGTCAGTATGATGACCCCCATATGCTTGTCCTTAAGGACACGGTTCAACACGGTGATGCTAAGGAGGTCACTATTGGAGATGATGGTGCATTGAGGATACATGGTAGCCTATGTGTTCCCAATATAGATGGGTTGCGTGAGTTGATTCTCTAGGAGGCTCACAGTTTGCGGTACTCCATTCATCCAGGTGACACAAAAATGTATCAGGACTTGAGACAACATTACTTGGGGATAAGAATGAAGAAGGACATAGTGTAATATATAGCTCGGTGTGTGAATTGCCAATAGGTAAAGTATGATCATCAATGGCCAGGCGGATTACTTCAGAAATTAGAGATTCCAGAGTGGAAATGGGAGCCGATCACTATAGATTTCGTTGTTGGGCTTCCAAGGACTCAGCGGAAGTTTGATGCAGTTTAGGTGATTGTGGATAGGCTGACCAAGTTAGCCCATTTCAATCATGTGATGACTACCTATTCTTCCGAGCAGTTGGCTCGAATTTATATCCGCGAGATTGTCAGGCTTCATGGCGTACCGGTATCTATCATCTTTGACCGGGGTACGCAGTTTACATCAAGGTTCTGGAGGGCTGTACAATAGGAGTTGGGTACTCGGGTTGAGTTGAGCACAACATTTCACCCTCAGACGGACGGACAGTCCGAGCGCACTATTTAGATACTGGAGGATATGCTCCATGATTGTGTGATAGATTTTGGGGGTGCTTGGGACCAGTTCTTACCATTTGCGGAGTTTTCTTGTAATAACAGTTATCAGTCGAGCATTCAGATGGCACCATATGAGGCCTTATATGGGAGGCGGTGCCGGTCTCCAGTGGGTTAGTTTGAGCCGGGTGAGGCTAGGCTATTGGGTACAGACTTGGTATAGGATGCCTTGGAGAAAGTTAAATTGATTCAGGATCGACTTTGTACATCCCAGTCCATACATAAGAGTTATGCGGATCGGAAGGTTCGCGATGTTGCATTCATGGTGGGAGAGTAGGTCCTGCTCCGGGTGTCACCCATGAAGGGTGTTATGAGGTTCGGAAAGAAGGGCAAGCTGAGCCCAAGGTTTATCGGCCCATTCGAGGTGTTGCAGTGTGTTGGGGAGGTTGTTTATGAGCTCTACTTGCCTACCAGTCTAGCAGGAGTTCATCCAGTATTCCATGTCTCGATGCTCCGGAAGTATCACGGCGATCCGTCTCATGTGTTGGATTTCAGCTCAGTCCAGTTGGACAAGGATTTATCTTATGTTGAGGAGCCGATGGCTATTTTGGATAGGCAAGTTTGAAAGCTGAGGTCGAAGAACATTGCTTCAGTGAAAGTTCAGTGGAGGGGTCATCCGGTCAAGGAGGCGACCTGGTATGTCTTTATGCTCAGCCGCTATCCTCATCTTTTCACCACTTCAGGTATGTCTTTATGCTCGTTCGAGGATGAACGATTGTTTTAAGAAGGGGAGGATGTAACGACCCGGCTTTTAATTTTGAGAGTAATTTCCCCGATCCCCTATTTACTATTTTCCCCGTATTGTTTTTTGCTTATGTGACTTACCGGGAGGTTTGGTTGTGGTTTTGGAGTGAATTGGGATACTTAGTTCCTAAAATGGAAGCTTAAGTTCTAGGATTTTTTACTGTAGTTGGAACTATGTGAAGACGACTCCGGAATGGAGTTTCGTCGGTTCTGTTGGGTGATTTTGGACTTAGGATCGTGTCCGGAATGTGAATTGGAGGTCTGTAGCTGATTTAGGCTTGAAATGGCGAAAGTCGAATTTTTGGAGATTTTGATCGGAAGTGGACTTTTGATATCGGGGTCGGATTACGATTCTGAAAGTTGGAGTAGGTTCGTAGTGTTGAATATGACTTGTGTACAAAGTTTGAGGTCAATCGGACATGGTTTGATAGGTTTGAGCATCGGTTGTAGAAGTTTGAAGTTTCAAAGTTCATTAAGTTGAATTGGAGGCTGATTTATGTTTTTAGCGTTGTTTGATGTGATTTGAGGATTCGACTAAGTTCATATAGTGTTATATGACTGTTTGGTATGTTTGTTTGAGGTCCCGGGGGCCTCGGGTGAGTTTAGGATGCTTAACTGATCGAAATTTGGGCTTGTGTAATTGCTGAAGCTTTCAAGTTTCTATTGTAATCGCACCTGCGGTGGGGTGGCCGCAGGTGCAGAAATGGACGTGCAAGAGGGAAAGCGCAGAAGCGAGATTGAGGAGATGGCCAGGGGTCGCAGGTGCGAGGGAATTTCCGCATCTGCGAGCCCGCAAATGCGCTTGAGGTTCCGTAGATGCGGAGAGTGAGCTGGAAGGGGAGACCGCAGAAGCTGATCACTATCCGCAGGTGCGCACACGCAGGTGAGACCACCTGATCGCAGTAGCGGTCCCAGTCACCTTAAGCCATTTTCGCACCTGCGATGGAATTTTCACAGGTGTGGCATCACAGGTGCGACTATAGGTCCGCATGTGTGAAATCGCTGGGCAGAAAAGGCCAAGTTCGAGGGTTTTATCCCATTTTCAATTTTGGGTCTTTGAGATCTCGGATTGCGGTGACAATTTAAGGGTTTTTCAGAGAGAACTTTGGGGTAATGATTCTTAACTCGTTTATGGTTATATTCCACTAATCTATAGTTGTTTTCATCATTTAATTAAGGAATTTGGTTGAGAAGTTTGGGGAAATAGGTTGGAAGTTCTTCAACTAAGTTTTGAGTGTTGATTCGGATTTTGATATCGGATTTGGATAATTTTGGTACGAGTGAACTCATGGTTGATTGAGTGTTCGTATTTTGTGACATTTACCCGATTCCGAGACGTGGGCCCGGGTCAACTGTTTAGGACGAATTTCAGAATTTTTGTTAAAGTCTTGATTTCATTAATTAGATTAGTCTAATATAGTTGTATTTATGATATGTAATTGTTTTTGGCTAGATTTGGGCCATTCGGAGTCGTATAATCGAAGAAAGGGCATTCTTACTGATTGATTGATCTTGGTTCGAGGTAAGTGGCTTGCCTAACCTTGTGTGGGGGAAATTCCCTTAGGATTTGGTACTGTTTTGATATGTGAGCATCGTGTACGTAAGGTGACGAGTACATAAACGGGCTATTTGTTGTAAAACCCAATTTATTTTATTGAGTAGTAACCTGTTTTTCCTTTAATTTGAGTTATACCGTTTAAATGAGTATTAGTCTGTTTTCATTCTTAATTGAGCTATTCCAATATGTGTAGTTATCCTATTTAGTCTAATATCGCATGTCTACGTGCTTTAACTGCTTATTTGAACTCTTTGAAGCATACCTAGTTGATTCCTGTTTTTTCTTGTTCTTTATCAGTATAACTGTAGAAATCTTGCTCTTAACTATTGTATTTATCGGTTTGAGCCGTGCGTTTACTTTTGCAACTACGAGGCAGTTCCTCGGGGGTTCTCCCTGCACATTTACCTTTGAGACTACGAGGCAGTTCCTCGGGAGTTCTCCCTGCACATTTACTTTTGAGACTACGAGGCGGTTCCTCGGGAGTTCTCCCTCCACATTTACTTTTTAGACTACGAGGCGGTTCCTCGGGAGTTCTCCCTGCACATTTACTTTTGAGACTACGAGGCGGTACCTCGAGAGTTCTCCCTGCATATTTACTTTTGAGACTACGATGCGGTACCTAGAGAGTTCTCCCTATATATTTATTTTGGGACTACGAGACGGTATCTCGGGATATCCCCTGCTATTTCCCTGTGTGTTGTACTGTTGCCTTGCTGTGTTTCCTTTTGTTAAATTTTAGTCTCTTATTATACTGTGTATTCTCCTGGCTTATATAT
Source organism: Nicotiana tabacum (assembly GCF_000715075.1). Lineage (NCBI taxonomy): Eukaryota > Viridiplantae > Streptophyta > Magnoliopsida > Solanales > Solanaceae > Nicotiana > Nicotiana tabacum. The sequence continues at coordinate 19,973,196 of NC_134098.1, forward strand.
TATTTACCAGTGGGCCTGACCTGACCTCGTCACTACTCGACCGAGGTTAGGCTTGGCACTTGCTGGGTACCATTTTAGTGTACTCATGCTACTCTTCTGCACATGTTTTGTGTGTAGATCCAGGTGCTTTTTATCAGCCCCGCTACTAGCTAAGAGTGCTTGCTGTTGTACGAAGACTTCAAGGTACATCTGCCGTGTCCGCAGACCTCGGAGTCACTCTCTATTCTCTCCTATGTCATTTACCTTCCGTACTTTCTTTTGTTAGACTCTGGTGTATAAAGATACTAGATTCCTTCTGTAGCTTGTGACTTATGATATTCCGGGTTTTGAGAAGACTGTGTATTTATAGAGTATTGGTTATTGTACATGCCGAGCGGAATTGTTACTAGTTATTTAGTTATCCACTACTGTTAGTTGCAAAGTTTTACTTTTGTTTTGTTATTTTCCGCAATTTGTTAGGCTTACCTAGTCGTAGAGACTAGGTGCCGTCACGACGTTATACAGAGGGAGTTTGGGTCGTGACAAAAATTAAACATCATATTTCAGTTGCAAATGCTCCTTTTAAAATTAAAGTCCCTGAAGGATAAAGTTTATTGCACGCATGAAGCGTAGTAAACCGATCGGTTCCAAAGGTAACAATCCTTGAAAAGGAAAGGAGCAAATGATCAAAATGATCATAATGAGGAGGAAATGAGCTCTGGAAGAGCCCACGACATAACATTTTATGAAACTCTAGAAGAAGTTCAGGTACCTAAAAATAAAGAAAGTGATGAGATCTCAACAAGTTATTATGTCACGTGTGAACCGATACAAAATGATCGTCAACGATATATTTGATACAATATAGTGCACGATATTATAAAAGATTATGAGAATCAGACCTGTAGTCCAGGCATCTGAAGATGTTATGCCATTTAGATGCAAGTCATAACCTATATGACTCATTTGATCAAATTTATATAAATATCTCTGAAGGATTTAAAATGCTTGAAGCATATAATTCAAAGTCTCGAGAAATGTACTCAATCAGATTACAAAAATCTTTGTATGATTTAAAATAATCAGGGCACATGTGGTATAATCGCCTCATTGAATTGATGAATGAAGGTTACCTAAATGATGGAATTTGTCCATGCTTTTTTACAAAGAAAACAACATCAGAGTTTGTTATACTTGTCGTTTATGTTAATGACATAAATCTCATAGGAACTCCAGAAGAGCTCCAAAGGGAAAAACTGTCTTAGTCTGCAAATTGAATATTTAGGAGACGGGATCTTTATCCATCAATCTGTCTATACATAAAAGGTCTTAAAATATTTTTACATGGACACAACACACCCATTAAGTACACCAAATGGGTGTTTGATCACTTGAAGTGAATAAGGATTCGTTCTGACCTACAGAAGAGAATGAGGAACTCCTTGGTCCTGAAATACTCTATCTCAATGCAATTGGTGCACTTATGTATCTTCCTAATGCTAACAAAGGTGGTGCAGATCATAATGGTTATGCAGATGCAGGTTATTTATCTGATCTCCATAAAGCTCGATCTCAAATCGGGTATGTGTTTACATGTGGAGGTACTGTCATATTATGGCGCTTCACAAAGCAATCTATTGTTGCTACTTCTTCAAATCATGCTGAGATAATAGTTATTCATGAAGCAAGTAGGGAATGCGTATGGTTGAGATCAGTGATTCATTTTATTCGAGAAAAATGTGGGTTGGAATGTGATAAAAAAAAACCCACAATATTATACGAAGACAATGCTGCATGCATAGCCCAATTAAAGGGAAGATTTATAAAAGGAGATAAAAGGAAGCACATTTCACCAAAATTATTCTACACACATGATCTTCAGAAAAATGGTGACATCGATATGCAACAAATCCATTCAAGTGACAATCCAGCAGATTTGTTCACTAAATCTTTGCCAACTTCAACTTTTGAAAAGATGGTATACAAGATTGGAATGCGGAGACTCAAATATTTGGTACAAAATTTTCATCAGGGGGAGTGAAATATGCGATGTACTCTCTTTTCCTTACTAAGGTTTTTCCCATGGGGTTTTTCCTGTAAGGTTTTTAATGAGACAGCTAGAATTGCGTATTACTAAATATGTATACTCTTTTTCCTTCACTAGGATTTTTTCCACTGGATTTTTCCTAGTAAGGTTTTAACGAGGCACAATATCTTTTAGTGAACATCCAAGGGGGGAGTGTTATAAAAATAATTATAATTTGAATGTCCATTTATTACTCCGCTATAGATAATTTTCCTGAAGAAGATTATCCGTTTGGTACTCTATTGAAGTTTATCTACAAGCAGCTGATGTAGGCAGGTTGCAAGCAACTCAATGAAATGATTTGTAGCAGCTTCTTATTAAATAGGTAGGTTGTAAGCAGCTCATGCAGACAGCTTACAAGCAACTCAAGAAAAGCCTCGCAGTTGCAGCCTGAAAAGCCTCGTAGCTGCTTTATTTCTTCTATAAATGGAGGAGTTTTCAGTTCATTATGTACATCAGTTTGAAGTTGAATAAAAAGATCAATCTCCCTTTATACTTGTCTTCGATTTATTTACTTTACAGTCTTTATTTTATAGTATCACTCAGGAAATCAAAATTAAAATTGGTAATGTTTTTCAACAAAATACTTAATTGCATAGTGTTTAATTGAAATAAATTAATCTACTTTTATTAAATAGGAGTAACTTAGTAAACTATACGTTGTATTTATTATTTTCAACTATATACTTAACTGCACAGTATTTGAGAGAAATAAATTAATCTACTTTTATTACTATAGATGAGTAACATAGTAAGGTATACTTTGTATTTATTATTTTTTAAGGAACATAAAAAGAACTAAATTTGCAGTTAAAATGAGAGGGGAGTTCCTCATAATCTATATCTATCTATGTCTATATCTATATTTTATTATAAGTGTGAAGACTTTTAGGTAAAGTTGATTTACTAAAATGTCCATAAAAACTGAATGGCTATTTTACCCCTCACTTAAACCCTACTTCTTTAATATTTTTGTACCAAAAACTTACCTTCCAGTAAATAATTATTAAGTTGTACAATAATGAATCAGGTAAATGGGTATATAGACGGGTAGAATAATTTCCTTGCAACTGCTACTTACTGCAGCCTATTCAATGCTTTAATTGCTTTTTATCTTCCTATATCTATTCAAGGTTTTGGAGTTATTTTAAACTTCCAAGAGTAAATTTTATTAACTTACAAATTTTGGCTAACTATGGAACCATTGCCATGGACGTTCTCTTCGAGGAGTTTTAATGCCCATTCTTGTTCTTCATTATTCATCTTCTAATCTTCAATGTGATGCTCGTATACACGTCTATGTCATGGATTTCGTTGATATTGCTCATGCATCAACTCTGTTAACCATCTAAGTAACCGATTATTTCTTCCATAAATTTAAGTTTCGTACACATAGAAATTGAAAGGATGTCTATTTGTTATTTGTTTTAGATTTGATTGTTGGAAAAAGAACTGCACTACTACCTCTTTTTCTGTATGTGTACATTTATTTTTATTTCTCTAGTGGTTTTTATTTCTAGCTTGAAGATTCTTTTTTAAATTAAAATTTTTTGAGGTGGCTATTTCTGCTTTATTGCATTGTATTTATTACATCATCTTATAGAGCCTCATAAGGAGCCATCTGAATACTAGATTGGTAGCTGTTGTTGTAGGCAAACTCTGCAAGCAGCAAGAACTGATCCCAAGAACCCCCAAAATCCATAACACAGGCACAAAGCATGTCCTCCAATATCTAAATGGTGTTCTCGGAATGTCCTTTCGTCTGGTGGTGAAATGTTATACTCAACTCAATCCGCGTGCCTAACTCACGCTGTACAGCTCTCCAGAAGTGCGATGTAAGCTGCGTGCCCTGGTCAGAGATGATGGATACTGGCATGCCATGAAGTCGGACAATCTCGCGGATATAGATCTGAGCCAGTTGCTGTGAAGAATAGGTAGTCACTACCGGAATTAACTGAGCCAACTTGGTCAACCTGTCTACAATCACCCAAACCACGTCAAATTTCTTCTGTGTCCTTGGGAGCCCAAAAACAAAATCTATGGTGACACCTCCCATTTTTGCTCGAGAATCTCAAGTCTCTGAAGCAAACCGCCCGGCCTTTGATGCTCATACTTCACCTACTGACAATTTAGGCACCGAGCTACATACTCCACTATGTCTTTCTTCATTCTCCTCCACCAATAGTGCTGCCTCAAATCCTGATACATCTTAGCGGCACCCAGATGAATGGAGTACCGCGAACTGTGGGCCTCTTGAAAGATCAGCTCACGCAACTCATCCACATTGGTTACACATAGCCGACCCTACATCGGCAACACACCGTCATATCTAATAGAAACCTCCTTGGCATCGTCGTGCTGAACCGTGTCCTTAAGGACAACCAAATGTGGGTCGTCATACTGACGCTCTCTGATGCAATCATATAAGGGAGGCCGAGAAACCACGCAAGCAAGAACTCGACTGGGCTCCAAAACATCCAATCTAACAAACTGGTTGGCCAAGGCCTGAACATCCATGGCTAGTGGCCTCTCTGCTACTAGTAGATATGCTAAACTGCCCAAAATCTCTGCCTTTTGAATCAAGGCACCGAACACCACATTGGCCTTATCGGGATGATATAGAATAGTTATATCATAGTCTTTAAGAAACTCTAACCATCTCCGGTGCCGCAAGTTAAGATCTTTTTGTTTGAATAGATGCTGTAGACTCCGGTGGTCGGTAAAGACCTCACAAGGGACACCATACTAATAGTGCCGCCAAATCTACAGGGCATGAACAATAGCTGCTAATTCCAAGTCGTGGACCGGATAATTCTTCTCATGGGTCTTCAGCTGTCGAGATGCGTAGGCAATCACCCTACCGTTTTGCATCAACACCATGCCAAGGCCAACACGGGACACATCACAGTACACAGTGTAAGACCCCAAACCCGTAGGCAACACCAACACTGGGGCTGTAGACAAATCAGTCTTGAGCTTTTGAAAGATCGCCTCACACTCCTCGGACCATCGAAAATGAGTACCCTTCTGGCTCAATCTGATCATAGATGCAATAATTGGTGAGAAACCCTCTACGAAATAGTGATAATACCTGGCCAAGCCAAGGAAACTCTGAATCTCAGTAGCGAAAGACGGGCTGGGACAACTCTAGACTTCTTTAATCTTCCTAGGATCTATCTTGATCCCCTCATTTGATACCACATGACCCAAAAATGCCACTGAATCAAGCTAGAATTTACACTTTGAGAATTTTTCATATAACTTCTTCTCTCTCAAGGTTTGGAGCACGATCCTCAAGTGTTGCTCATGATCTTCCCGGCTGCGGGAGTACACCAAGATGTCATCAATAAACACAATGACGAATGAATCAAGATATGGCTGGAATACATTGTTCATCAGGTGCATAAATGTTGTTGGGGCATTGGTCAGCCCAAATAACATCACAAGGAAATCGTAGTGACAATACTGAGTCCTAATGGCAGTCTTTGGAATATCCGGATCCCGAATTTTTATCTGATGGTAACCTGACCGCAAGTCAATCTTTGAGAACACTCTAGCACCTTGTAGCTGATCAAATAAGTCATCAATGCGTGGAAATGGATACTTGTTCTTCACTGTAACCTTGTTCAACTGCCGAGAGTCAATACACATGCGCATAGAACCATCATTCTTATTCATAAACAAGACCGGAGCACCCCACGGTGACACACTTGGCCGAATGAAGCCCTTATCAAGCGACTCTTGCAATAACTCTTTTAACTCCGCTAGGGCCATATGATATAGTGAAATAGAAATGGGCTGAGTGCCCGACAACAAGTCAATACCAAAATCGATATCCCTATCAAGTGGCATGACCAAAAGATCTGCTATAAATACATCTGGGAAGTCTCTCACTATCGGAACTGACTCAACGGTAAGAGTATCATCACTGACATCTCTCACAAAGGCTAGATAAGCATCACACCCTTTCTCAACCATCTGTTGAGCCTTTAGAAATGATACAACCATGTTAGGAACATAATTCAATGCACTCCTCCACTCTAACCGTGTCAAACCTAGCATAGTCAACGTCCTAGTCTTGGGGTGATTATCTAGAATAGCATGATAAGGTGACAACCAGTCCATGCCTAAAATAACATCAAAATCTACCATACTAAGTAACAATAGATCAACTCTGGTCTCAAAACCACCAATAACAACTAAACACGACTGATACACACGATCCACAATAATAGAATCTCCCACATGTGTGGACACATAAATAGGAGAACTCAAATAATCATGAGATCTATCCAAATACGGGGAAAAGTAAGATGACACATATGAATAAGTGGATCCCGGATCAAATAAGACTGATGCATGTCTAAGGCAAACCGGAACCATACCTGTGATGACTGCGTCTAAAGCAACTGACCCATCCTACCCGAAAAAGCATAGAATCTAGCCTGGCCTCCTCCTCTAGGGCGATCTCTACCCGCCCGTCCCCCACTCCTAACTGGTTGTCCGGGTGGAGTGGAAACTGGGGCAGCAACCATGGACTAAGAAGTCTGTGGGCCTGACTGAATCCGTGGAGCCTGTGTAGTCTGTGGAGTTGCACCCCTCCTGAGTCTGGGGAAGTCTCCAACCATATAACGGTATCACCACACTCAAAGAAAGCTCTCGGTGGGAATGGCTACTGGGACTGGCTCGGGCCTGGTTAGCTGGACTGGCCGCTGAAGGTACCCCGTGCAGTAGGTGCACAACCTGCGACCACGGAATAACTGGAGCACCACTAGAAGCTGGAAGTGCTGAGTGAACTGGATGACTCACATAGTCTCTACCATGACGGGCTATAGCGGCAGCGTGGCCACCACTAAATCCTTTCGTACCTCGAGGCCTTTTGGCTTCCCTGTCCTCTCTCTTATGGCCCCACATAGCCTTCAACCTCCGTGCAATCTCTACCACCTGCTGATATGGGGTATATGTCTCCAACTCTCAAGCCATGCTAAATCTAATACCATAGTTAAGCCCCTCGATAAATTGACGGACTCGCTATCTGACTGTGGAAACCAAGGTAGGCGCATGTCTAGAAAATCACTAAATCAGACAGCATACTCTGACATTGTCATAGTACCTTGGCGCAACTGCTCAAACTCTGCGCGCCATGCATCTCGAAGGTCTAGGGAACAAACTCTCTCAAGAATAACTCTAAAAAATCAGTCCATGTAAGTGAAGCTGCATCGACTGGGCTACCATCCTCGTATACTCGCCACCACTAATACGTTGCTCCGGACAACTGGAATGTAGTAAAAGAAACCCCACTCATCTCTACAATACCCATGGTACAAAGAATACAGTGGCACTCCTCTAGAAACCATATGCTTTCTCTGAAGCCAAACCACTGAAACTATGAGGGTGATACTTCTTGAACCTCTCAAGTCTAAGCTCCTCCTCCTTAGATGATGGTGCCCTAACCGTGGGCAGAACTGAAACCATAGACTGTATTGGTATAAACTGTGGGACATAATCAACATGGACCCACTGCTTGGGGGGTACGGGCTGCGGGAGTCTGAGCTCCTCCCCCAGCTCGAGATGTGGCTGGTGCAAGTGGAATCAACCCCACCCAAGATAAGGTACCGAACATGCTAAAGAACTGTGCGAGGTTCTCCTAAAGTGCAGGGGTGGCAACAGGCGCCTCGGTTGACTTCCCCCCAACTGGAGCTACTGGTGGCTCCTCTATAGTAGCTCGAGCAGGTGCTCTGGCTGCACCATGTGCCCCTCCTCGGCCTCTGGCCCATCCCCGGCCTCTCGCGGCTCTAGTTGGGGGTGCGAGTGCCTGATTGTCGGATCCAATAGTGCATGTCCTCATCATCTGTGAGAGAATAGAAAGTTAAAGATTCAGTTGTCGAAGTCAACCAATTCGCACGATAAGGAATCAAAGAAGTGAAGTTTTCCTAACAGTTCCGTAGCCTCTCGAAGATTAGTACATGCGTCTCCGTACCGATCCGCAAGACTCTACTAAACCTGCTTATGACTCGTAACACCTGTGAGCCTAGAGCTCTAATATCAACTTGTCACGGCCCCAATTTCCATCTGTAGGATGTCGTGATGGCACCTAGTCTCCACGACTAGGTAAGCCTAACATACATAGAGAAATAGCAGAAATACTACTAAAACTTCTAATAAAAACCTTCATACTATAATAATAACTCAACAATACAATAGCCAACACTCCCCCAAGACCTGGTGGAATGGAGTCATAAGCTCTACAAGATGGTACTACAAGTCTTGTACTATAATACTGTTCGAAACAAGAAAGAAACAGTGGAATGTCTAAAATAGAAGGGGACTCTGAGGCCTACGGGCGTGGAGCAGGTATATCTTGAATCTCTAAAGCAGCAAGTCAAATCAACTCTAGCACCTGGCACGGGCAGACGTACCTGATCTGCATAAAAGAATGTATAGAAGTGTAGTATGAGTACACCACAACGGTACCCAGTAAGTATCAAGTCTAACCTCGGTAGAGTAGTGACAAGGCCAAGTCAAGATACCTACTAGGATATAATAAACAAAATGAAAACGTATTAACAAGAAATAATGGAAAATGAAGAAATATGTAATATGAAACAAATCAATAACACAAGCTAATGAAAGGGGTGGAAGCATAGAAATAACATAAATGAAAACAATGAAAAGAACCACAATGATCATATACGGACAACAACTTATAGAACAAGAAAGACCAAACAACAAGAAGTGTTCCCATCAAATAACTCTTTGCAATATGAGATAAATAACAAGAATCACAGCGAGGTACCGCCTCGTGTTCAACAAGAATCACAATGAGGTACCACCTCGTATATAACAAGAATCACAACATGTATCTTATCATATTGACATTTCTCAATTTCAATCATAATCTTTTCTTATACCGCCGCATGAACCTTATATTAAAATATTTTTGAAAATAGTTTTTCCAAAATATCTACACGTACTTTAGCCCACCTTATGACGCCACACCGCTTCACGTAATTCCCTTACAAGCAACACGCACATAAGTCCCACCTTATACCGCCGCATGCATATTAACCCCTAGCCTTATATTGTTGCATATGCGGCAATATCATATCACAATAACAACTCGCACCACAAGTGCCCATATATCACAACTTGCCAACAATCAACAATATCAATGTTTCCACAACAATAGCACATGTCTCCACCACAATGTGTACAAGAATATCAAAAATAACAACGAATGTAAAATTCTCAACAAGAAAGATATCTCAACAATTAACAACTATGCCTCAGTGTGATACGGCTTACTCAACACCAATAACTCAACAATGAGAAAGATAATGTCTAACCACAAACTAAATACAAATAACTCACAATGGAAGAGATACATGACTTTAAATAAGAATAATAGCAATGAAAGAGATAACTTGTAACAATGATTTCAAATAATGATAATCAACAATGAAAAAGGGAACATGTAACAATAAAAGAGGCAACAATTTCAGCTAAAGCATAAGAGCAAATTATCAAGTAGGATGTAGAACAAGTGTTAACAAAGACATTTAAGGCATCGTTAGGATAGACTAACACAGGTAAGAATAGATTGACTATAAAAATTTAGAACATGATATGACAATTCAACAAAGCATGAAAAGAGTCTAAGTAGCCTAAACCGGTCTATTACCACTTACAACCCGTGCTCCCACTCGTCACCTTGAGTACACGGTTTTCACATAGCACAAGTGACACAATTAATCCCAAATCCTAAAGGGTAGTTTCCCCACATAAAGTTAGGCAAGATACTCTTCTCAATTAGGCTAATTCAACCCTCGGAAATTGCTTTTCTCTTAAACTCACCCCCACACGGCTCAAATCTAACCAAAATTGACTTAATATCATCAACCAACGCAAGAGAAAATAATTACAATAAATAAAGATTTGATATTTGCACTTTTCCTTGAAAGTCAACAAAAGTCAATATGGGGCTCCTCCGGTCAAAACCTAGGTCCAATGGTAGATTCCGACTACCCATGACCCTACGAGTCCATATATATAATTAGTTTCAGAATTCGATCCAAATCGACTCTCAAAACTCAAATTCTTATTTTTCAAAAACTTGAAAAAGTTTCATAAATTTTCAATTTGATTCACATGATTTTGATATTAAAATGCAAGATATATTGATGGAATATGATTGAAAATAGATTAGAATTACTTTCCCAAAGTTTGTAGATGAAAATCCCCTCTCCAAATCATCTCCCACCGAGTCTAGGGTTTTAAAATGAGAGAATGTGTTGAAAATCCCGTCTCCCAGACCTTTGTACTAGCTGCAGGTGTCGCATTTGCGACACAGGGTTCGCATTTGCGAACACTCGCCATTGTGGACTAGGGCTCGCATTTGCGAAACCTGATAGCCTCAATCATCATCGCATTTGCGACAAAAGACTTCGCAATTGCGAAGCTGCGAACCTTGCAAAAGCGAACAAATGTTCGCAAATGTGAACCTAGCCAAAATCATGCTGACTTCGCAAATGCAAAGAGGAAGTCGCAATTGCGACATCTGAGCCCCCACTGTCACCTTTGTAATTGCGAGGCTGGTGCTCGCAATTGCGATAACTGAGCACCAGCAACACCAACAGTTCATTTTTAGTTCAAAACCATTCTGATACATGTTCAAAACTCATCTGAGCCCCGGGGCTCCAAACCAAACATCCACACAAGTCTAACCACATCATACGAACTCGCTCATGCGATCAAAATACAAAATAACATCTCAAACTAGGAATCGAACACTAAAATGCATAAGTTTCAAAGTAAAGTTCAAGAATCTCTAGAATTACAACTAAATGTCTGAATCCTATCAAACCAACTCCAAATGATATCAAATTTTGCAGATAAGTTCTAAATAGCATAACTGACCTATTCTAAGTCCTAAAATAAAATTCTGAGCTCGATAGCTAAAATTCAACATACGGTCAAACTTTTCAACTTTAAGTTGTCAAATTTACGCAAAATAACATAAATCAATCTACGGACTTCCAAAATTAATTTCGGGCATACGCCCAAGTCCAAAATCATGATACAAAGCTATCAGAGTCATCAAAATACCGTTCCGATGTCGTTTTCACAAAAGTCAAAGTTTTGTCAATATTTCTAATATAGGCTTCTAATCCAAGAATCAAAGGGTCCAAATCAACCCAAATTCTTTTCAGAACAAAACTAACCAACCCCGTAAGTCATAAAAGCCTAAACACACATGTGTGAATCAGAAAAAGGGATAACGGGACTCAATTACACAAAACAATCGGTCGGGTCGTTACATATAGTTATTAACATATTTTAATTGAAGTTGTTATTTATGGAATATCTTTCATTGTTGAGTTATTTTCCATTTCATTTTTTGTTATTGATGAATACAATAGGAATGTTAGATACACCATAACCCTAGGTCGTTTTCATCACATTGATAACATAAAAATTGGCTCTTCCTTTTGTAATGATCCAACCAGTCATTTTGAGCATTTACATTTTGTTCAGTTGTTTAAAGTCTTGAGTTGCTTCATATGATTTATTATGATCTTTGTGAATTGTCGCTTTTGGTTTTCACGTGATTCAGGATTGATTCGGAAGAATGATTCTCAACTAGGAAGCTTTAAGTTGGAAGAGTTGACCAAGTTTGACTTTTGAGTATTTGACCTCGGATAGGAGTTTTGATGGTTCGGTTAAGTCCGAATTGTGATTTTTGGCTTTGCATTTGGATGTTTATAGAAGGTTTCTGCACTATTTGGCGAAAGTTGGTTATTTGAAAGATTGAAATATTCATAAGTTTGACCGGGAGTTGACCTTGATAATATCAGGTTCGGATTATGGTTCCATGAATTAGAATAGCTTCGTTATATCATTTAGGACTTGTTTGCAAAATTTGAGGTCATCCCGGGTTGATTTGATACGGTCAAGCATGACTTTTGGAAGGTAAAAGTTCATATAGTTTGATTTGAGATGCGATTCATGATTTTGATGTTGTTATGTGTGATTTGAGGCCTCGAGTAGGTCTGTGTTATATTTTGGAACTTGTTGGTATGTTCGGACAGGGTCCTGAGGGGCTCGAGTAAGTTTCAGATGTGGTTCGGATCATTTTAGATGGTTGTGGTAGTGCTGATTGTTGGTGTATCTGCAGAGCATCGCGATCACCGAGGTAGGTTTGCGATCGCGTAGAGCAATTCTGGAGCTGGGTATTTTTCTTCTTCGCGTTCACGACATTAAGAACACGTTCGCATAGGTTTGTATTGGTAATTGTTCGCGTAAGAGGCATCACGTTCGCATAAAGCCGAGCTAAGAGCTGGGAGCTAGGGACTTCTTAATTGCGTTCGCGTAAGCCACGTTGTGTTCGTGTAGTGTTGGTGTTTGTGGTCATCGCGTTCTCATGGCCAGTGTCACGAACGCATTGAGCATTTTTGGTGGCAGTTGCATTTGTTCTTTGCGATCGCTAAGGAAATCTCGCGATCGCGATGGGTATTACTGTTCAGTGATTATAAGTACTCTATTTCGAAGGTTTCAGATATTTTATCGTATTTTGAGCTATGGAGCTCTGAATTGGGCGATTTTGGAGGCAATTTTTACCACATGGATTGGGGTAAGTGTTTTCTACTTGGTTTTGATTATATTCCGTGATTCCATCTTCAATTTTGGCATTTGATTAATGATTTCAAAAGAGAAATTTGGGGGGTTTTTTCTAAACTTTCCTAAAGTTAATTTGTTGAGTTTTGAACATTGATTCGGAGTCAAATTTGAGGGAAATTAGGATGGTCGGACTCGTAATTGAATGTGTTGTCGGATTTTGTGAGTTTTTTCAGATTCTAAGGTGCGGGCCTGAATTTGACGTTTTGGTTGACTTTTAGCAAATGTGTAATGATTCAACCTTTTGTCATTTGGGATTGTTTCCTTATGTATTATTTGATACTTTTAAGTTACTTACGGCTAGTTTCGAGCCGTTCAGAGGATGATACGAGCGGGATTGCGTTTCTAGAGTATTGTTTATCTTGCTCGGTATTGGATTTGGCTTGTTCGAGGTAAGTAACATATCTAAACTTGGATTTGAGGGTATTCAACCTTGGGAACTATGTTATAAGAGTTGTATTGAGTGACCCACATGCTAGATGACGAGTGTGTGGGCGTGCACCAGGTAATCATGATTCAAGTAGACTATTAGACTATGACCGAACTTGTTTTGTTGTTATATCTTGTTCTATCCGTGTAGTTCCTACTTGTTAGAATAATTGAGTTGTGATTCAAGTTAGAAATCATGTTTAGGCTATGTGCTTATTCGGTTGAGACCTATGAGGCTATTTCTGTTGTTTTGAGTTTTCTGCTCTAACTATAATTATATACTCAGTCATGATTCTTTATTTACATATCATATCTTAGTATATGTTCATCATTCATTGTTACATCACATGTTATCATTGTTTGGGCTGAGTGGTACGAGATTGTGAGCCCTTGAGACTTGAGAGATTGATGATTGAGGTGGGCTTGAGAGCTGTGTTGTGAGTGTTATTGTGGATCATGTTGCACATTGCAATAGGTTTTATTGGCTTATTTATTATTGTGGATTGGGCTTCACGCAGCAGTGAGCGCATGCACAGTGATATATATACACGTGCTTTGGTGAGGGCTTATGAGCCAAGCACCCGTACAGTGCTGAGTGATTGTGTGTGTATGTGTGTGATGAAGTAGGCATTTGAAATAGACAACTTGAGTATGTTGAGGATGAGAGTACCTGGGAATATCACCGTGAAATCATTCATTTGACATGCATGCTTGGCATGTAGGCATAGAGATGCATTTTACCTCATGCTAAACGGTACTTTGACATTCATGATTTGACATGTAGGCATTGATATGTATATTCCTCATGCTAGATGGTATATGGTAATTAATGACTTGAAATGTATATTGACATGTAGGCATAAAGACGTTTTTTCCTCATGCTAATTGGTAAACAGAAATGCTTATCTGGTGTGGTGAATTGAAAATACAGATATATTGATAAACTCATATTTAGTTGATTATCATTTCTAATATCTGGACTTGACTGTTATACCTGGAAAGCATGTCTACTTTTCCGTAACTGTGAACGAGCTGAGCATAATATCTTTTGAGATATTACTTTTATTGCCTCCATTATATTATTATGAGTTAACATTGGCTATTGGTATTGGACATTGACCTTCTTCCGATCTCGTCACTGTTTCAACCTAAGGTTGGGTTTGTTACTTATTGAGTACATGAGGTCGGTTGTACTCATACTACACTTTTGCATCCTGCGTGCAGATTTTGGAGGTGATTGTTGTGTATAGCGGGAGCTGGCATTGAAGATGTACCTGCATTCCAGTTATGGCTGCCTTTTGTTCTTTGTAGCTTTAGATTTATAAAACTGTTTATGTATATTTCGAACAGATGATGTATTTATTTCGTACCAACTTTGTAAATTTTAAGTCTTAGAAGCTCATGACTTGTACTACCAATCCTTGGAATTTTGTATAGAAAGCTCAGTTATTTTATTTATTGATTCAAGTTATCCT